>NC_064639.1:99048096-99360007 GCF_023864345.2 Schistocerca serialis cubense
ACAGACGCAGAAAAGATTGCACCGACATGTACTTTGCAAAGAAACGAGGAAGATAAATCGTTGTCCATTAGAATGTTGCAGTGAAAGTAAAAAAAGGGGCTTGCAGTGCTTTCAGTTATTACGAGTCTCACTTGTTACGAGTGTCACTCTTTGAGACAAGAGTGGCAAAAGATGTTTCAAAACGAGATATAGACTGGTTTTAAGTTTGAGGAACATTGCAGTCACTAGAGTGACTAAGGCTGCAGGGCGCAGCTAGTCTTTAGGTACCATCGTTGATTAGTGGAGCGCAGTAATTGCGTGGAAATGTAGGTACCACGTGGTACTTGACAACAAAACTATCAATTAAACTAAACGTGTAAATGAGAGCTCTGTGATAAAAGATAGGAATGGTGTAGCGAACGCAATCATTAAAACAAACTGTGATCCTGGAAAGTAAGTAGCAATCTCCAAACAAGCCTAGTCTGTAAGACATATTGGAGATCAGGGCAAGTGGCCCACACGTGCAGGATGGTCTACTGGTGACATGTCATTAAGCTGCCGTTAGAGAACACCCCCGACCATGGAGGCTGGTGGCAAGAAAACCGTCTTCTTTCCACAAATGCGTCAGTGCAGTTAGATTGTCGAGTGAGGAAGAGCAAGCATTTTGTCTTGTCAGTGAAAATAAAATTTGCTTGCCAAGGATGTGTTGTTGTGTACTACAAGATAAAGCATTTTCCAAATAAGTAAGTACAACGACTAAAGCCCATATATTACAGTTTAATTTGACATTGCATACGGGAGTAAAAGCTTAAAACGTTTGCGTAAACGAACTAAAATAATTCCACTATGGCGACAGATCACAATGGCACACTTACATGACCAACGTGCCCCGCCGGCCGTCGTGGCCGAGCGGTTCTAGGCGCTACAGTCTGGAACCGCGCGACCGCTACGGTCGCAGGTTCGAATCCTGCCTCGGGCATGGGTGTGTGTGATGTCCTTAGGTTCGTTAGGTCTAAGTAGTTCTAAGTTCTAGGGGACTGATGACCTCAGAAGTTAAGTCCCATAGTGCTCAGAACCATTTCAACTCTCAGCACCTCAGGCTTGAAATTTCTGTCCCAGTGCCAAAACGCACCGAATATCTCTCCACTGACTAGCTGCATAAAAAAGTAGCCAGTCAGCTTAAATCTACCTGGTACCCTCTGTCGTTTGGCCAACTTCGTTCCTAAATAAATGTGGATAAAGTTATAGGATGACACATTATCAAAATGCAAATAAAAAGAAATTAATCCTACTTTTAATCATCTGAAGGACTGAAGTAAGCTTTACACTTCTGCAACTTAGTAAACTGGCTGTTTTAATACTAGCGTTTTTGCCCTACGTTTGTGACTCATGTTAAATAACTGGACAAGAAAATCCAACACTCAGTTATCGACAATTTTAATACACATACATTCGTTCCGCCAGTCTCTTAAACGCCGTAGCAGACCAAAACAGTAATATCAAAAACACTGATAAAATTTAATTATCTTTTGTAAGCTGAGAACATTACGCAATTTACAATGTCAAACAAAATTTTGTTTAATTAACTATGTAGGAGATCAAGTACTGAGTTAAAATAAATATCGTATATATTTAAAAAGTATATTAAACTGTGTGAATGTTGAATGTTAAAACAAGTTCTAATTTCAGTATTGTAGCTCATTTTAAACATTTCTGAAATTACTTTAAGCATGACACTGAGGTTCGTAAAACAGTTAACCATTATTATCTGGAAAGACTCTGTAAAGTTTCATATCGATCGTTGGATGGCAAATGTCTTTACTAATTGCGGGGTTGGCTTATAGACGGTATGTATAGCGCTCACACGAGACTACCTCGGCCTGCAACAATTGGCGCGCACAGAACGGCAGGTGGGACGCTGCACAGCGTGGGAACGCGGTCGGCAGCCCTTCAAACTGGCTGAAGTGATTCTTACTCCTCCCTAATTCGCACGTGCGATTCTTGCAACGGAATTCGAGATGGAAAAAAAATATTGCAGAAATTTCAGCAAATGTGCCGGCCACACAGAGCAGGGTTAACTGCCGGGCACTGGCAGCGAGATGGACAGATAGACGCTCCAGAGAAGTGACTTCTCGAGAACGCCAGTGGACAGTATTTCACACGACAGCAATTTACTTTTCGCACGATGCTCGTTACTTACTCGCCGTAGTCGAAATCAAAGACAGCTGAGGGAAAGCAAAATCCACCAAAGGGGAAGTTCTTTCCCCAATACTAGGAACTGAAGGAATATCCGAATATCTTTTTGAAATATTTTCAAATTTCAGTTAATTCCCTCGAAAACCTGTTATCTACATTGAGAATTACATTTCTAAAATAAATATAGCTATTAGGGAGCGTTCTTTTCAATTATTTCATTTACTCTGGCCGATAGTAATTACTCTTTCAGATACATCAATATGGGAGGCTATGACCATGAAGGAGGTTCAAAGTTGTTCAAAACAACTGACCTATATAAAAAAATTATTCACCGACATTAAATTTGTCCCAGTCGAAGCCTCTTGCAAACTGTTCTGCCTGTAGCCCTCTTCCATTTGTATTTGTTGATCATGACCTTTTCCAGGAAAAAAAGCACTTGACGACCCCCCACCCCCCTCCAAAAAAAATTTTCGACGACAGTTGTCAAGAACAAGGGTGTCCAATCCGCGGGCAGCAGCTACCCTAACAAGTAATAATGCGGAGAGAGCGTCTATCACAAATTGTGGCTCTGGTAACTAAAACGTTGATGCGTTTTGTTGATGCATTTGACATTTTGGGGAATTTTTCACTGGCTACTCGATGCGAGTGTTGAATTTGTTGTCTTTTCACTATTTTTTTTTTCGTCACACTTGAGACTGGTTTGATGCTGCCCGCCAAGAGTTACTCTCCTGCACCAACTTCCGAGTCTCTTTGTTGCGCCTGCAAACTAGGCAGTCTTGCAAAGCGGCGCGGCCCATGAGCTGACACCGCACTGCTCCCTCCCCCCCCCCCCCCCTCCCACTAGGCAATAGACAGCGGACGAAGCGAGACCGTGACGTCATTGCGCAGGTCGGGCTGCTCCGCACAGTATTTTGCATTTTATTCTCACATCTGGGAAACACATACTTTATTTTATCGATAATTCACGTAATTCTATCTCACAAATGAAATTTTACTCTGGCAATTTAATCAAAACTACATGTCGTGGTCGCCGCTTCATGTAGTATAATTAGAGCAATGCTGGGAACTGGAATTCCCGCTCTTATTTTTGCACAAGCTTCTACTGCATCATTTACGATTTCACAAATCATGGGAACATTCTCACTTTTATTAAATATATAACATTCTGGCAACCTATACGAATTTAACATGAAAGTAAATTTTGAAAAACGAAATTCCAATAAAATATATTCCCGTATAGTTTGTGCTAACTCCAATTGATAAACATCCAAGGCATTTTGGGGTCTTCCACAAACAGCAATTCGTGCAAGTTTGTACAAAGTTTCCATTGTAATAGAAGTGTACTTACTATTTCTGCCAGCTCGTTAGCGACAATAGAAGTTCTCGGAGTCGATTCAGAGGACATGATGTGCTGTGCTCCAAATCATCCTCCTTATACACTAAAATTCGGCTACAGCCGGTTAAAACAAATCCTGTTATCAACACGTGTCGGGCAACCTTTTGCTGGCGTGGGTGCTTGCTCAGACAATTGTCCTAAAAGGACAAATTATCTCGGCGGGACAGTGACGCCGCCATCGCGACCTTGGGACCCCGGGGGCCCCTTTTTTTTTTATCAGTTGCTGACCCTCATGAATCGAAACATGACTGCGTCGCGTCGTTTCATGATTCGAGGGTCAGCAACTGCAACCAATGGCAGGATAATAATTATGTACAAAATAAAAAATTAAACACTCTTTGTATTATTGACCCACCAAACTCTTGAAAAAATTGGTTTTTTGATTGTTTCATTTCACTTGGACTTAATGTAGGCCACATTGGCCGATGCAATAATAAGAGAATCAATTTGCTCTTCAAGATGCCGTTAATAGGCGTATAATCATTGGAAATCAAATTTCCTTAGAAGAAGGTGCTATAGAAGATTTCAAAAAAGTTTGTGAACGAATTGCATGCAACATTCGTGTAAAATATAAAGGAGAGGCTATTTTAAGACGTACTCCATTACTGTTAGTTTCTAATTCTCAGCCAATTGTATGTAGTCATCCAGATTTCAACAATGTCCGTGTGAGAACTACACTCCCGGAAATGGAAAAAAGAACACATTGACACCGGTGTGTCAGACCCACCATACTTGCTCCGGACACTGCGAGAGGGCTGTACAAGCAATGATCACACGCACGGCACAGCGGACACACCAGGAACCGCGGTGTTGGCCGTCGAATGGCGCTAGCTGCGCAGCATTTGTGCACCGCCGCCGTCAGTGTCAGCCAGTTTGCCGTGGCATACGGAGCTCCATCGCAGTCTTTAACACTGGTAGCATGCCGCGACAGCGTGGACGTGAACCGTATGTGCAGTTGACGGACTTTGAGCGAGGGCGTATAGTGGGCATGCGGGAGGCCGGGTGGACGTACCGCCGAATTGCTCAACACGTGGGGCGTGAGGTCTCCACAGTACATCGATGTTGTCGCCAGTGGTCGGCGGAAGGTGCACGTGCCCGTCGACCTGGGACCGGACCGCAGCGACGCACGGATGCACGCCAAGACCGTAGGATCCTACGCAGTGCCGTAGGGGACCGCACCGCCACTTCCCAGCAAATTAGGGACACTGTTGCTCCTGGGGTATCGGCGAGGACCATTCGCAACCGTCTCCATGAAGCTGGGCTACGGTCCCGCACACCGTTGGGCCGTCTTCCGCTAACGCCCCAACATCGTGCAGCCCGCCTCCAGTGGTGTCGCGACAGGCGTGAATGGAGGGACGAATGGAGACGTGTCGTCTTCAGCGATGAGAGTCGCTTCTGCCTTGGTGCCAATGATGGTCGTATGCGTGTTTGGCGCCGTGCAGGTGAGCGCCACAATCAGGACTGCATACGACCGAGGCACACAGGGCCAACACCCGGCATCATGGTGTGGGGAGCGATCTCCTACACTGGCCGTACACCACTGGTGATCGTCGAGGGGACACTGAATAGTGCACGGTACATCCAAACCGTCATCGAACCCATCGTTCTACCATTCCTAGACCGGCAGGGGAACTTGCTGTTCCAACAGGACAATGCACGTCCGCATGTATCCCGTGCCACCCAACGTGCTCTAGAAGGTGTAAGTCAACTACCCTGGCCAGCAAGATCTCCGAATCTGTCCCCCATTGAGCATGTTTGGGACTGGATGAAGCGTCGTCTCACGCGGTCTGCACGTCCAGCACGAACGCTGGTCCAACTGAGGCGCCAGGTGGAAATGGCATGGCAAGCCGTTCCACAGGACTACATCCAGCATCTCTACGATCGTCTCCATGGGAGAATAGCAGCCTGCATTGCTGCGAAAAGTGGATATACACTGTACTAGTGCCGACATTGTGCATGCTCTGTTGCCCGTGTCTATATGCCTGTGGTTCTGTCAATGTGATCATGTGATGTATCTGACCCCAGGAATGCGTCAATAAAGTTTCCCCTTCCTGGGACAATGAATTTACGGTGTTCTTATTTCAATTTCCAGGAGTGTATTAGGTGGAAAAAGTTTGATGAATTGAAAAATGCAATAAAAAAGCCTTATCCTTTAGCTTTCTTTTCATTGTTGCAAATATATAATATTCCTTATTAAATAAAAGACAAGAATTTGTACAATGTATAATTTTTATTGTCAATTATTACAACAAATAAAAATAAATTACAATTGTTACATTTCAATTACAATTGTTTAATTTCATATTGCCCCTTATAAACAGGTGATTCTTCATTCCTTTTTACATTAGACATGTAAATCATATCTGATACTTGAACATTTGATACAGTTGCTCTAGGGTAATGTGTCTCTAAACCATCTGCATACACTGAACATTCTGCAATAACTTCAAACAACATTTGAGTATCAGTATATTTTGTAACATCACTATTTAAACTTCTTGTACTTAAAGCATATGTAGGATTAATGCCTACATGAAGGCTCGGTTGAACATTTGTATCATGAAGTCTAATATTATACCCGGCAGAAGCAGTATCAGCTTTTTCTATTAAATTATTATACCCAGATGCTTCTGCATTTGTGACTGGAGTAACAGCTCCTACTAACGTTACCGTCAGTGCAGGCAACTCGGTGTCGTAACTGCAACATCTACACGCCGCTGCTACGTCCTAAGCCTCAGTCTCATTTCTATTATACTCACCCACTAAACATTTTATTACTTTTAGCGTACCACAGTTGCTAAAACTTTGTGGCCAGTATCCTCTTTCAACACATGTATTAACAGGGTTCTTTATTCATAAGAACAAGGAGCTACTTATCTTCAAGCAAGTTGTTGTCGTACAAGATCTTCTGTAACAGTCCGCATTAGCTGGTGAAGTACAAGTCCTGCTGTAAACATTACATTCTCGTAGCCATTGACGTGAACTGACAGATGCCAATTAGAATAGTGACTGAGTTAGTAACTGAGCTGACTGCGACTGCGACTGACTCTATCTATGACTGCCTGTGTGACTGACTGGGCCCTCCGGTCCGCTGCAGCGATCTAAATACTGGCAGTCGAGAGGGCGTTGGCGGCACGTAGCTTGCGAGTCTGTCTTTGGCCTCTCTCCTCAGAGGAGCGCTTGATTCAGTGCCTATTATCGATCTTCTTGCAAACTCTTTGCCGACCACTGTGCTGGCGACAGCTTTATCAAAGGAAATTATTTTTGCTAACAACTCTGCATCAAAACATCGACAAACATGTCCAGATTTATGTTTGCTTATCTTCCTACTATAGTGCAGATCTTTTATTAATTTCATTAGATGCATCTACAGTCATCATTCAAATATAAATCAACTGCTTTTATCACTTCAATGTATACAGTCATTCTTAAGGCGCTCAGTCCGGAACCGCGCGACTGGTACGGTCGCAGGTTCGAATCCTGCCTCGGGCATGGATGTGTGTGATGTCCTTAGGTTAGTTAGGTTTAAGTAGTTCTAAGTTCTAGGGGACTGATGACCACAGAAGTTAAGTCCCATAGTGCTCAGAGCCATTTGAACCATTTTATACAGTCATTCAATAATAGGTTCTCCGCCTTTTCTCGATTTTTGTTATCTTTACCTAAGGCTGTTTTCCTTCCACATATAGGCCTATTGATATTATTTCACACGCAGTTTAGATCGTTGTCAGACACAGACTGTCTGTCTTTCTCAACGTATTGGGATTTTTGTGTTCTTATCCACAAACATCCGTATTATGTCTGAAATATTTGAGTCTCTCTTTAGAGTTTAATCCAATAGTGTGTACAATTTTGCAGAAAAACTGGCATTCTGTATTTTGCAACATGTTGCTTCTTTGTTTGTTGCCGATTTTCCTCACATTGTCCACTTTATTGCCTTACCTAATTACAGTAATTGCCTTGGGTATTTTCATGCACATGATTTAATCTGTTTAAATCTTTATAAGCAAGATGGTGGCATTGGTACGACATTATGACGTCTTCGTGTTGTTGAAATAGATACTTTATAACACAGCTGCTCAAACACAATTAGTAGCAATCGTATCGTAATGGACACAGATAAATGAGGTGAGAATCGTTAACAAATTCTAGAAAATCGTTAACAAAAGCCAATAGTTAATCTTCTGCTAAGATGCTTTCTCTTATTATGTGTCAAACCGTTGTGATGGTATACGAGACTTTCACGTTTTTCTTACTGTATAGAAGATGAGTGCAGAAACTACAAGTGCTTCGAAAAAAAAGGAAAGTATGTCAAGAAAACGGAAATAGAACAAGAACTAATGGCTGGTGAGCACAGAACCCTGATCCAAATCTCAGAAGATCAATTTGGTGAGTGTTTAAGCCTGTAGCAGATGGTGATGGCAACGGTGTTAACTTGTAGTGCGGAGTGCAACGAACTTAACTTGCATGCTTGTGGGTCGTCTGGCCCATCGCACATTTCACGCTATTCGTGTGTACCTAACAAACAAGTGGCATGTGTTGACCAAAAGCGCCTTCCCTGCATCTCTTCAGGGCAAGATTACTGACAAATGCATTGCTATGTGTGCACGAGATTTGAGATCTTATGACGCTATTGGAAATGAAGGAGTTTTGGATCTGGCTCAGAGATTAGTCGACACTGCAGTGACTTGTGGAACTGTATCTGTAAAACATATGATACCTCAGTCCACAACTGTCTCACGACACATCACATAAAAAGTGAAAAACTTAAGAAAGGAAATTATTACGTGAACGGAGACGAATGCTCGGCGATACAGATATGTGGATATGTAGCGCCAAGAGCTGACACGAACAGTTCATTTTTTTGGTTGAGACCTGATATCATGCTTCTTGTTTACGACCCAGTTTCTAGATGAGAGTGAAACAGATGAAAATATTATAAAGGAATTTTTGAGACGATTTGTCTGTACCTTTTACGGCTGGCCAAACTTCCAACACTATCGCTGCTCTTCGTGGACGTTCTAGACTGAATTGTTCCTATCACATGCCGAACCCAGTGCTAAGAAAAGCGTTTAATGTGCGGTATATGTCACCCAATTTCTCGCAACTTTATTTTCTTCTGGCAGCAGTGAAGGAACTTGTGACATCTGCAAAGCAAAGTGGCCTTGTTCATAGTCTAGATAGAACACTTAGTAGTTGAACGATACTCGCTGGAACGCCGGAACACATGACTGACAATGCTTTAATTGGTCGAAATACAGTATTCGGTATTGTGTAAAAAGCTCTCTGAGAAATGAGAAACAGAGAGAATAGAAGGATTGACATCACGTTGATGCATGAACTGATTTCTCTTCTAAAGGTACGTATGATATTATGTTTTTACATTAAACTGGTATTCATTAGCACGCAAATTATTCGAGGAAAATTAAAGCAGGGATTTTTCATACATTCCTTAAAGGAGACCTTAAAGAACTGACAAAGGAAAAATCACGTACAGTGCACCTGCTGTTGCCATGGAAGATAACGCTCCTGAAACACTTAAGTAAAGAACCCCAGGACGGAGAAGTCTCTGAAATAAATATTGAGATCAAAAATGGTTAAAATGGCTCTGAGCACTATGGGACTCAACATCTTAGGTCATAAGTTCCCTAGACCTTAGAACTACTTAAACCTAACTAACTTAAGAACATCACACGCACCCATACCCGAGGCAGGATTCGAACCTGCGACCGTAGCAGTCCCGCGGTTCCTGACTGCAGCGCCAGAACCGCACGGCCACCGCGGCCGGCAAATATTGAGAGTCCACCGGAAAAATAATGTAGAGAAAAAGGCACCTCGAGCTAGCTGCTTTCCTGTGAGCATCATTTCGCCATCTTAAAACGATGTCTGAATCTCGGGGGAGTGCAGTTATATCAATAATTTCGAGTGACCATTCACAACAGGACCCGCTCTCGTGAAGCACCGTCTACCAAATAAACTTAAATTCGGCCTCAGAAAAGCACATCATCTCAGGTATATTCTTACCTAAATAATAACCAAATATACGTGAATTGTTTGTCAGACTGTCCAGGTAGAACATGAGAGCAACTTTGACGAAGTCCTCAAATGCTGGAATATAATTCAAATACTTTTAAGAACAGAACATCTGTGTTTGTTTTTCCAGTAGTACTTTTGAGTTCTGATGATTAGTCGAACGGAATATTAAAAGCCTTTGTTTTATTACCATGAACAAAAGTACAGATGTACTCGAAAATGTAGCTGATGATTGGAATGAAAAAGAAATTTTAGATGTGACTCTTCAATCTTTCCCGGTGGTTCAACCTGAACTGTTCTGAATATGTCGGACAGCTGTTCCGAGGAAATGTTGTGGAATTAGAACAACGTGATCCGGCGGCAAACCCGTGAAGACTATTTACAAGAAATTTTAGCTCTGCAAGTTTCATTCTAAGTGCCCGACAGTAACTTCTGGACACGTACAACGTTGATGCTCTTCTCTTTCCTCGTAACAATCCCAGTATCACAGAAAATGAATGAAGAAGTATGTTGTAAATGGTTTTCGTCCCACGTTTTGTTCTCTCTGCATCGAGTGTGATTATTGTTGTGGCTGTACCTTCTTGTAGTATTGTGTGGCCCCTGACTGGATGAGGAGTGGGTGGTATGATAGATAGGTGGCCGGTTTCCTCTCACTACAACTCAAAGGCACACATCGTTAAAATACACCTTATCATAGGACCCAATTCAGTAGTTAACTTTAGTGATGTCCAGACTGAAGTTACAGGGTGTTTCAAAAATGACCGGTATATTTGAAACGGCAATAAAAACTAAACGAGCAGCGATAGAAATACACCGTTTGTTGCAATATGCTTGGGACAACAGTACATTTTCAGGCGGACAAACTTTCGAAATTACAGTAGTTACAATTTTCAACAACAGATGGCGCTGCAAGTGATGTGAAAGATATAGAAGACAACGCAGTCTGTGGGTGCGCCATTCTGTACGTCGTCTTTCTGCTGTAAGCGTGTGCTGTTCACAACGTGCAAGTGTGCTGTGGACAACATGGTTTATTCCTTAGAACAGAGGATTTTTCTGGTGTTGGAATTCCACCGCCTAGAACACAGTGTTGTTGCAACAAGACGATGTTTTCAACGGAGGTTTAATGTAACCAAAGGACCGAAAAGCGATACAATAAAGGATCTGTTTGAAAAATTTCAACGGACTAGGAACGTGACGGATGAATGTGCTGGAAAGGTAGGGCGACCGTGTACGGCAACCACAGAGGGCAACGCGCAGCTAGTGCAGCAGGTGATCCAACAGCGGCCTCGGGTTTCCGTTCGCCGTGTTGCAACTGCGGTCCAAATGACGCCGAAGTCCACGTATCGTCTCATGCGCCAGAGTTTACACCTCTATCCATACAAAATTCAAACGCGGCAACCCCTCAGCGCCGCTACCATTGCTGCACGAGAGACATTCGCTAGCGATATAGTGCACAGGATTGATGATGGCGATATGCATGTGGGCAGCATTTGGTTTACTGACGAAGCTTATTTTTACCTGGACGGCTTCGTCAGTAAACAGAACTGGCGAATATGGGGAACCGAAAAGCCCCATGTTGCAGTCCCGTCGTCCCTGCATCCTCAAAAAGTACTGGTTTGGGGCCGCCATTTCTTCCAAAGGAATCATTGGCCCATTTTTCAGATCCGAAACGATTACTGCATCTCGCTATCTGGACATTCTTCGTGAATTTGTGGCGGTACAAACTGCCTTAGACGACACTGCAAACACCTCGTGGTTTATGCAAGATGGTGCCCGGCCACATCGCACGGCCGACGTCTTTAATTTCCTGAATTAATATTTCGATGATCGTGTGATTGCTTTGGGCTATCCGAAACATACAGGAGGCGGCGTGGATTGGCCTCCCTATTCGCCAGACATGAACCCCTGTGACTTCTTTCTGTGGGGACACGTGAAAGACCAGGTGTACCGCCAGAATCCAGAAACAATTGAACAGCTGAAGCAGTACATCTCATCTGCATGTGAAGCCATTCCGCCAGACACGTTGTCAAAGGTTTCGGGTAATTTCATTCAGAGACTACGCCATATTATTGCTATGGTGGATATGTGGAAAATATCGTACTATAGAGTTTCCCAGACCGCAGCGCCATCTGTTGTTGACAATTGTAACTACTGTAATTTCGAAAGTTTGTCTGCCTGAAAATGTACTGTTGTCCCAAGCATATTGCAACAAACGGTGTATTTCTATCGCTGCTCGTTTAGTTTTTATTGCCGTTTCAAATATACCGGTCATTTTTGAAACACCATGTATGTTGTTAACAGCAGTCAATAACGTTGTCTCACAGCTAGCAAAGGTGCGAGGTGACGACTGTCACTATGGAAGACCACAACACAATGCGACGTATTGAGGTTCGACGCGACGTACTGAAGTACTGAGAGATTGAGCCAGCTCGGGCGGTGGTGGCGGCCTATGTGCACGCCGACCAGGGGGCATTATCGGCGCGTAGCCTGGGGGCGTGTCTTGGTCTTCTCTTGTCATAGACGCGGCTGGTTCAGCGCCTGCTATACAATGTTTCCTAGTGCCGACCAGTGCACTGGCGAAGACTTACGCAAGCACATCCCTTCCCCCAGTCCCTCCCCTCTCGAAACGCCGCACCGTTGTCGTGTACTGTAGATGCGAACTGTGGTTAGCGTCGAACTATAAACTAAAACTGAATAAGCTTCAAAAAGATTTAAGGACATGGGATCTGGATAAACTGAAAGAAACAGAGGTTGTAGAGAGTTTCAGAGAGAGCATTAGAGAACTATTGACAAGAACAGTGGAAAGAAAAACAGTAAAAGAAGAATGGGCAGCTTTGAGAGTGAAGACAGCAGAGGGTCAAGTAGGTAAAAAGATGAGGGCTAGTAGAAATCCTTGGGTAACAGAAGAGATATTAAATTTAATTGATGAGAGGAGAAAATACAAAAATGCAATATATGAAGGAGACAGAAAGGGATACAAACGTCTCAAAAATGAGATCGACAGGAAGTGCAAAATGGATAAGCAGAGATGGCTAGAGGGCAAATGTAAGGATGTAGATTCATATATAACTAGGGGTGAGATAGATACTGCCTACAGGAAAATTAAAGAGACCTTTTGAGAAGAAAGAAATACTTGTATGAATATCAAGAGCTCAGATAGAAAACCAGTCCTAAGCACACAAGGGTAAGCAGAAAGATGGAAGGAGTATATAGAGGGTCTGTACGTGGGCGATGTACTCAAGGTCAATATTATGGAAATGGAAGAGGAGGTGGGTGAAGATGAAATGTGATATATGATACTGCGTGAAGAATTTGACAGAGCACTGAAAGACCTAAGTCGAAACAAGGCCCTGGGAGCAGACAACATTCCATTAGAACTACTGATAGCCTTAGGAGAGCCAACCATGAAAAAACTCTACCATCTGGTGAGCAAGATGTATGAGACTGGCAAAATATCATCAGACTTCAAGAAGAACATAATAATTCCAATCCCAAAGAAAACAGGCGTTGACAGATGTGAAAATCGCCGAACTATCCGTTTAATGAGTCACGACTGCAAGATATTGACACAAATTCTTTATAGATGAATGGAAACACTGGTAGAAATCGGCCTTGTGGAAGATCAGTTTGGATTCCGTAGAAATGTTGAAACATGTGAGGCAATACTGACCCTATGACTTATCTTAGAAGATAGAGGAAAGGCAAACCTATGTTTCTAGTATTTCTAGATTTAGAGAAAGCTTTTGACAATGTTGACTGGAATACTCTCTTTCAAATTCTGAAGGTGTCAAGGTCAAATACAGGGAGCGAAATGCTACTTACAATTTGTACAGAACCCAGATGGCAGTTATAAGAATCAAGGGGCATGAAAGGGAAAGAGTGCTTGTGAAAGGAGTGAGACAGGGTTGTAGCCTGTGCCCAATGTTATTCAATCTGTATATTGAGCAAGCATTAAAGGAAACAAAAGAAAAATTTGGAGCAGGAATTGAAAGCCCTGGTGAAGAAATAAAAACTTTAAGGTTTCCAGATGACATTGTAATTCTGTCAGAGACAGCAAAGGACCTGGAAGAGCAGGTGAACGGAATGGACAGTGTCTTCAAAGGAGGATATAAGATGAACGTAAACAAAATTAAAAAGAGGATAATGGAATGTAGTCTAATTAAATCAGGTGATGCTGAGGTAATTAGATTAGAAAATCAGACACTTAAAGTTGTAGATGAGTTTTGGTATTTAAAACTAAACTCTGCCCGAACAGGCCTTGGAATGCCCAATGGTACCGACTGGCTGCCGCATCACCCTCAGCCCAGAGCCGTCACTGGATGCGGATATGGAGGGGCATGTGGTCAGCACACCACTCTACTGGCCATATGTCAGTTTACAAGACCAGTTTTGCGATTTAAGGAGCAAAATAACTGATGGTGGTCAAAGTAGAGAGGATATAAAACGTAGATTGGCAATGGCAAGGAAAGCGTTTCTGAAGAAGAGAAATTTGTTAACATCAAACATAGATTTAAGTGTCAGGAAGTCATTTCTGAAAGTATTTGTATGGAGTGTAGCCATGTATTGAAGTGAAACATGGACGATAAATAGTTAAGACAAGAAGAGAATAGAAGCTTTCGAAATGTGGTGTTACAGAAGAATGCTGAAGACTAGATGGGTAGATCACATAACTAATAAGAAGGTACTGAATAGAATTGGGGAGAAGAGGAATTTGTGGCACAACTTGACTTGAAGAAGGGTTCGGTTGGTATGACGTGTATTGCAGCAACAAGGGATCACCAAATTAGTTTTGGATGGCAACGTGCAGGGTAAAAATCGTAGAAGGAGACCAAGAGATGAGTACACTAAGCAGTTTCAGAAGGCTGTAAGGTGCGATAGTTAATTGGAGATGAAGAAGCTTGCACAGGATAGAGTAGCATGGAGACCTGCATCAAAACAGTCTCCAGGCTGAATACCACAACAACAACAACAACATTATTATTATTGTTATTTCTCTTACTCGTCCCTGCACTGGCATCCAGGTGCGCTCAATGTTCCCATTACCACTAATATATAAAAATTATAAAATAAAAATAGAAAATTATATATACATATTAATTAAAACTGGTAATCTCCCTACTTGTCTACTTTTTTATTATTCTTAGACTGATATGAATGCGTTGAAAGAAGTAAAGATTGGGGTGAAAGAGTTGAAAGAAAAGTAGGATGTTAGGATATTTTTGTAGGTTCTGGATTTCTTGTTCTACGAAAAAATGACATAAATCACGAAATTGTGAAGGGATTTTGTGATTTATGTCATTTTTTTCTCAGAATAAGATGAGCTAGAACCTACAAAAAACCCCACTTCTAAGTGTTGTTCAACTATTCCTTGTTGATTTTATTGCACTAAATAAAGCCTGTAGCATTTTAATTTTTATCGCACAAAATCACGTACTTTTGTGGCCTTCTTTCAAAAGTACACATAAACGAACAGTTGGAGAACTGAATTTTACATTCAGAACAATTATCTGTAAAACTGACTTTCATTGCTGGCATCTTTATTTCTCTTTACCACGACTCTTTCTACATATTTTATGACCTTTATTGCGCCCTCTTTACCTCTTTACTGTTGTGCTGCTTAATATTATTCCTCATTTTATTTTTACTTTTTATAACCTCCTTCTCCATCATTTGTGATTTCTTTGGCGAATTTTCAACACTAAGAGAATTTATTAAATAATGTTTCCTTTTCAATGCTAGTTTATTTCACCATCTCTGGACCATAGATGTGGTTATCCCTAATTTGCTGAGCTCGTATTCTGGTATTGAAATTCTCTCAAATCTTCATTCTTGATTTTGATTTTCGTTATGAATATTCCTGTTCCCATTTCTTCTGTAAAAATTATTATTACAGTGATAACTACTTTGGTGATTATTACAATTCCCACTCTGTTATCCATTTTCCTATCTTCTGTTCGAATTTTATGGCTTGAATTTCAACACCTGTTCAAGCTTCTCAATAAATTTGTCAGATTATGGACAAGATCCCCTTGTAAAAATCCCAGTAGTCATCTTTTGAGCGTCTTTTTGTGAGTTTAATTTTTGACTCTTCCAACATTCCTCACACAAAACCATGTCTACAGGCAGGAAGAAAATCAACTGGGTGGTATTTCCCATCATTTGCAAAACATTTTGTTGTACCAGTGTTAACCCATGGAACTCCTATCACTAAAGGAACCTCATTCGCTGCTAAAGAATTTAATTCTTCCTGTATGTCTTTCATCTGCTGTTCATGCTGCACATCTTCTTTGATTAATAAAGCTTCAAAATGTTCTGTGTTCTTAAGCTCGTCTTCATCACATTCTACTACTCTACTGAAAAATTGTTAACCGACTCAGTGGTCACTTCCTCAAGCGCATTTTGCCTCGGCATACAATTCTTAACGCTGCTACCCAGCTCGTCCCATATATTTTCCTACCTTTCCCCAAAATCTTTCTCTAATCTGTCGACTCTAGAGTTAACTTGACCAACATCCTCAGAAATTCTGCCTACATCTCTTCTTATAACTTACAACTTTTATCAATATCGCCTTCTATATCTTTAATTTTTTCCACTTCAGATTTTACACTTTCGATATGTGAATTGAGACCGGAATTTCCTTGTTCCGTTTTTATAGTCAGTTCCCCTATACTAGATTCCATTTCTTGCAAAATTTACATTAACTCTGATGATGTACTGTCTTGAAGCTAACTTCCCCCTCATTTTGGACTATTTGTAAACTAATGTCATCTCTATCAACACTGTTACATTCAGATTTTGGACTAAGTGGCCTGCTCACATTATCTGAACCACAGAAACTAGGTGATTATTTATCATTGGAATCTTCATCACTTATGACATATATTAACACTATTGGTGCAAGTATTTAACTTATTGGTCATGCTGGCTTCTTCTGATGCACTGCTGCTGTCTGAAGTGTTGATGCTGCTGAACTCAAAGTCGACTTTGGTGGCCCACATTGCCATGGCTGCCACTGCCCACTGTTGCTTTACCATCGCCGAGTTCTCTGCTGCTGCTGGCCACTGCAGACTCGAACTCAGCACGCCTCTGCGCAGCCTTCTTCTTTTTTGAAGTTCTGTTGTGAACTTCCCCACACCTACCTTTTGCTACCAATTCTCACTCAAGCAACAGCTGCAAAATCTTGTGCTCGCAGGCCCCCACGCAAACTGCCTTATGCAGTAGATCACAGAATATTGTTAAGTGTTAGGATTACAGTTGTAATTCTAAAGGGATTAAATTCATATACCAGATGAGCCCCCAATGACGACAGTACTTAGCGGTCTGCTAGGGTATTTGCTCTTCCAAACAGCTTCCCTTACAAGTGAACCAGTGGCATCTTTACCTGTGCTTACTTGTACTTTAGGTACTGGGCTACACACAGAGCTAATTAAAATGAATGGCTCAGTGTAGTCATATGGTCGAGCCACGTAAACTGCTTTCATTCCCTGCAGCTAACTCTCTGAACATAATAATCTCTACCTGTGATCCTGCAGTCAAATAGTCTATGCATTGCTTAGGATTGCGAGTTAATAAAATACAAAGAACTATGAAATAAAAGTTAGGTGAATAATTCAATGTCAATGGTTCTATTCTAATCTCCATAATTGCTGTAGATGACAAAGAATTATGTTGAATAATGTTTATTTAAGAAAGGACATCTCAGATAAATGTGAATTGTTCCTACGATATTCAGTCAAATGACAGACAAAACTTATCATTATCAAATGCAGTAAAGTTACAGTGAGAACGTTATGATAGCATAATCCCCAAACTAAACTGTAATCAAAGATATGCGAAAATAAGTCCACTTCGTAGCTACTATAGATAAAATATTCATTTCCTCAAAACAGTTCAGAGTTTAACATGATGATTCACAAACTGCAACATGTGATGCAAAGAATGGAAACTCATACCCCCCCCCCCCCCCTCATCCTCACTTCTGTAGTACAAGCAGGTAAAGTTAGAGTCCTACTCTGGAGCATATTCAGACATATCGAAATATAAAGACCCTTTGAAGTTAAAGTATCATAGCGGCCATTCACCACCCAGAATCAGTCACCTAGACAACGGAATTGCGCATATTACTCTAGACACGTCTGTCTTACAGAAGTTGTGTAAAAGTGTCCAGAATCACTACCTTGAGCTCTTTGATCGAAAAGTTACAGTCTCCACTTGATTCCCATAGCGTTCTGCTACTGTCTGCTTTTCCATTGGCTGAAGGCTGCCCCACTAGAAATCTGTCATTATTAAGCTCTACAGACATGAATTGACTCTGCTTGACCACTTTCCTGCGCTAAACTCACATATACTGCAAAAATTTTTAAATAAGAGAAATGTTATTAGCATTCGGACACTCTCAGACCATGTACAACAAATATAAGTAATAGTTGGTTCAAAAATCAATAAGCCAGCATTCTCATGCAAGGGTGCTCATGGTAAACTACAAGAGATTATCAGTAAACATTTTTTAAGGAATTATGTGTGCCTCCTGTACAGTAGTATCATTCGCTTCTCTTTTATGTTGTGGTGTCTGCTAACACATACGACTGACCACTTTTAAATTAGCGCAGTTTTCGATAGTGCTTGCAATCAGTATTTAAATAATGTTACTGGCAAAGTAGTAAACTGTAAATAACTACACAAATGTGACAAGATATTAGGTACTGATGTTGTGTAAATGTGAAGAATACGATGTCCTAACAAACATTTGGATCATGAAAAGGTATAAAAACATAAGTCAAGAAATAAAATAAATGCAGATACGTAGGTTTCAGTGGACATAGCTATAGTGCAACGCTATCATCTGAGATATGAAGTTGCTTAAAGCATTTAAAAATGTTAATTCAGAGGTTCACTGTGAAAATATTTAGTCACTGTAGATTATTAACTATTGTAATATTAAAGATATTGAAATATTGTTGTGTCACTGGGTGTGCCTCTTCTATTTGAGAGCATTGAGGTATTCAGATCTGCTTTATTACTTGAATTATTACAGACTCTCAAACAGCTCTAAGAAGCTATCTTTCAGTTTGTCTGGCACGCCGCCATATCTTGGAGCATTTTGTCCTGCACAAATGCCTTATGAGCGACAGCCATCAAAATTCCCCATACTGGGATTTATCCCTATTTCCGGTGATGCTGCTAGCCTTTGTGCCTGGACTCATAATTGTCACCTGGTCGAAAGTGTCCTGAGACCTAGGCCTCCTAGAGTTCAGTCATATCACAAATTCATCTTGCCTTTAACAATTCTAGGCAGCCACTTAGCTCGCTTACCTACTCCTAATGTTACACAGTCTCCAAATGTTGCTCCTTGATTGGATACTTTCCCTGCCATAACACACCTCATGGCTTTAGCTACCTGAAGAAAAATACTTGAATTATAGCGAAGCCTATATGTGCAAAGGGCAGCTATTTCATTTTTTTCACACTCGCTTTCATAAGTTGGATAAACATTGTCCGAAGTGCGTTGTTTTTTTCTTTCTCGTGAATTTGCACAAACGACAAAAAAAAAATTGGAAACATGCAGCTTTGAATCTTCACCTTCAGGTTACCATTCCACTTTTCTATGCTTTATGCCACAAGGAACAGATGTGAGACCACTCTCTCTGAACACAAGATTTTATTTGCTCATAGAATGTAATTTTGTAGCTTCAATCTTCTTTCCAGAACATACGAAGCTACAATTTCAAGACGAATATCAACGGCTTTAGAAAATAAAAAGCTTGTTAGTAATATCGGTCTTTCATTCTTAGTTAGCTTGAATTCTAGATAGTGAGCCCTTATAACAACATTCTTAGACGTTTTATAGCCAATGTGCTGCATATTTATCTGCAAACCAGGTGTTATCGCTGCGATTCAAACATTCAGTCTGAGACATAATCTGTATCATAAAGTAAGCACTCCTTAGCACATGGAGCATAGCTGAATTGAGAGTAAGGGTCAGATATCTCGCATTTACTGAATAGATGACCCACTTCATCTCTCTGACAGCATGCCCTGGCCTGGTTTTTATGCTGCTACTCCCAAATGCCATCTTGTCTACAATGGCTCTCTTTTTTTCCTGTTGAATGTACAGATGATAAAGAAAATGAAAACAATTCTATTGTTTTCATGCATTGCATCTGTCATTTACTATAGTTCACACTTTTTCAAATTACAGGGGAAACTGTGCAGAAATAGTGCATTTCTTATTTGTGAAACCTGTACATGGTTTTCGTGTTCTTCTCGGTGCCACTTAGAATATGAATGCATATACAACAATTAATTGTGAAGAATGTCAATGTGGTCTAGGGAACATTCCAGAAAATTGCAGTAATCGCTGGATTTCCATTAAACCTGCTGTTAGCAGAATTTTAAAACAGTGTGCAGAACTAACATTACATTTTGAAATAGTCTGCCACAAGGCACATTGCTTTACTGCAGAAATTTTGTGCAATATATACAAGGCTCTGGCCAATAAGATGTATGTACACAAATATTCAGAATATTCTTACAAAAATTTAAAAAAAATTTTTTTTGAACTGACTCTACAGATATCACCAGGGTGTTAGAAAATTTAATGTGGTCTCTAAGCTGCATAAGAATAAATTGCAGTGCTAAAATTGATGAGGTGACATTCAGAGATATATAGGCCCAGTAAACGCAGTTTTTCACAATTGACATAACACTTATTTCAGGAATACATGTGAATGAAAATAACATATTGCAATGCCAATACCTTTACTTTTGTGCCAGAAGGCAGTTCATACCTGTAACTCAAGTCTACAATGAGAATATTCCTTTAAAAAGTACATTTAAATATGGAGACATTTTCATTTGCATGAACCATTTGGACTTGTTCAGCTTTGAATGATGTTCAAAAGCAAATGCCTTGTTTTTTGCAAAATAACTTACTTCTTACTGTATAATGCGTACTACACTCTTACATACTCGTACTCATTCGTACTCATACATCTGTAACAATTTAGTATGTGATGTCATTGAAAAAGTTATAAATGGCAACTGTAACTTTGTCATTCAGTGTGTTACCAAAAGTTCTAATTTCATTGTTATTTCACAATTATTTGAAATATTTCATGTCACCGTAACAGAATACAATGGTGTAACAATGGAATGAGCTATTATTAGAATGGTTCTTTGCAGTAACTGATAGACTTAAACATATAAGCCAGAAACAAACAACTTTCTGGAGAGGGCAAACACAGCTGAGAGACACTGTGGATAACAAAAACAACACTCTATACCCAAAACCATTCAAATTATCATAAAAATTATAATAAAAACTCAAGAATGAGGAGGTGTTTCCAAAAACTACATAACTGTATGAACATGCTTCATCTGTAACTACCAGTTACAAATCAGTATAGGCACATCTTCAGATTTATGGATAACTACCCAAAAGATTATGGTTAAGAAAAGAGTATCATAATGATCCATCATAGTTTCACAAGAGACTTGCACTTTTTATATCTTGCTGGGACTTGTACAATGCAGTTGCCTCCATATCAGTGTAAGTGTTCTCCCAAAGCTTCATCCTTGCACATGAAAATTCGTTTCATTTCCCTTACGTGATCTAAATTTTGTAAGCCTTTTCTGTAATTGTAGATTTGGAAATATAGCCATTATAAACCTCAAGATGTGTCTATACTAAATTGAAACCAATAGTCGAGAATAAAGCACATTCATACATCTGTGCAGCTTTTGGAAACACCTCATCATTCTTGACTTTTTAATTGTTATAGTTTTTATGATGATTTGAATGGTTATTGAGCGCTATTGTTATTCACAAATCAGGAACATTTTCTAAATATTCACAACTTGTTCCTCCACCACTGTGTGGGACAACATGGGTATGTTGTCAATGATGAATGTCTACCAGCTTAAGTCTTCTCTGAAAATAGATCACAGTAAACTGTTAACATCTTTCTTCTGGTCATCTGACATTGGATGGCTAAGAAGTACTTTAGCTTGTGGTTAAGAAAAGAGTTTCGTAATGGTCCATTATCGTTTCACAAGAGACTTGCACTCTTGCATATCTTGCTAGGACTTGTATAATGCAGTTGCCTCCATACCAGTGTAAGTGTTCCTCCAAAACTTCATACTTGCACATTAAAATTCGTTTCATTTCACTTCTGTGATCTAAATTTCGTAAGCCTTTTCATATCTATCACTCTCAAATCTTCACCAGGTTTCTTCCTCCACCCAGTGACTGGTAGATCTCATTATATTCCTCTTTTGTTACAATTGTTTGCCTTTGCATGTCACATCCTCAACTGAGTCCCGCAAGAGCAACATTGATAATTGTATTGATCCATCCCCATATCTCGGCTAGATACTCAGAACTGAACTAAACCTCTTCAATGTGTACCACAGTGCAAAGAAAACTTGACGGGACATATGTGTGAATATCACAGAAAAGCTGATCTGGGAGCTTCAAAATAGGATTCCAGACAATTTTGAAGTACTTTATCAAATATAATTGCTAATTATCAAATAAAGATCGGAAATAGTGATCCTACCTGTCACTGGTTTGGTGTAGCTATATTTGAGTAAAATGCAGACAAAGTGGCGAAACATTAGTTACGTAAAATGAATTACTCAAACATCCACTTCTGGATTCTATCAAGAAGTTAGTCAATACAGTGACTCCTGAGACAAAAATCCTTCTATGGAGGTAAGTCTCATTCGCACTTTCAGTGTTAACTCTTCCACACTCTGATGTCGAAGTTGACAGAATCTTTAGTCAGGTATACTGAGTGAAAAATAAACTCAGAATCAGACTTAAAACGAATACACTTTCCACTATTCTAAATGTAAAGCACGAGTTGAGATGCCATTGTAAGTGCTATTTTTCATACAGAGTCCCACAATAAATATTGAAGATTATCGGTACAAATGCCACATACGTTATGGAGACCAGGGAAATCTGCAGCACCAGTAAAGGAAATTAGGCAGAGGAGGATGATATTTATTTTTGCCAGGAGACTGCTTTTTGGTAAAATTTTACTTAAGGTAGCGGTGGTGTAGTTTGCTGATGTTGGCAACGATCGGCCATGAAGTGAATAATTAATGCTGTTCTTGCTCTCTGATTGACAGGTTCTTGTATGTACTATTGTACGCTCAGTAAATTAATTACCTCCGTAAAGCGAACTTTTCGTAACGAAACACTTGCGTTAAGCAGGATTCACACATGCAACTAATGTGATGCCACAGCTTGTGGCTTTCTGAAGTGAAATCGACGGGCTACCTTTCACAGAATGCCACAAATTCACACACTGAAATCGAATGGAGTACAGCAGCAATTACTCCACGATAACTGCAACAGAATGCTCGTGTTTCGAAGTACTGCCACCAAAGAGCAGTGATACAAGGGAAGTGGCGCAACAGAGTACAGTCAAGTTGAACCGTATTTGGCATTACAAAAGTTCCTTCTCGTAAGTTGCGCCACTAAAAACTGAGAGTTCACACATGCAACTACGTTGTAATTGTAGTGTGGCACTAGCTGTGACGACTCCTTTTTTGTGTGTTTGAACCCAGCTTTAATATGAGTGACACATAATTCCCAGCATTCAACTATTGTTGCCAACGTCGGTGGACAAAGATATAAATTATAATTTAGCCATTTTTGGCTCTTTTGCGATAGTGTTTTGTTATTTTCATTGAATGATAGTTGGCAATCCTGGTTGGTTGGCAACAGTCAGCGTTGCCAACCATACGATAAATTATCGCGATATACGATAATTACAACGTGAACTCGATATATGATAGTACATTGCTGATAATTGTGGAATCTACGATAATTTTTGTGAAGATTTAAAATGAAAATAAATTGATACTTCTAGTAGTTTCATACGTTAATAATCTGTTTTCATATATTTAAGTCCATACTCCATTCAATATAAGCAATTTCCTCTTTTTCTCTCGTCCACTCCCCGCAACAGTCCAACGACTCTTAACACTGTATATTCGCTTCCGGGGAATACCTGCCTAACAAATATTGTTTCACAACAATATGGGCTATTAGGGCTAGGCCATCGTCATCAGTTACTGGTGAAATTGGGACTTAAATGCACGGGTAGTTGTCTTTGTGCTCTTAAAATAATATTAATTTTTTGTTCTTAAGGGAAATTAAAGTATGGTATTCTTTAAATAAATACTGTAGTAGTGTATTCAAATATAAATAATGGAAAGTGACAACAGTGATGTAGATTCTCTGCGGACCCCACAGAAGAAATTGAGGCTGCCTGGTGAGTTGAAATTAAAACGTTCGAAACAAAAGTTCAGAAAGGAATGGTTGACTGATTTATCTTTCAAGTATTGGCGACAACCTGTTAGTGATGATGCATATAAAGCTCGGTGTAAAGTTTGTAGATGTGAATTCAGTGCTGAGTTGACTGTAGTGAAAAATCACGCTAAAGGGAAAAAACACTTAAGTGCCGTAAAATGTGTCGGGCCTCTACAAAAGAAACTTGACTTTTCATCATAATCAAAATCGTCTGATACATTCGCCAAGCAGGGCAAGAGGACTGAAATTTTGCTATGTGGATTTTTGGCAGAACATGACATCCCTATTAATACAGTCAATCACTTAACAGACGTAATTAAAAGTGCCTTTCCCGATTCTAAAATAGTTGAGAACTTGCAGTTGGGTAGAACAAAAGAAAAAGAGGTGATAAAGAATGTCATAGGTAAATGTCATTTGGATGAACTGAATGAAGTTTTATGGAGAGAAAAGTTCAGTTTCATAATTGACGAATCTACCGACATTTCAAATGGCTCTGAGCACTATGGGACTCAACTGCTGAGGTCATTAGTCCCCTAGAACTTAGAACTAGTTAAACCTAACTAACCTAAGGACATCACAAACATCCACGCCCGAGGCAGGATTCGAACCTGCGACCGTAGCGGTCTTGCGGTTCCAGACTGCAGCGCCTTTAACCGCATGGCCACTTCGGCCGGCTAACCGACATTTCCGCTACGAAAAATTTGTGTATTTGTGTGCGGTATTTTGATGAAGATAGCTCCAAAATACATAACAAATTTTGGCAGTTGTTACAGCTGTTTGAAGAGAAAAATGCAGAGGCCGCTCATGAAGGTGCCACTGTTAATCGTTTGTACGATCTCGTACGTAAAACCTTGTCAGTACATAATATTCCTCCTGAACATTTAGTAGGATTTGCTTCGGATGGGTGCAACACAATGATGGGGAAAGATAATTCTGTTGCTAGTCGAATAATTAGAGATTTTCCTGGTATTTTTATACAGAAATGTATATGTCATTCATTGCACCTATGCGCAAGTGAGGCTTGCAAACAATTACCAAGACTATGTGAAGACACAGCAAGGGATACATATTCATTCTTTAAGCATAGTTCAAAAAGAATAGCCCAGTTTGTGGAATTCCAACAGTTTTGTAATGTCGAACCTCACAAGATACTGCATCCATCTCAAACAAGATGGTTATCTTTGTTAACTGTTGTTTCGCGTATTCTAGAACAATGGAATGCATTGCAATTGTTTTTCACTTGCAAGTGGGAAGAAGAAAGATTGTGTATGCAGCTGAACAATTAGCAAAGGCGTTCAGGGACAACTTTGTACGTGTATTTTTTATATTTCTCGAGTGGATTCTACCGAAATTTTTGTCTCTGAATCAATATATTCAAAGCGAGAAATTAGTAATTTGCTCTTTGCATGAGAGAATGTGCAAAACGTACAAAGAAATCCTTCTCTGCTATATGTCTCCTGATTATATCAATAAAACTGATTTGACAGACATAGATCCAGCAAACCCAGCCCAACTTGTGCTGTATACGCAAATGTATTTAGGTGTAGGTGTGATGGATTTCATGAGCCAATCTGAAAACATCTCACAAAAATCTAAAGTGACTGATTTCTACTACAGAGTGCAACAGTTTCTTATAGTACCTTGTTGTGAGATAAAAAAGCGGTATGATTTCAACAATTCTGTTCTAAAAATGTTGAGTTGGTTAACACCAGAAATAGCATTGTCAAAAAGTGCTGCAAGGTCGTCAACGCTTGTTCCACTTATAAAGTCGGTTCAGAGGATTTCTCCAAAAGACAAAAGGCTTATGCAAATGATTGATGATCAGTGGAGAGTATTGCCACATGCAGAATTTCCCGAAAATCTACGGTCTAAAGAGGTGGACGAATTTTGGGTGTTCATAAAGAACGCTAGGGACCTTCATGATAACCAAGAGTTCCTCCAAATAGGAATCTTTGTGCTAGATATATTAATTTTACCACATTCTAGTGCTGATTGTGAGCGGGTCTTTTCAAAAATGAATCTAGTGAAGACACCATTGAGAAATAAGTTACATTCGGGTACAGTCAGCGCATTAATGCTCACTTCCCAGCGTGTGAAGAATTGCGTACAGTCTGAACCAACCAGTGCAATGTTTGCATCAATGAACACGTCGAACATTTATGCTAAGAAGAAGGAATCTCGTCGGGATAGTGACGCCGATTTCGACGATGTGGAGTTCGACAACGATGCTTATTAGGGTGAGTTTAATTATATTATTATTTTTAATTATATTACGTACACAGTGCTACTTTTCGATCGGGGTTAGCGAATTTTCCTTGCATAAAATCTGTGATGCTTTGGACACATCCGAGTTTATCTGGTTCTGAAAGTATTTTTAGTACTTAGCATCGCGATTAGAGACGTTTTGGTTCGTAATTAGGAGGTTTTATGGATAAAAATTTTAAAAGATGAGAAGACTTCGCCATTCGCGATTGAATACAAATATTGTGTACGTCATATTATCAGCATTATTGTTTTTGTTTTTTTTAAGATTATCAATATACGATAATTTTAGATAAAAAACGATAATTTTAAATACAAAATGCCATAATTTTATGTTCTGGGGTTGGCAACGCTGGCGCCAGTTGACACAATACTGTGACAGCTTTTGTTGTGGTAAACACTGACGGTTACTTGTTGTTTTTGAATTCAGTCTTAAGTCTTTGGCTGGCGAAGTAACTATTGGAATAGTGACGTTGTATTTACATGTAATTGTGTATAATATTTTCGAATTTTAGCACATGCATTGCTTCTAATGACTAGCCTGGAGCACAAAAAGCGTGAGTGACATTGTTTCTTAGATGGAAGATAATCCTTGTACGTCAATTTTATGTTAATAACTTCGCAGTAGGGAATCCATACGCCTTTTTATGTCGGTGCAGTCGTATAATCTAAAGATATTGAAGATACCATACGAATTTTTCCAACTATAGGAAATAAGTTTTTTTATTAAGGTGCCAGGTTCACTAATGCGACTGTTACTCGTTGTTCACATGCACTTATTTGTGTGTTTGGTTGCGTCTTTTGGGGAAGTGGAAAGTAAGCAGAAGTGATCAAGTAGTAGAGTACCTTGTTCTCCTTATTTTCGTTAATATTTGTCAAAGGATGGAAAGAATCTTTTTCGATGGAACCCTTTTTGTGTGGTGTAAAGACATTGAACATCGTTTTTTCACAATTTTCTCTGATTTCAGAAGAAATATGTTACGATTAAGTTTTGTCGTGATTACAGGTGTGGCACACACACACACACACACACACACACACACACACACTCACACTTGTATTCTTAGACCTAATCTTCCAACTTCCATAACTTCAGCTGTCCAAATCCTCAGTACTGTGACTTCTGCTCAATTGCGGCAGATGTGATGTTACTGTTTACTTATGCTTGACTGTTTGGACAAAAAATTTTAGTGTGTGCTTCCAACTTTTTATTCTTGAAGGAGATGTAAATTTTGATTGCATTTCAGGAGACTGAAAATCTACTAATGGAACTGGAGAAGAACACAAACAGAAAGAGGTAGGTTGACAGTTATCCTGAAGTGTCAGTTGCCATGGTAAGGCATTTTTTTCTCAGTTTCTGGCTGGCTAATAGCGGAAGTGGAATTCTTAGTACATCTGCAGCTGTATATCCTGCAAACCCCTGTGAAGTGCGTGGCCTACAGTACTTAGCATCAGCTGTGCAATGGAATGATTATGGAAATTTGTGCCGGACCGGGACTCAAACTCAGATTTTCCACTTATTGTGAGTGGTCATGCTATCTAAGCACAACTTGTGGCCAGACACAAACCTCCATATATGTGTGTCTACAACCTGAACTTGCTCATCCATTATGCATATTCTTGTACAGGGGAGACAATTTACTTGAAAGTCGTTTGCTTAGTGTTGGCAGATAAATATGATATTGCCATGAGTCTTGCTCGGATAGCCTAAAGGTAAAGCAACCACTCGCAATAAGTGGGAAATCCAGATTCGAACCCTAATCTGGCACAGATTTTTACTTTCATCATTCCATTATACAGCTGAAGGTAGTCCATATTCACAACTGCAAATATATTTCATGTATTTCACAATGGCTGTAGTAGTTGCAGTGCCTGTTCTTTGGACATGCATGTATTTCCGAAGGGGCTTTGCGTAGTAATTTACAATAACACAGACACTGCACCATTATATTTGTTGTGTTCTGCCCACTCGTCTAATATAGGGTGCCTAGGAAACCTGCTTTCTCGGATCACTAGACGACAATTCAAGCAAATTATATTAATAAATTTTTATCACAGTAAGATAAATGACAGTACTTAACTTTGAGAAATTTACAGTGGGGCCTCGGAAGCAAAGGGTGACATGAAACATAAGCAATCTCTTCAGTATATACAATTCATAATACAAGCAAAACAGTATAGTTCCTAAGTCACGGCTGTAGCATTCGTAAAATGGCTCGTCTTCAACTGGGCCGTAGCCAGGCAGCACGGCACTCACGTCCTCTTCGTGTAGATGGTGCTACCGTCCCGTTTTCGTCCTAGAGAGGGTTTGGTCTGCGTACTTTTGGCTGACATCTTCCCACAGCCCTCTCTACTTTAATGTTCCTTGCCGACGTGCTGGCGCTTGATGTTACACCAGAATAATATTTATCCGCCGACACCGGGCAAATGACATTTCAAGTAAAATGTCTCCCCTGTACAGGAATATACACAATGGATGTATGAGTACAGGTTGTAGAAACATGGTTGATAACATATGGAAGTTTGGGTGTTGCCATGAGTCATGCTCAGATAGCCTAATGGTGTGCTGACCACTCGTGATAAGTTGGAAATCTGGGTTCAAGTCTCATCCAGCACAAATTTTCATTGTAATCATTCTCTTATACAGCTGATGGTAGATAAGATTTGCAACAGTGAATGCATTTCATGGATTCCAATTTTGGCTTGTGGTACAGCCAACGGGTAAGTATAAAAATACAAAAAGCTGTCCCAGCATTCAAATCTATAAGTTTCTTCATCGGGGAGGGGAAGGTTGAAAAGGAAGAACAGGTCACTTGGATCTCTGGATGATAGGGACCAACCTTTAGGGACAAAAGCAGCTCCATACTCCTTCATATATAACTCTGTGGAAACAATGAGTAGTAGTAGTAGTGGTAGTAGAGGCCTAAAATGAGGTCATATTTCACTGATTTCCTTTCTCCGTGGCTGCCAAATCATATGAGATTACTAGATCGTTACCCTACCTCTTGGATTTCTACCCTTGTAATTTTTTCCCATTGTAAAACTGGTCCTGCGCATCTGCCTACTATCACATACTCCAGCCCCACCACTGACAATTCATACAGTATCAAACACAGAGCAGCTTGTGAAATTATGCATGTTGTTTTCCAACTAGAGTGTGTTCACTGGATGGTATTTTACGAAGGAATGACAACAAAAAAATTGGTCTAGTTCACGAATAGATGCAGAAGAACTGTCTACCTTAGGGCACCCAGTACTCACATTGCCTGTTGGCTTTTGTCTCACGACCTTCAGCTGGCCTCCAGCAATGGAGGGTGAATCTGTGACTCTTGCTAGCAAAACATCAGAAGAAAGTTTAAATGAACACTGGGTAATGATACCAAGAGGAAAGCCAATAGGCAATACATCAATATGTCCCAAAGAAAGCATCACTTTAGTACCAAGTTGCTGAACGATCTCAACTGCATGACTCGAGGGACCTGTATTCCTTTTGCAGCTGCTATGCTACACAGGCTACCTTGATCCTCCCACCCAATACTACTAGTAGCTTTTCTGAATTCCTGAACTGGGAACTTGCTCTCCAACAAATCCTTACACACTGCACCTTCTTGGAATTAATCCATAGTAGCATAAATCCCACTCTCTTTTAATTGTTATTGTATTTATAACATTATTCATTCATTTACTGAATTATTTTCTTTATTGCCAATACCTCTCTCTCTTCGTTTTTCTCCATCCCTCTAATTTCCATCATTGATCTTTTATTGCACTACTCACTTTTCGCTAATACAGAGAAGAGTAGAGGGATGGAAATCTCAGAGGGATAGGCTTTCAGGAGGTGCTGCTGTGCTATGCTGGAGGAATTAGTACAAATGCAATGAGAGTAATATATTTTGATGATTAAGATTTTCCAAGTAACTGTGGTACTCGTGTGATAGGATATCTCCTTCCTTCCAAAGCCATTTTCAGCCTGTCTTGGTTGTCGCTGCCAGTAGTTCATGAGGTTCTGTGCTTTACTTGTAGTATACTCCATTCTCTCAAATCTTGTTAAGCCCCTGTTAGATTTTTTGTGGGTCACTTTGGAAAGCAGTATTTTCATTTGTGCATTCTTGAGAGAGAGAGAGAGAGAGAGAGAGAGAGTGTTGTGTGTATGGGGGGGGGGGGGGGGAGTTACATATACTGTTCCACTTAATTGAGGGATACTCATTTCCCACAGCTGAGTGCTAAATTTAAAGTTTACTGTTGTGGTAGCTCACATTTCACTCTGCTTTTTCTGTGTCAATAAATGCCTCATTCTTCTTGTAAACATAACATTTTTGGTGTCAATGGTGGAAAGAAGGAGCTACTGTATCCCTTGTGTGTCACACTCGGTTGGAAAGCCATCGTCAAAAATACGGGACACAAACTTCTCCTTTGAGTATACAAAGAAGTCTAGATTGTTCATGCGAGGTACAAACTACATTTATTGATGTTGCGTATGGGTTAATTTCATCGGTGCACCACCATCTGCAGGAAGCGTGTTCTTCAACCAGCTTCTTCCACCCTTCTCCCTTGTCACCCCAACTTCATTTCACTGCATCTGAATCCATCTTTACATCATGTCTGTGCTGAAGCAGGCAAAGGCCCACAGCGCATACCAGTATACTATACTATCTTATACTATATCTGACCTCCTCTGACACCCGCTCTCCCCTTTTGTCTTTGTCCGGCAACAAGTGGGTTCCCCTCACCCTTAGTTCTGAGTGGCTCATCTTTCATTTTTAAGATTCCCAAACCTATCCCTTTTTCCTTCCTGGAGAAAGAACTAACAGTTCTGAAAACTAGACTAGTCTCTTATGTGCCTTATTGGCAGTACCAAGAATTTCGTCTCCTACTGAAGTTAATTGCCCAGCAACTTTTCTGTCTCCTTGTAATTTAGAACTATTTGGCAGTGCTGCTTTTTGTCACAAATCTGGTTTTGTTCACATTATCGTGATGTTTATCAGATTCATGGGTAATAATTGCATTTACTGGAAGCTTCTGTGAAACAGTATTAACAGAATGCCAACAAAGCTACTCTTTTCATAGCTAAATAACTTCTAGTTCAATGTAAATATGTGTAAATAAGAATTGGATGTCCTCCCTGCAATGGAGTGTGCACTGACATGAAACTTATTGACTGATTACAACAGTGTGCCAGACCAAGACTTGAATTCAGGACATTCATCTTGCATGAGCAAGTGCTCTACCACATGAGCTACCTAAGTACGACTCATAATTCATACTCACAGCTTTACTTGCAACTTTACCTCAACTCCTACCTCCCACATCTGATAGGAACTCTCCTGCGAAACTTGCAAGACTAGCACTCCTGGAAAAAAAGGGATCGTAGCCCAGACTGTGGCTAAGCCATGTCTCCGCAGTATTCGTTCTTCCAGGAGTGCTAGTCATGAAAGTTTTGTAGAAGAACTTGTGTGAACTTTGCAAAGCATGATATGAGAAATGGGTGGAGGTAAGGCTGCGAGGACTGGTCGTGACTCACACTTGAGTAGCTCGGCTGATAAAGCACTTGCCCATGAAAGGCAAAGGTACTGAGTTCGAGTCTGTCTGGCACACAATTTTAATCTACCAGGAAATTCGTGTGAAATTAATATGGCACAATGGCTGGTGTCCGAAGGCATTTAGTTGAGTATTTATTACTGCATTTGTTGTGACTCGCCGATCATTCAAAGTGTCACCGCGCAATTACACACGTCCTCTACATGCGGCGCTGTCTGCCAGCCGCGCAGCAGCTGCGCCACCTAAGCGTCCAGCCAGCCAGGGGCCGCTAGACTTGGACTCAGTGCTCATTCGAATGTGACCGTGTTCACATGTCTTGCTTTGTCAACTTGCTCAGTGACTTATATGTGTTGTGTTGTTTTGAAATATATGTGTTCAACTTGACGTTATAACAGCATTTTCATTGTTAATGATTTTCTCATAAACCTTTTATTCCATAATTTGCAGTTGCTAACAGAAATAAGTAGTTTGGATTACTTATTAATTGTGTATGATAGTGATTGGATGTAATTAATATTTGCTTATCTGGAACGTGGACGTTTAATTATTCGGTATCAGACGCTTGACAATGGCTTTTTCGTAAATGTAATGTTATTCGTAGTTGACCGTGAAATAAGACTCAAATAATCGGACTTCGTATTTAAATCGTTTCCAAAGACTGCTGCGGTAGGTGCGGACTCAAATCTAAATCTCAATATTAGAATAATTTGCCAGCCATGTCAATACGTCGTACAGAGGTGACTGTCTACTAAACATAAAAAGTTTACACAGTTAGTTAAATCAGATATATTCAACGAATAAGCCTACAGTTAAATAATTCTACTTACTTTCATAAATACAAATTCTTTACAGAATCGAGTGCCTAGTAAGATTGCAACTCGCAGTGTTCTTACATAACATCAAATATGGCGGTGCGCCAGTCAATGAAATATACGTGCTTCCCCTCAGCTATTCTCTCCCACCTCCTCCTTCTTAATCAAACATAAGAGTATCGTAATTGTGTTTTTGTTTTATCAGCGACACAGCGCTGCAGTTCTGTGCCATAGGCTTTATTTATTTGTCACAGATTAATTATTTAATTAAGATTTCGCGTTTCCGAGGAAACTCACGCACGGCATGCAAATGTGCCTTTATACCGTGTTCACATGTCTTGCTTTGTCAACTTGCTCAGTGACTTATATGTGTTGTGTTGTTTTGAAATATATGTGTTCAACTTGACGTTATAACAGCATTTTCATTGTTAATGATTTTCTCATAAACCCTTTATTCCATAATTTGCAGTTGCTAACAGAAATAAGTAGTTTGGTTTCCCAGAACCAGCAGCGATATTGTAGAATTCGACTAACACTTTTGACAGCATTAGTGAAATTTTATCAATGTATAATCCTTTTATTTAACGCTTTGTGTTCCAACCCCGGAGTCGGGTCCCATGTGAAACACTGTAGCATATATGTGGATCCTCAACAGAATCACAGTTCTTGACAAACCATTCCATATGTGAACGACACCAAAACTCTTGTTTCGATTCTATTTTGCTGTAAAAGAGAGTGATTCAGTGGGTGGGGTAAAACTTTTTTTTATATAGTCCTATGAGTGCTGCTTCATTTTCAAACCAACATGTTGCCAACTGTATTTCGCTCTCCAAGCAATCTCCCTTGCAATTTTATTAAAATGGGTAGTTATCATGTGAAGAGCACTACGCCTGCATTTGTGTTATCTTCATGCTGTCTTCTTATGAATACAAGGTCTGTTCAAAAAATTCTGGAACATTCATGATTTCACACCAGTGGTGTGTTGGAGCGAAATGTGGTTGGCATCCCTGCACATGCCTGTGTTTAATGTGTAACTGCCAGAAGTTTCATTTGCGTATGTCTGTTACCTATTGTTCAGTGCTGTATTGAGTAGAACATGTCATACAGTTTGTGAATTTCAAAATGGCAGAGTTAGAAGAGCAACACATCTGCAAAATTTCAAAATGGCAGAGTTAGAAGAGCAACACATCTGCAATAAATAAAGAGAGAATGGTTGACATAGGCCTAGTTTAAAAATGGCCAGGTGGAAGTTAAACGTGACTCTCGTTCAGGATGCCCTCCAACATCTACTGACGTTGCTCGTGTCGGGAACATCAATGAAACTGTGCATGTCAATTATAGATTGGCTGTCCGAGAGATTGCAGAAGAATGTAACATTTCAGTTGGATCATTTCATGATATCCTGACACAGCGTCTTGGAATTCATCATGTTGCCGCCAAGTTCGGCCCCCGGCTCATGAGTGAAGATGAGAAACACCTTCGTGTCACAATCTATGAAGAGCTTTTGGATCGCACAAATGAGGATGAGGTGTTTTTTAAGAGAATTATAACTGCTGATAAGATGTGGGTCTATGTTTATAATATTGAGAGCAAGGTACAGTCTTCACAGTTCATCAGGAAGAGTTCTCAAAGACCAAAAGAAGCTCATCAGCCAGGTCAGGTAAAATTTTACAGCCATGCTGAAAGTTTTCTTTGACTTTGAAGGATTAGTTCATCATGAATTCAAGCCACAGGGACAAGCTGTTAATTGATGGTACTATCAGGACGTGTTGCGACACCTGTGAGAAACAGCCTGGAATTTGGCAAGACAATTCGTGGCTCTTGCTTCAGGATAATGCACCTGCACATCCATCCCTGTTGGTGTGTGATTGTTGCACAAAAAACAGAATCACTGTGCTACCTCATCCTCCATATTCTCCAGAGTTGGTCCTGCAGACTTTTTTATTTCCAAAGTTGAAAACCACATTGAAAAGATGAAGATTTGCAATGACAGATGAGATAAAAGAGAATTTGCAGATGGGCGCTTTGCTCAATCCAGCAATAGGCATATCAGGACTGCTTCTGGAAGTGGAAACAGCATTGGGAGTGGTGCATCAATTGTGGAGGAGAGTTTTTTTTGAAAGGGCCATGTGCAATAAGTAAAAGGTACTTGTACTAAAAAATTGTGATTACTATTCCAGAATATTTGAACAGACCTCATATTTTAGTTTTGGATAAAATGTCTGCGTTTAGTAATTGTTACAACAGATGATGTGTGTTTGAAAAGTTTCATGAATGGTTTCAGAAAATAAAAGTATGGAGTCCCCCATGTGGCTACCTCTGTCACAACCAAGCATACAGGCATGGACTACAGGTTGCTGCAGCTACAATCTGCAGGCAACACTGCCATGGGAGGTTATATGCAAACAGCACAACAATAATGTAAATAGCCCAGGTTGTTTATGACCAACCTTTCCACTACCATCGCGACATCGAGCATCGAGTAGCACCAGCCTCACTGCTAACAGTACACTTGTCCCAGTATCCAGCACTGTGACCGCGACCACCTTTTCCATTCTACGTAATATGCTGTGTGCACATGTGTACTTCAGCTAAGTGGGTATCACCATCGGCTCCCCCCCCCCACCCCCCCCCCACCCCATCCCCACCCCCGTCAGGTCAGTGTGCTCAGCATGCACTCACCATGAACATCTGTGAGCTGGCCGAGGTTATCAGGCTATCATTGAGTGCCTCCTTGCCGGGTTATGCCTCCAGTGTATCCTCCAGCTCGCCACTAACTGTCCAGGGGTCTCACCTCCCTGCACTCCACCACAAACCATCCAGGGTTCTCACCTCAGTGGATGCCCTCCCTGGCTGTCCAGGACTGCCTCCTTGCTGAACACCACCTCAAAGAGCACTGATGACATTGCCATTTTGCACCATAAACAACTAATCATCATCTCCAACTTCTGGGGCTACAACTGCAAGTGCTGCTTGCCCACAAGCAGCTCTTGGCTGACCAAAGCATCACTGACATCACTAGTGTATTGTACTTCATTTCATTAGTGTGAATAAAGTGCAGTTGTTCTCTCCTAACTGTGCAGCTCATCTGCAGTGCATCACTCCTTCCGTTCACTAACACAAAATTGATGACACACGACATTCTTTCATATGTGACTTCTCTTTGTTTCCATAGTTTTCCATTGTAACTGCCGTGGCATTGCATTTTTGCAATGCGGAAAGGAACAGCTGTGCTTCCAGCTGCAGCACCATAAGCTGAAGTAAAAGCAGATGTTAGTGCTGCTCCAACAGAGGGCGGAATTCATTCATTTTCTTGCTATGCTGTTGTTCAGTCGAGCATCTGCAGAGACTCTCTCTCATGCTCTACCGCAAACAGTCTCTCTCTCTCTCTCTCTCTCTCTCTCTCTCTCTCTCTCTCTCTCTCTCTCTCTCTCTCTCTCTCTCTCTCTCTGTGTGTGTGTGTGTGTGTGTGTGTGTGTGTGTGTGTGTGTGTTCTGCTTCTGTAGGAGGAACTGTTTGTCCAAAAGCTAAAAGTTTAGCACCTGTTTCTTTGTGTGTGTCGGCAACTCAGTGCCACTTCTATGTAGTGAGAAACAATCTAACCTATTCATATTGTTGTTAAATGTATGGTTAATAATGATGGTTGTATGAGCAAACATTGGTCATCATCCTGACAATAACCCAGTGTCTCAACTTGACCCTACCATTGTAGCGGTCATCCACACTACCCTCTACATGGCTAAAGATGTAGTGGAATGCAGATTTTCTGTAGAAATGCGCTTCTGCAATTCTAAATGTTACTGACTCAGAATATTATTATTTTAAGGTGTCCTCCATTCTACTTGCTATGTACAATCCCATTCATCATCCGCAATTTGGACTCCAAGAAGTTAATAATTTTTATTGTCTTTCTACATCATTAAGATTTTATATTCAGAACCCAGTCATCCCAGCCTATATGTGCTCCTATATGCAGGATGAGTAAATGCACCAGTAACTGAGGGCAGAGCAGAACCCATACTAGGACGCAGCATAGCCAAGTGTCCTTTGAACAACCAATCAGGAGGTGTGGGGGAGAGGCCATGTGACTGCCTCCTGCAAATGCCTGCAGAAACAGGCCTCTTCTGGATTGCACTCTCATGTGTGTTTGTCGTGTTCCCAGGCAAGCAGCTTTAAGCCATCTGTCTGTGTGTCTCTTGTGTTTTAGCTCTCCTCCTACAGGGCGAGTGGCTTAGGCCATCCAAGGCTGCTCTCTTTTATTTTGTCCCTGCTTGTAATTTGCATCTGCCCTTGTGTCAACTATTCAGCTTCTGTCCTTGTAACATCACTGTTTCTTTGCAATATCTTTTAAGTTTCAGCCACCCACTCTAGTTGCATATATGACTGGCATATGGAATAACTGTCTCCATTGTGGAGCATCCCATTATTTGCCCCTGGCAAGCACATCTTGCCCATTCTGCTCACATCCCTCTCGTTCCAGCTGTGTGCAAACTGCTGATCAGAAGCAGGACATCGAGATCCTATTTTCATTTTCTTCAGTCTCAGAGGGGGCTGTTAAGCATACTTCTGTGCACAAGTGTACTGAAGTTGGGCTCTATGCATTTCCTGTCTTTGATTTGGTTGTAATAGAAGACACTGTGAGCAAATCAAAACTGTGTTGTGTAGCACGTGTTCCTGGTTAGTCACCACTGGACTTCCCAAGATACAGATGAGTGCACTACATGTTATAACCTTTAATCACCAATAATTGCGTGGATATTCAAACACACTCACTTCGAAACAATAGCTGCTTACGTGATAACAACTCAGTATCTCTTATTCGACTGCCGTGCCATGACATGCGGCCGGTGCCGTTCGTAGCTAGGTGGCGCTCCCGCACTCAGCCGAGTTGCGGAGCGTCTCTATCGCCGTTTGTGCGTACTGTCGTGGTGGCACTGTTAAATGTCGTGGCACTGTCACAACACTTTTCCCCCTTGAAAAAAAAACACTCACTTCCTCGGAGACATGGACAGTGCGGAGACATCCATGGCCTCTTGTGAGGCCCCAAGAAGATCCCGCGGAGAGACACGAGAGTATGGTCGAAAATGTCCAGGACGGAAGCTCGTGCGTGGAACGTGCCTCCTGGACGAGATGATGGGTGAAAACTCCGGAGCAGCATCCATAAACGTCGTGGACCTGGGGGTGTGCTCCAGCAAGATGGGTCCCGGAGAAGGCGGCGTCGTGACTGGGGCCGGTTGCGGCGTACGCGGAAGCGGTAGCGACGTCGGCTGCATCAACACGTACGGTAGATCGGCAGCAGTGACAGGACTGGCTTCTCGGGCTGGTGGAGGCGAAGGAAGGGGCAGTGGCACCGGCGTGGCCACCACTCGTGGGCGCATCTGGTCGTAATGGCAAACAACCATGCCGTCCGTACGTATTTCACAAAGCCGGCGGCCGCGAAGAGCCTTGACCACCCCTGGAATCCATTTAGGGCGAGCTCCATACCCTCGTGCCCACACGTCGGCGCCCACCGAGTATTTTCCCGCACTAGGGGACACAGCACAAGGCCTGACAGGGTGAAGCAGGTGCAGTAGAGTGCGCGGTTGGCGGCCATGCAAGAGTTCAGCAGGGCTGCGATCACCCAGAGGCGTGAAGCGATAAGAACTCAGAAATTGCAGCAGAGCGTCATCTGTGGAAAAATCACTAAGGAATTTTTTCATCTGGCTTTTGAAAGTGCGGACAAGGTGCTCGACCTCCCCATTCGATTGCAGATGGAAGGGCGGTGCTGTAACATGATGAATCCTTTGTTCAGTACAAAAATCACGGAAGGCCTGCGAAGAGAACTGAGGGCCATTGTCCGTTACGATCATGGACGGAAGACCTTCTAGCGCAAAGATTTTGGACAAAGCCAGCGTCGCCACAGTGGTGGGCGACGGACATCGAACAACAAACGGAAACTTTGAGAAGGCGTCAATCAACAGTAGCCAATAAGTACCGAGGAAGGGGCCGGCAAAGTCAGCGTGCACCCGTTCCCATGGCTGCGCCGGATCAGGCCACGGAGAGGGCATTGTACGAGGTGCAGCCAGCTGTTGAGCACACTGACCACACGCAGCAACCATGTGGGCGATGTCCGAATCAATACCGGGCCAATAAACGTGCCTGCGGGCCAGGGACTTAGTCCGAGAAATACCCCAATGGCCTTCATGCAACAGTTTGAGAACATCTTTGCGAAGAGAGGCTTGCACCACGACCCATGGAGATGCGCCATCCGTGGCCAGAACAACACCACCATCACGAACAGACAGACGAAGGCGCAAGGCATCGTAGTTGCGAAGGGGATTCGATGCCCGGCCCTTGGTCCTGTCCGGCCAACCCCGTTGAACAAAACCAATCACCTGACGCAGGACCGGGTCCCGCGCAGTAGCCGACGCGACCTGCAAACCTGTAAGTGGAAAACCCTCGACCGCACGACATTCTTCCTCATCAATGTGGAAACAGAGTAGTTCATCACTATCGAAAACCGGGTCGGGGCCCATCGGCAATCGCGACAATGTGTCAGCGTTGGCGGGCTGGGCCATGGGGCGATAGTGGATCTCATAGTGAAAACGAGACAAGTATAAGGCCCAACGTTGCAGGCGGTGAGCTGCCTTATCCGGAAGTGACGCCGATGGGCTGAACAGAGAGACCAGCGGCTTGTGGTCAGTAATGAGGTGAAACTTAGAACCATACAAAAAAACGCTGAACTTTTTGAGAGCATAAATGATAGCGAGCGCCTCCTTTTCGATTTGAGAGTAATGCCGTTGCGCATCGTTGAGGGTCTTAGAAGCATAGGCGATGGGTCGTTCCGACCCATCCTCATACCAATGGGCGAGAACAGCCCGTATGCCATACTGTGACACGTCGGTCGCCAGAACCAAGTGCTGACCCAGACGGAATGTGGCAAGACAAGGTGCCGACTGCAAATGAGCCTTCAGGCGGACAAAAGCCTGCTCACACTCGTCGGACCAACAGAATGGGACGTTTTTGCATAACAGCTGATGCAGAGAGTGAGCTACCGCCGCCACGGATGGAATGAATTTGTGATAATAAGCAATCTTGCCTAGAAACGCCTGAAGTTCTTTGACCGTAGACGGCCGGGATAGAGCGTTAATGGCCGCAATGTGCTGACGTAGAGGACGTATACCCTCACGGGACAAGTGGAAACCAAGATACACAATGGAGGGTTGGAAGAACTGTGACTTGTCCAGATTGCACCTCAACCCAGCCGAATGCAAAACCCGAAACAGTGAACGCAACTTGCGAAGGTGCTCCTCAGTGGAGGCCCCCATGACAACAATGTCATCCAGATAGTTTATGCAGCCCGGAACGGAAGCCGTGAGCTGTTCCAAAAACCGCTGAAAAATGGCCGGCGCGCTAGCGACGCCAAATGGTAGCCGCTGGTACTGATACAACCCACAAGGAGTGTTGATGACGAGAAATTCCTTGGAAGAAGCATCCAACGGCAACTGATGGTACGCCTCCGATAAGTCAAGTTTGGAAAAGAACTGGCCCCCAGCGAGCTTGGTAAATAATTCCTCAGGACGGGGAAGAGGATAAGTGTCAATGAGGCTCTGAGCATTGACAGTGGCTTTAAAATCACCACACAATCGCAGACTCCCGTTTGGTTTAGAAACCACCACGATTGGCGATGCCCATTCGCTGGAGGTAACAGGAAGGAGAATCCCTGAAGCTGTTAACCTGTCTATCTCAGCCTTGACAGGTGCATGCAACGCCACCGGAATAGGGTGTGCCCGGAAAAACTTAGGGCGAGCTGTAGGTTTAAGAGTAATGTGGGCTTCAAAATCCTTGGCACGACCCAGATCAGCAGAGAACATGGACGAAAATTCAGAACACAATCCATCCAGCTGTTGATACGGAATATCCTCAGATATGAGGTGCACGTCATCATCAATGGAGAACCCGAACAACTGGAAAGCATCACAACCGAACAGGTTTTCAGTGCCCGCATGATCCACCACATAAAACGTGAGGGGCCGAACAACAGACCTGTAAGCAGTGGAAGCATCAAATTGGCCAATGATAGGAATTTTCTGTTTATTATAAGTTCTCAGATTTCGCGTAACTGGAGACAAGGGAGGGGAGCCCAACTCCAAATACGTGCAAGAATTAATGAGAGTTACTGCAGAGCCAGTGTCCACTTGCATGCGAATGTCTTTATCCAGAACACGAACAGTAAGAAACAACTTATTTGTTTGAGAAAGCACTCAGTTAACATCCATGTCCGATGCCTCGTCCTCGTCGACAGGAACTTTAGGGGACTGACACACAGAAGCAATGTGGCCTTTTTTCGTACATGAATTACACGTGGCCCAACATTTTGGACACGCAGCCCTGTCATGCTGTACGAAACAACGTGGACAAGAAGGAAGTGCGGAACGAACCTGCTTCTGTGGTTGCTGTTTTCGCTGCGAGCGTTGCGGCCCAACGCGACATTGTTTACGCGAGTGAACCGCCGCCACATCTTCGTTCTCCTGTGAAACAGGCAAATTGTCCGTGTCGAAAGTTGACTGTACAGCGCCTACATCACACCATGCGTCTATTTGCACGCCAGCAGCGTGAGACACTTCAAAGGTTTGAGCGATGCTTAGAACTTCCGACAACGACGGATTTTGCAGTTGTAGGGCACGTTGCCGAACTTCTTTATCAGGAGCAAGCCGTAGAATAGCATCCCTAACCATTGGATCAGCATAAGACTCATGATGAGTGTCCGTGACAAACTGACATTTCCTACTCAGACCGTGTAGTTCCGCCGCCCAAGCCCGGTAAGATTGATGGGGCTGTTTACGACACCGGTAGAATGCCACGCGGGCGGCAACAACGTAGGTGTTTTTTCGGTAATAGACAATAAGTCACACATTTCTTGGAAGGACAGAGAGGCAGGTTCCTGCAGAGGGGCTAACTGAGATAGCAGCTGATAGATCCGTGGGGAAATCCAAGATAGAAATAACGACTTACACATAGGAGCGTCGACAACGCCGAAAGCCAAGAAGTGTTGCCGCAAACGCTTCTCATAATCCTCCCAGTCTTCAGTGGCCTCGTCGTAAGGAGGGAATGGAGGCGGAGAAGAGGAAGACAGACGATGAGTAAGCGACGTCGACAACGCCTGAATAGCAGCCGTCAGCTGTGTTTGTTGTGCCTGAGTAGCAGCCGTCACCTGTGTTTGTTGTTCAATGAGTGCTTGCATAAGCTGTTCCATGTCTGCCCCGTCACGAACACACAAATCCACAACGCAGTGAAAATATCCGACCTCGTCGCCAAAAAGTGTTATAAACTTTAATCCCCAATAATTGCGTGGATATTCAAACACACTCACTTCGAAACAATAGCTGGTTACATGATAACAACTCAGTATCTCTTGATATGCGGCCGGCGCCGTTCGTAGCTAGGTGGCGCTCCCGCGCTCAGCCGAGTTGCGGAGCGCCTCTATCGCCGTTTGCGTGTACTGTCGTGGCGGCACTGTTAAATGTCGTGGCACTGTCACAACACTACAGTTAGCTGTACACTGCCACTACCACATCGACATCCCATACATCATGCCACTACAGCTGAGCAACGCTGTGCAGTTGAAAAATGATGAGGTATTTGCCATGCTAGTATCTACCATCAGAGACTTTACATAGCAGACACCAGTTCCTCGTTCCTACAATGCAGCCTCATCGCTGCTCAGCTCTGCTCTGTGCGTGCTGCACATTGTAGAATGACAGATAGTAAGTTTCACACTGCTCACATATAGCCTGCTGGAAGCGACAACCAAGAAATCACCATACGGAGGATGGTGCAGCTCATAACTGCCTATAGAGAAGAGCAGCTTGCCAAGAAAATATATTTTTCAAATGTTTTGGTTGTGGTTCCTCCCAGCGCTTTCATTAGAGCATTATAAGACCTTCCTTGTGTAGTGTGTTATTTTGTAGTTGTGGTTTTATAAATGTTATTTCCTGTGTTATGAAGTGCTACTGCTATTTAGTGAAAATGATACTTTGGGTACATGGCTGGCAATCACGAGCTTCTCAGCTAATTGAAGCATTATTTCCATTTCAGTTCTGCAGTTCTGTCCTTTTACAGTCCTATACACAACTTTGTTGGTAAAAAACAGGTAATAGAGTATCTCAAGACAGTTTCAGCATAGTTGGAATTTTAGTCACTGGTGGGGCAATAACGTTTTTATGCAGCCAGTGATCATGTGCATTTTAGACTTTGGGAGTTAATGTTTTTATTCTTAGTACACTTCATTAATGTGATCTGTGATGGTATCAGCTATGAGAGATTTGAGTGTACTTGTATTAAATACTGTTCAGAGATTTGTTTTCTGTTTGTTGCCTACATGGGACAGTGAAAGACAGTTATGCAACCTCTCAGTCCTATGTTGTGAGTTTCCAGTATAAAGATTAAATACAAAAAATGCGAGTATACTTTTAAAGTTGTTTGGAGGCAAGAGCAAGAATATTTCGCTGTTTCCAAGGCATTGTTGATTACCAGATCAAGAAGTCCACCTACGTGGAATTATGTGCGATTCTGACAATGGTCCCACATTACAGATGTGAGGATGTTCTGAACAGAGGACCTTGGTTGTGAACTCAAATCAAACAATATATCTCTGTGATGAGAGTAGTTCGGAGTTTCCTGGTGGTACAGTGAAAATCATTTGGATAACAGCACTAATGATGCAAATGCCTGTTTCATCATCTACAGTAAGTTAGGCAATACGTACCTAAACACCCTCTTGGATCGAACTCACTTTTCAGTACATCTGAGCAGTTTTGCTGATGTCAAATTTTTTAAATTGGATGACACAATTATGTTAACTAATACACTTACCTACAACGTAAATTGAATACTGATCTCAATTGATGCCTTCAGCTTTCACTTCATTGTTAGTTTTTAATTTACCTCCATTTACAATCTATTTTTTTAGCTTGATTTTAATGATGTATTTTGTGTGTGTAATCATTGACATCCTTGGTACAGTGCTTATTTTGCTTATTAAATGTCTGGCTGTTCCACTTGCTCTGTAAGATATTTTTTTGTGTGACAAGCATATTGATTGTAAATGCCTAACTCTGTAAATGCCTAACTCTGATCCCATACCAAATGCCCTTGTCCTACTGCTTTGTGCTCTGTTTGCCAGTACTTTTGTGTAACTTTCACATGTTTTAGATCTGAAGTGATCTTCTTTTTCTGCTTTCTATCATTGTCCTTCTGCTAGAACCTCAGTCCTTTTTGGTGAAGCTTTGTGAGGTTCATCAGATGTTTTATAAACCTCTTATGGTGCCATATTTTTGTTTGCCAGTTTTTTGACACTCAAAACAATTTTTAATTTATTTTCATGATGTATGTATTATGCATTCAGAGAAGAGAAAAGAGTTACTCAGGTTTGCCGTGCAATGTGTCCTTGTTTGAAATCTGCTACACACCTGCAAGCATTATGAAAGCACGACAAATTATTTCAGTAATTGTCCCAACCAGAGGAATTCTGTTGTTTTTCTCTGAAGATGTATCTAACAGTTGTTGAGTATTTCGGTTTGTCGCTAAGTATCGTTAACGCAATCATTTGATTACATCTCAATATCGCACTTAGGTAATGATACCTGAAATGCACGGTGTTTTTTGCACTATTCTGTAGTTAATTCAAGCTGCCTCCTATCAAGTCTGTCTGTCTTTTTTGAAACTTCTGTTTCTATTCTTTTTTTTCAAAGTGTCAATCTTAAAAATTGAAAATATTACACATGTAATTTTTTAAATTTATTTTTATTCATTTTTGTTATTTTTCATGTTTACTGTGACTTTCAAACAGGCAACTCTTTCATTTCTGCAGTTCTTCGTAATGTTAACATAAGTTGAAACTTTCCTTAATCAGTGTTCAATTAAATTAATGTGCACTCTGTCCCCATCTGCTTGTCTATGTGATATAATTTTACCTGAAGTCCATGTTGCAATATTCCTTAGCACACCCGATACTTTTTTGTATAGAAACATTTGTCATTTTGGTGCATCTTTGCTGTTTTTTTAATGCAGGCATGAGTTCCAAAGAAGGTGGCCATCATCTTTTTACTTTGATATTGACTGTTTTTTCACACACAAACTCACCAAGTGCTTGAGAAAAACTTAAGTTGTTCATAGTGAAACTTAAGAGCTTCAGACTTCTGCACAAAATTTATATCAGAAGTTCATGACTGAAATCAGTGTTCTTTTGGACCCTTATTCTAGACATACGAGTATACAGAAAAAGCCTCAATACTTCTTAATGGTCATTATTAAGGTAAGCCTTCTCACCTTATGCACCAAGTACCTCGAATAACCTCTCCCCTACTGTGGTAACCATTTGTTACTGCCTCAAGGAGTAATCCCCCTCCACTTGTCTTTCTTTGGTAGCCATTATGGTTGAGTGGTCTATCAAAGCCTTCCACCTCACACAATGTCACTTCACAACAGGTGGCCTTTTGTCGACATATGCTTTTAAATGACATTTGATGGCTGCCTTCTACATGAGATTTCTCTTACCATGCTGTTTTACATTTTAAACATAGTCGTTTAATATATATTAAGTCATCTGCACGTATCTCTCTTCGTGTTTTAGCTCTCATGCAGGGCAGAAGGCGTAGGCCCTCTGCTGTTGCATTCTTCTGTTTTGCATCCGCCCCTTCTGCCGTTCTCTCTGCAAATCAGCTTTTGCCCTTGTAGTATCACTGTTGATCTATAATATGTCTTAACTTTTGGACACCCACCTGTGTTATTTATATAATTGGCATAAGGATCAACTATATCCTTCTTGGAGAGTTCCATTGTAGCATGAATCTGCAACCAACACATAGTCTATCTATGCATGATTTTTGAATGGGTGTAACAGCCGCAGCTTGTCCATTCTAATCATATGTGACCTGCCCATATGTGTACATCTTCCGTCCATTTCTTCTCTGTCTCTCACCTTCTCATTTCTAACGTTTCCCTCTCTTCTCTGTCATTCATCGTACCTACCTCTCTTTCCTCCCTCCTTCCACCTCCATATCTCTCCTTCTCCCCCCCTCCCCCTCCCACTCCCCCCTGCAGTTTTGGGGGTAAGAATAGGCCCGCGGTATTCCTGCCTGTCATAAGAGGCAACTAAAATGAGTCTCACATGTTTTGGCTTTCATGTGATGGTTCCCTGTAGAGTTTGACATCGATTCTTCAAAATTTTTCCCCAGAGCAAGCCAATTGCGGAAGGGCGCATTGTGTCCATTGTGCGTTTAGATCTCTAGCCCCCTTTCTTGTCGGCGCATTGCAGTCCCACTCATCCTCCATCTCTAGGGTGAGGATACATTCCTGGGTGCGGTTTCCGCCCTGCACTATGCAGTGTCACTTGCAGCACCGACGACCACCGTGGACTTCTTTGCACCTGGTATCTAGCACGGTACCCAGTCTGTTGTGGTGGGGCCGCCATATACCTTGTTGATTGTAGCCCCATGACAACACAGGGATCGCTCTGCTGATGCCTGTGCCATTAACTCCCTATGTATGTGAAGGAGTAAATGCCTATCTCCCTGGGGCATCGGGACTCCCAGCAATGGCCATCCTGCCAGGTGGCCCTTCCTGCGGCTGGGTGGCGTCCGTGGGGAGGGCCCTTGGTCAGAGTGGGTGGCATCAGGGCGGATGACACGCAATAAAGTGTGGCACATTTTCTCTTACTGGTGGCCAGCCACCAGCAGTCTGTAAGCATTTGAGGGCTCATTTAAATGCACAGCAGTATGACCCCAAATCATTCCCCTCTTTGGCCACACCATGGGAGGAGCGAAAGGCTAAGGATGGCAGTGACACTTATTCACCCCAGTACCTCGTCTGTACGTGAGTTGATGGGGAATCATTCATGTCAACAAAGCCTCAGTTTTTTGTGGAGCATTTAGAGGACAAGATGCGCTCTTGGTCAGTCTTGATCAAAACAGCATCCTCTGCCCAGTCACGGGTGCTCCTCATCTGTCACAAGCTGGGGGATGTTTCTGTTTCCATCACGCCCCATAAGAGCTTGATGATGACATGCACGCCAACTTAGAATGATGAGGTGTTCACTTCATCTGGTGCATCCATCGGGGTCCAAGGGATAATCAGGTTGCCACTGGTGCCTTAATCTTGGCATTTGAGGGTGACACATTACCCGAGAAGGTCTACCGCTGCGATGTCAAGCCATATATCCCTACCCCGATGCGGTACTTTAAGTGCTGTAAGTTCGGCCACATGTCTTCCCACTGTACTTCCAGCCTCACATGTAGAGATTGCGGACGCCCATCACATCCCAATACTCCATATGCTCCACCTCCTATCTGTGTCAACTGCGAAGAGCATCATTCACCTTGTTCACCAGACTGCAGGATTTTATAGAAAGAGAGGAAAATCATGGAATATAAAACCCTATACCGACTGACCTACACTGAGGCTAAGAGAAAATTTGAGGGCCTACATCCTGTGGCTATGATCTCCTCATATGCCGCTGCTACGAGAACAGTTGTCACCCCATCCATTGCAACAATTCCAGGCAGCACTCAGAGCCATAAGACTACACCTGCCCCCTTGATTGGGAGGGGAGGCACTTCCCTCCCTGTTGCTCCTGCACCACCTACTTAAGGAGCAACACTCCCCGCCCCCTCCCCCCCCCCCCCCCAACCATCTGGGACATCAGTCCCCACTTCCCAGGTGGAGAAGTGTAAGTCTTCTTCGGCTCCTCTCACCAAGAAGGAGTCCCTTGGGTCCCTCCCTTTCCGGGTTCTGACCAGTGGAAAAGCAGACACCCGCCAGTGGCTGAAGCAACCACAGCTGGTCATAGAGCTTCATTGTCCTCCTCCGTCCCTGAGACTGACCCTGTGAAGCCCTCCCAGCCAGAACTACCTAAGGAACAACAAGAAAAACAGAAAAAGAAGAAGGCACTCAAGAATCCAGACCTTGCAGTGGCACCCATCCCACCGCTCCGTACGAGCTCTGAGGATGAGGTGGAGATTCTAGTGTCCCCTGAGGACCTAGATCTCGCCGGACCCTCAAGCACAATGGATGTCGAAGCACATGTACTCAGTCGGTGGCAGCAGGTGACCCAGCTGCATAATCTGCCTCCTCGGTCCCTCCATGCCATAGACAATGTCAAACTCCAGTGGAATTGCAGTGGTTATCATGAAATATTTGTAATTTTGTTTTAAAGAGGTGTTTGATGGATGACTGTTACGCCCTTTAGCCCTCTTCCGTGCTGTAGTATCACTCCACTTATCCAAACAGATGATACCAGCTGCCACTGCTTCTCTCTGCTCACTAATGTACTTCAGCACTGTCTCATTCATCTTGCACCCTTCTGAACGTGGCATGAGATTTCTCCTGTCATCTAAATTTGCCTCCACCTCTTGTGTTATTTCCCCCAGGGTCGCCATTTCCACAATATCATTGTCAGTTAGTTCATAAGCTTCACCATTTGTCATCTACTCTGTGATGTCCTGTGCATCGACATCCTCATAGCCCTGTACATTTTTGAGCAATGCAATGATATCATGATTTCCACCTGTAACTTCAGTTTTATAAGTGGATTCAAAGTGAAAATGCCCTCTTTCATGGTCTAGAAGATTCTTCCAAGACCTTACAAGTGATAAGTCCAGAATCTCTTCCCACTCTGGCCCACCACCATATAACAACTAGCAAGTCTGTCCTTTCCAGGATGGTTACAGTCTTCATTACTTTTAATCACAGATATCAATTTACATGTCAAGGCTGCCATGGTCCATCAGCTGACAAAAATCAGTCACATTTGGTGGTAAAAATAATGCTTTGGTACCTACATGTGTGTCACTACCACGATATGAAGGCACCTTATCAAGAAGCAGCAGAACTTTGCTCAGTTAATTGTTGTCTTCTATATACATTGAAGTGCCAAAGAAACTGGGATAGGCATGCGTATTCAAATACAGAGATATGTAAACAGGTAGAATATGGTGCTGCAGTTGGCAACACCTATATAAGACACAAGTGTCTGGCACAGTTGTTAGATTAGTTACTGCTGCTACAATGGCAGGTTATCAAGATTTAAGTGAGTATAAATATGGTGTTATAGTCGGCGAACGAGCGATGGGACACAGCATCTCTGAGGTAATGATGAAGTGGAGATTTTCCCATATGACCATTTCACAAATGTACTGTGAATATCAGGAATCCAGTAAAACATTAAATCTCTGACATCGCTGTGGCCTGAAAAAGATCCTGCAAGAACAGGACCAACGACAACTAAAGACAATCGTTCAGTGCGACAGAAGTGCAACCCTTCCGCAAATTGGTGCAGATTTCAATGCTGGTCCATCAACAAGTGTCACAAAACATCATGGATATTGGCTATTAGAGCCGAAGGCCCGCTTGTGTACCCGTGATGACTGTATGGCACAAATCTTTACGCCTCACATTGGCCCGTCAACACAGACATTGGACTGTTGATGACTGGAAACATGTTGCCTGGTCAGACGAGTCTCGTTTGACATTGTATCAAGTGGATTGACGTGTATGGGTATGGAGACATGAATCCATGGTTCCTGCATGTCAGCAGGGGACTGTTCAAGCTGGTGGAGGCTCTGTAATGGTGTGGGGTGTGAGCAGTTGGAGTGATAACCCTTGATATGTCTAGATACGACTCTGACAGGTGAAACATACATAAGCATCCTGTCTGATCACCGGCCTCCATTCATGTCCATTGTGCATTCCAACAGACTTGGGCAATTCCAGCAGGACAATGTGACATCCCACACATCAGAATTGCTACAGAGTGGCTCCAGGAACACTCTTTTGAGATTCAACACTTCCGCTGAACATATTGAGCATTTCTGGGATGCCAGCAACACGCTGTTCAAGAGAGATCTCAAACCCCTCATACACTTACGGATTTATGGACAGCCCTGCAGGATTAATGGTGTTAGTTTCCTCCAGCACTACTTCTGACATTAGTAGATTTGATGCCACGTTGTGTTGCAGTATTTCCGCATGCTCGCAGGGGCCCTGCGTGATATTAGACAGGTGTACCAGTTTCTTTGGCTCTTCAGTGTGTTTCTCTGCAGCTGGTCCAAATTCATTTTGGAATCAGGTTTCTGAATTCATTCGTGTTTTCTTTTGATGAGTGTAATGTAGGGGCAGTTATTCCTGATTTTTCAGGTTTTTGAAAGGTCTAAGTTATCATGATTTCCCTATCAATGTAAGTCTATGCTTATAGTTGCCAGTTTCATTACTGCGAGCCAATGTGATAAGTAATTTATTTTCCTGTATCCAGGTATCACAGTTCCTTTTTTGAAGCAAGCATTTTCATAGGGAGCATCTTGTAAGTTCAACCACTCTCATCACGATTGGACAGCTGTTTACCAGAAATTCGCTCCACATCAGTTACCTGCAAAAGATGGTCTTTAAACAGCAGACGAAGCTGCTCCACTAGTGGTTATCTGATGAATACTGAATTTTTTTTTCTCCCCCCCCCCCCCCCCCCACACACACACACACACACCAATCCAACCATCCATCACCGGCAGTAAATTCTGAATATTTTCCTTCTGTTTGCCACTGGTATTGCCATGCTTTTTCCTGCAGTGTTGACCCAGTAATGGGCAAACCATTAAATGTTCATGCCACAAAAATAAAGCTTCGTCAATTTATTTATGCTTACACTTCAAAATTATTTTCCTTTCTTTTATTCCATTTCTACTTGCTTTGTAAGCACACCACTTTTGAATTGTTGCTTCATTTTTCTTCCAGTCTTCAACTGTACTTTCACTACCCCTAACTCCAAAGCTAGAGGTGTGGCTGCCACCAGTCCCATTGCAACACACAGTTTCTAATCCATAGTCACTACAACATTTTTTGTTTATTACCAATTTTGGACTCTTTAATTAAAACACAAAGGACTGCACCAAACAGCAATTTAACAACACAAGCACTTTGGATGTCTGATATGCAACTGAAGAAACAGAGGACACATGGTGGCCAGCAGAGCTGCTCTGTTCCATATGTTCATTGTTGTTCATGAACATTCGAAGAGGGCTTCAAAGTATAATTTTTTGAATCTTGGGTGTGGTAATTTAATCAATATTAAAAATACATTATGTACCTTGTAATTGTGACTCCAGATGTGCCAGAAGCACAAAAGACACATAAAACATTTTGACAGGCCACACTGCATTGTAGCCAGCACCCACTTGCTAAAGTTTTCCAAAAGTACAGTATGTGCAATAAGTTAATCCTCATTTTATCACAGAGAAGTATTATTGTGATACTAATTAAGTAGGCTGGTCATGTAGGTCAGTTAATCGCAAGCTGAATAGTCGATGCTCTACTGTACATTCTTCTTGGAGGTCCCATTGTAGCCCATATCTGAAATTCACACAGACATAGTCTATTTATGCCTGACTTTTAATTGCCCCTGACAACCACATCTCATCCATTCTATCATAAGCTCACCATACAAAAAATTAGTCACCCATAGAGAAATCATTACAAGCATCGTTTAATTCTGTGTAATTCCATCCCTGACCTTCATAACTGTCGTGATTCATTTAGGAAGTGAGTCTACATGGTTGAGCAGGTGTGTTGCATCCAAATTGAGCCACTCAGAGGATTTGGTCAGGCAGTTCCATCTAATTACAGGGATGCTGATGTTAGCGTTTTACTCAGTGTTTCAACATGTCCCGCAGGTTTCCTATGGGTTTCAAGTCAGGTGATTCTGCAGGCCAGTGACTATGTAATAAGGTGGGGGAGAGTTAAAAAAACTAGGCACATATTCTTCCTTCCAGCCCAGTAAACTACAGCTGTTGTCGTACTTCTGTGCCTGTGTGAGCAGTGGTCTCTTAAAGATGACTGACTCCAAATGTTCATTGCATGCAGCTCCCATCGCAATGTTCTCTCACTAACAGGTTGGGATGGACCTTCATTCACTTCCTGTCAGGTTTGGTAGCAATTTTGATTCACGAGCTATGAAATGTATCTCTGGTCCCTCATAGTCAGGATCTTTTTCTGAGCACAGATCTGACATTAACTTGAGATATATCACACAATTGTACTATGCTGCACAAAGTTGGTGAGATCCTGATTGGTGTCAATTATAATCCTCTTGAAACCATCACTACCAGTGTGAGTAGAAAGATTGTGGCATCATAAACAACAGTTTTGTTAGGCCACAAAATCAAGATGAATCTCCTCCTTACGTGAACCGTGGCCAAACCTTCTCGCAAAGACAGAATATTCAATTGTAATAACTGAATAAGAATACTGCTGCATAATATTTACATCTATATATACATCTACATGATTACTCTGCAATCAATACTAAAGTGTTTAGCAGAGATTCATACAACCGCTTTGACTAGTTATCAGCCCTACAACACATGAGAAAAATACACCAAAATCTTTCTATGTGAGCTGTGATCTTTTTTTATATTATTACAATGGTCATTTCACTGTATGGACTTTTGGCTGTCAGCAAAAGAAATTTTTGCGTTCGGAAGAGAGAGTGAGAGAGGAAAAAAAAAAAAAAAAAAAAAAAAAAAAAAAAAAAAAAAAAAAAAAAAAAAAAAAAAAAAAAGAAGGCATTTGTTGTGATTACCAAATCAACTTCCTTACCATATCTGTGACACACACTCCTCAATTTTGTGATGTTTCAAAATGAGCTACTCTTCCTTGAACTCTTTGATGCCCCATGTCTATCCTAGCTGGTTATGATCCCATGCTATGGAACAGTATTCTAGAAGAGGATGAACAAGCATAGTGCAGACAGTCTCTTTAGTAGATTTTTTGCATCTTCCAAGTGTGCTACCAATAAAAGACTTTCTTTGGTTTGCTTTCCCCACAATACTTTCTATGTGATGATTTCAATTTGATATGCTTGTAATTGTAACCACTAGATATCTAGTTGAATCAACAACCTTTAAATTTGTGTGATGTATCATCTAACCAAAAGTTAATGGAGCTGTCTTAGTACTTGTATGGAGGACCTCACTTCCATCCCTCAGAACCAAGAGCTGGGTGAAACCTAAAGTAGAGAGATCCAAAGTACTTAATGAGACTTGAAAAGTATACTGAAAATATGGTAGATACCATAGGTTCACGAGTGTTCACTGCAGTCAACAAAAATCTTGGATTTGTTGAGATCAAAATTGAATCTGGCTTTGAAATTAACTAACACAGAAGTACCTCTGTAATGCAATATTATTTGGTGGCAACTTTATCCTACAGAGATTAGGATGTCTCTGAATTCATTGCAGGTGTCATGGACAGGCTGTCTAGTTGTCATCATAGTGACAATGTTTAGTAATGCTGATAAGTCCATCAATAAGGTTTGCAGAGTCTATACACTGGAAAGAGCAGGCAAAGCAGTTGTTAGCATCCTACTTAAACAGTGAATAGGCATCATTTAATCCCAACATGATGGACATAGAAGAATTATGGGCGAAATTTAACCTAATTGTAAAACACACTCTGTGGAGAAGTAGGTGCCAAGTAGGTGTGTTAAGATTGGAGAAGACCAACTGTAGTTTAATAACAAATTCAGAAAATGCCGAAGAAACAGAGATTATTGCACACTCTGTTCAAAAAAAGAATCAGAAATGTCGATGGGCAAAAATTAATAGAAATTTGTGCATTTATAAAAAAATAGACTGCTGAAAACCTGAGAAAATTCTGGTCCTATGTAAAACAACTAAGCAAGTCGAAGGCTCCTGTTCAGTCACTTGTCAGTTACTCCTATATGCAGGAGGTAAGGGTAAAAAAAAGAGACCCACAAAATTACAGACAAATGTCCTTAAAATCAGTTTGCTGCAGAATTCTTTAGCATATTTTGATTCAAATATAATAAATTTCCTTGAGACAGGAAGGCTTCTGTCCACAAATGAGCACAGATTTAAAAAAAATCACTCTTGTGAGATTCAACTTTCCCTTTTCTCACACAATATCCTGCAAGCTATCGAGCAGATACATGCCATATTTCTAGATTGCCAGAAAGCATTTAATCCAGTGCCTCACTGCAGGCTATTGATGCAGGTACAAGCATATGGATTAGGTTCTCAGGTATATGAGTGGCTTGAAGACTTCTCAAGTAATAGAATCCAGTCCTGGATGGTGAGTGTTCATCAGAGACTAGAGTAATGTCAGGAGTGTCCTAGGGCAGGGGTAGGCAACCACAAAGCCTTCACGATCTACTATTCTGTACCAACATATCAAAGTGATCCACTTTTAAAAATTCATTTGCTACATTTTTAATTTTTGGATACCGGTACTGTAAAACAACTACTTAAAATAAAAGTTTTAAATCCTCACATAATAATTTTATTTCATAATATTCTCAAGTACATTCTTACATTAATAACACTAGAATTATTTTACATTTAATCTGAAATCTTAAGTAGCTGTTTTGTCAACAATGTCCTTGATATTAGGTGTATAACTTGTTACACTTAGTCAAATACACAAGTCCAGATGTTCATCAGTCAACCTTGTTGTGTGTTTATTTTTAATAAAGTTCATATTTGAAAACAGTGGTTCACAGAGGTAGGTAGAAGCAATCAAGGCCTTCATTCTAAGAGCAATATTAACTAAGATATTTCTCCTGAGGAATTAGAGGCCAACAGGTTTTGGGTTCTGCAACACTTTTGGGAAACAAATCATTTTTTAAAGATATTATTTCAAGTTCAAGAGCTGCCCTACCTATGTCAAAAACTTTTGCAATGGAAGAAGATATATTCAGTAGCTCAATGTTAGCCCAAGGGAAAGATACAAACTGGGTTACCACTGAAATCTTTTTGAAGTCTAAAAAGTGATCACTGAAATCATCCCTCAAATTGGAGATCATTATTGCATGACATTGACTATTGTAAGGTATCTCAGTTTCTTCTATTTCTGTCTTCAGATTTGGAAAATGTCTTAATTCATCTCTCTTAAGGCAGCACTCCCACAAAAACAATTTTTCAGTAAAATAATTTACTTGAGAGATCATATCAGCAATATCTCTGTCATTGTCTTGAAATTTCAAATTCAGCTCATTAAGCTTTTCTGTTATGTCAGCTAAGAAAGCAAAATTCATAAGCCAAAGAGGATCTTCAATACATGCTGACAGACTGTTCTCATCTTGTTCTTGCAAAAACAGTTTGATAGATGGTAAAAGCTTGTGGAAACGTTGCAGCACTTTTCCCTTGCTGAGCCAACGTACTTCAGTGTGGAGCAGTAAATTTCCATACTGTAGTTCTAGTTCATTTGCCGCATCTTTGAAGATAGTGAGACCTAATTTTGTTGATTATCTTTACAACAGCATTAGTAGCTTCATACAAATTTAAAAACTTTACACACAGAGACTGCTGGTGTAAAGTACAGTGATAATTTGAAAATGGTGGAAAACTTTCATGTCTTTGGCACAGAGCAATAAAACCACTTTTAGAACCTCTCAAGGCTGGGGCTCCATCTGTGGTAATGCTTACAAGCTTGTGGATAGGTATTTTCTCCGATAGAATGAGTTGCTTCATGGCAAGAATTATATCTTCTCCTCTTGTATGGCCTTTCAAAGAAATTACTTTCAAAAGTTCTTCTTTGACCGTAAAGTTATTAAAAACCATCCTTACAAAAACTGGCAACTGAGCAGTACCTGTTGCATCAATGGACTCATCTAATTGCATTGAAAAGTAACAGCAGTCATCCAAATCTATTTTCAGTTGAGAGAAAACATCATTAGACATATTTTCAACTCGCCTTGTGACCGTTCTTGATAAAAGTTGAAGGGTTTCGATGGCAGCAACTATTTCAGACTTGTCAGCAGTTTCTCGAAATGCTGCTTTTACGAATTCACCACCTTCGAAGGGTTTCTTCCTTTTCACCAGTACATTCGAAACACGATAAGAAGCAAGAGTGGCAGCAACACTTTTGTCTACTGGTTTTGTGAACATGCTTTGTTGAACACTTAATTGATTTTCAAGTTTATTGATTTTCTGTTTTCTCAGTTCAGATTTTACAGGAAACTTGGTGTTAACATGTGGTTGCACGGTTTTGAAATGTCTCTCAACATTTGTCTTTTTTACAGATGCAATCTTAGCGTCACACAATAAACAAATGCATGTGCAATTTCTTTCTGTTATGAAAAATTCATGTTCCCTTTCAGAATGAAAATGATAAATTTTACATTTTTTTTATACACAACTCATTATGCATGAAGGTGCTGCACTACTCGTATGTTCTCGAAAAGTGTCAAGAAAATATGCAACTACGCATGCTCGATGCTGAGTACTGACAGCCCAAAAAAGTTCTACCTATGTCCTTTTCATGCTCTATTACATCGCAGGTGTTGGTAGTACACGGCACAAAACTCACCACCATCTCCTGACACATATCGAACACATTTCAAAAAGTTATGTGAAACAGTGCATCAACGAGTGGCGCGCAGGTGGCAGCTGATTTAACTAATGCGGCAAAAAATTTTAGAGGTTCAAGGTAGATCTTGGTACAAGTTCTACGCTGTTATTAACAAAGCAACTTGTGTCAAAAGAGCATGCATTTTTACTATTATGGAAAACAATTGACGATTTTATTCAACAATTTTTCTTTAGCACTCTCATTTCTCATGCGATCTACCAAATAAGCACTTGCGATCTACCAGTAGATAGTGATCGACGTGTTGCCGACCCCTGTCCTAGGGAGATGTTTTAGGAGTGCCATTTTTCTCTGTGTACATAAACAATCTGATGAATAGGTTGAACAGCAGTCTTCAACAGTTTGCTGATGATGCTGTAGTGTATGGGAAAGTTTCATTACTGAGTGACTGTTTTGGGAGCTAGAATTAATTTTCACAATTGATGAAGAGAGGGCAGTAGTTCAAATAGTGCAGCATTGGGGACTGTGATACAAAATATATTTAACAGTAGAAACACTAGATTTTCAGATCTGGATATCCTTTAGAGTGAAACAAAAAGAACATAACTATTTAGTGCCTTGAAGATGAAGATGCCTTCAAAACAGCATTTTCGTAAGTGTTACTCCTCCGTGTTCATTCAAGAAATCTACTGTGGAATGTCATTGTTTGCTAGTGGAAGTGTATGGAGAACATGCTTTGTTGAAAATAATGTGCAGGGAGTGGTTTTGATGATTCGAAGACATCAATTTTTAGGTGATGGACAAAATGTGTCCTGGTGGGTAGGGTGTGCCATGAGCTGCTGCATCTGGGCTAAACGATAAACATCGAATGCTTTGAAAGAATGTATTCAATTTGAATCATGCACTTACAGACAAATACCTACAATATGCACAGAGACATACAGTCATTCTACTTCATGACAGTGACAAACCACATGTTGCAAACCGAGTGAAGGAAACCAAGTAACTGAAATCGGATGTCTTAACCTGACCAACGTATCCACCATACATTGCCCCTTCCAATTACCATTTGTTTCGGAACATACAGCATGGCCTTTGTGAACAAGAGTTCATATCTTTCAAGAGTCTCAAAAACTGGCTCCATGAGTGGATCACATCAAAAGAACTGTAAATTTTATTTTTTTTTAAATTGCAGAACTTATTTGTTACCCATTAAGTGGGAAAAGGTCATAACTTCTGAAAGACACTACTTTCAGTAAACTATTTTATACCTTTCTATTAAAATAAAAATGCTTTCTGTAAACTGCATGAAGTAATTCATGTACCCTAAGAGGGTGTAGGATGACTTAGATTTTCTGGTTGATAAGATGAATGGCAGATTACTCTAAAACTAGAAATGTAAGGTAAAGCAGGTGAGTAGGAAAAATAATCCTCTGATGTTCAGATACAGTGTTAGTACCAAGCGAGGTGGCGCAGTGGTTAGCACACTGGACTCGCATTCGGAAGGACAACGGTTCAATCCCGTCTCCAGCCATCCTAATTTAGGTTTTCCGTGATTTCCCTAAATCGTTTCAGGCAAATGCCGAGATGGTTCCTTTGAAAGGGCATGGCCGATTTCCTTCCCAATCCTTCCCTAACCCGAGCTTGCGCTCCGTCTCTAATGACCTCATTGCCGACGGGACGTTAAACACTAACCACAACAACAACAACAACAACCGTGTTAGTGGTGTGTTGCTTGACACAATCACATCAGTGAAGAAGCTAGGTGTAATATTACAGAGCAATATGGAATGGAATGAGCACACTAGGTCTGTAGTATGGGGATGAATGGTTGACTTTGGTTTGTTGGATAGGAAAGTGTAGATCTGTAAAGTAGACTGTCTATACAGCACAAGTCTGACCCAGTCTGGAGTTCTGCTCAAGTATTTGGGATTGATGCCAGGAATGAATTAAAGGAAGACATCAAAGCCATCTGTAGGTATATTGCTAGATTTGTTAACGGCTGGTTCGATCAACACGCAAGTGTTACGGAACTGCTATATGAAATCAAATGGGAATTCTTAAAGGGTAGACAATGTTCTTTTTGTGAAACACTACTGAGAAAATTTAGAGAACCAACATTTAAGGCTGACGAGCAATTCTGCTGCTGTCAGTGTGCATCTCATGTGAGGACTGTGATGAGAAGATAGGGCTCATATGGATACATTTCCCTCAATCCATTTGCAAGTGGAGCAGGAAAGGGAATGGCTAGTTGTTATACAAGGTACCCTCCATCATGCTCCATGTTGTGACTTTGAAGTACCGGAATGTGTGTAGATATAGATATTATTCACGGTCACCTGCCACTTTTCACATCAAGCAAGTTTATTGTCTAAATATTTTGCCATTTGTTTTGATTATGTGTGACTTAACAAGACAGTTAACAATGGCATCATATACAAGCAGTCTAGGAAGGCTGCTGAGGTTGTCTCCTAAATCATTCGCTTCTTAGGGGACCTCCAAGTATTGTTTCAGCTTTACTAGAGGACTTCCTGTCATTTACAACAAACAGTGACTTTTCTGACAAGAAATCATGAGTCCAGTTGCAGAGATGATACTGCATAGACACAGAATTTGATTAGAAGCCACTTTTGTGACTAAAGAGACAGTTGTGTTTCTGAGAACAATATTTTCTGAATGTGTGCCGGTTAAGTGCCAGTACATCACTTTCCTCAAGATACTTTGTAATGCTGGAACAAAGTATACATTCTCAAATCCTACTTCCAATAGATATTAGTGATATGGGTGTATAATTCAATGGGTTACTTCTATATCCTTTCTTGTGTATCGGTCTGAGCTGCGTAGTTGTGGTGTCAATCACTTGGAAGGAAAATGTTTCTTCAGTGTGTGTGTGTGTGTGTGTGTGTGTGTGTGTGTGTGTGTGTGTGTGTCCACGGTAATGGGAAAAACTGTACTGCTTTGTGCAGGGAGGTGCCTCAAAGGAATGCAACAGGAGAACTGATCCTAGCTGTGAAGCGTGGGAGGGTGAAGTACGTGCAAGAACTGTTGGCAGCCGGAGCAAAGATCACGGTGCGGGACAGGAAGGGGAACACAGCCCTGCACTGGGCGGCACAAGGGGGAAATGAGGAGGCTGCCAGGTATCTGCTGCGAGCCGGGGCCAACATGGAGGCTGTCGACAGCTGGTGGCGGCAAACGCCATTGCACAGGGCTGCAGAGTGGGGCCACGAGGCAGTGGCGAAGATGTTGCTGATTGCCGGTGCTGACCCCGACATCTGCGACGGGGATGGGAGGACGTCACTACACTTGGCGGCTTTAGGTGGCCACGTGGGGATGGTGACAGTGCTGCTGGCAGCGAGTGCGGACCGGGGCATCAAGGACTATGGAGGGAGGATGCCTGTAGACATGGTCAGGGAGAAGGACAGGGAGCAGCTGTTGCCCCTACTCAGGTAACTCTCCAGCTGTACACACACTTTTCTTTGTATTTTATGATATCCAGTCAATCTGGTAAGTGCCCCTACACTGGAGTCACAGAAGCGTATTATTGGAGTACTTAAGCATAAAAATTACCTATCTAGCAGATCTTTATGTGCACTGTTGCACCATTGCAAATAGTGTGATATAAATATTATTCAAATAAGATAAAAATTCTTTCATCATTTTCGCTTTTTATTAAAACCATAACGTCATTTTCACTATATCACTGGTCCTTTTCAGTAGCTGAATTTTTAGAACATGTGAAATATAAGACAAGAAAGTGCAAAATATGCCATTGCAAGTAGTGAAAGCTCTCGTGCAGATACTTAAACCACAAAATCATTTATTTTCTGATATATTAGTGTTGCATTTTCTATACTTTGGCGCGTGCACATGCATGCACCCCCCAAAATATAGAGTTTTCTGATGAATGAATAAATACTCAATTGTGATCAAATCAAGCAGGGACATAAAAAGCTGTGTTGCAGTTCATTGACCATGATTGCTGGTATGTTCCCAAAATCAGACAAATGCTCTCCTGAGAGAGAGCACTGTTATGTTCACATAACATTGAATATTACAGGACATACTTCAATGAAATTCATAAGAAAGCCCTAGAACCTTCGTGAAAATGAATAACAAGTATTTGGCTGTAGTAGCACATGAACCAACTACACATTGGGTACTTAACTCTTACCTCTGTCTGTTACATTATGTTGAACTTCTGGAACAAGCAGCCTATGTTGTATATTACAATCTCCTGAAGGCTTTAATTGACATTACGTTATCAACTGAAATTTCATTATAACATATGGTATTTTCAATGTGCCATTAACATTCTTCAACTACCAATGTGACATTTCCTGTCTTGTATTACAACAAATTGCACCAGTAATGCTGCATTTTTGAGAGTGTCCTGGTGCTTTGACACATCATATACACATAGGACATAAGTTATAATATAAAACCCAACAAATATTGGCTTTTACTGAAAATGACAAAACCCAATATGGCATCAACCAAGTTCTGCCTGTGAGGTAGGACATGATCTTCTGTACCATTGACCACATTCCTCTCGATGAAGCAAAAATCTGATTTGCTGTATTGTTTCCCACCAGAGAGTGTTGAACATAAAATTCGACACTGTGACATCACAAAATTCAACCATTGCCTCAAGCACAATCACATCACAGATATATATTCATCTCCATCTCCATCTTGACATCTTGCTGAAAGTCTCCAGAAGTGCACTTCAAAAGACAGCAGCCTAGTACTCATTTGTCACAGGTGTCAGACCAGTCAGTAGGACAGCTAATAGTGCAGTTATCTCTCAAGTGCACCAGCGAAGTAATGTGTGATCTACATGGCTGTAGTGTAAACTGACTAACCCTTATAATTGTACATGAACTACATTCATGAGGGGGACATTACGCACAGCTCTGCACCCGTACTTTCTTTCTGCGTTGAATGTTAGTATCCAGGCATTCATTTCCTAAAGCAGCACAACACAGTTTTCCAAGAAACTTGAAAAAATGCCTTTTGAAAATTAGTGCACGAGATGTGAGTCTTCACAATAAATTAAAATTTTGCACAAAAAGTTCAAAGAATCAAATACTTTATTATTTCTAGAGATTGAATGGGATTATTTATGTTAACAACTCTTTCATTTCACAATAAGGCATGTCTATCAAATATTTAATTAAATTTTATGTGATTAGTGATTAAAAATAGAAAGATGTTATTTTTATTACAATTTATGATTAAGTTTTGTTAATTATATATTTACTGATAATTTGTAAGGATACTGGTGAGAATTTTAAAAGCTGTGGATATAAACTGAAAAGATAGATGTGATTAATACAAAGCAGAAAGTGACAACTAGAGTAGGGAATGAGGAGACAGAAGGGATGAGCATTGGAAGGGGTGTGAGGCAAGGATACACACTGTCACAGAAGCTATTCTACACTTATGGAGAAGAACTGATACGTAAGACCATAGTGGCATTTTAATTGGAGGAGAAAGGATAAAAACTATACAACATGCAGACGATCAAGCAGTGTTGATGGAATCAGCAGTTACAGAAGATGTTGAAAGAGTATTGCAAGAAGGGGCAAGGAGTATGGAATGAAGATAAATATATGAAAGACAAAGCTGATGAGAATAAGCAAGAATGAATCTCCAGGTAACATACTCCAAAATGAACAAGTGAAATCTTTTCTGTATCACAGAAGTCTAATGGTGTGGAGTGGAAACTGTATAGAAGAAATGAGGAGGTGGAGAATACTTATTGGAAAGAGAACGTTTGAAAAGGTGAAGCCATTACTGATATCTAGTGTAGTGTCATATAGTAGTGAATCATGGACAATTGAAAAGAAAGAAGCCATCTGGGGCTCAGCATTTGTTTGCTAGATACGAACTTTGGTGACCCGGGGTTCTTGAGCTGGGGACAGGTGAGTGTCTCAAGTCCTCTGTCACTTAAGCCATGGGCATGCTTCAATGGCCTCTGTGCAGAGTGGCGATGGAATGTTCCTGGCTTGACTGTCAGATCACGAGTTTGATAAAAACATAAGAAAAACACCACCTCAGTCTCAAGGTGTACTGCACACTAATGAGATGCATGACTGTTGAGGTGGAACAGTCACTAGTGGGCAATGTTTGGAGAACCTGCCGCACATCAGTTGTAGGCATGTGGGGCTCTGTCTGGGAGGACTTTTATTTTTCCAGCTGCTTGTGGGATAGACCCTTCAAAATTTTCTCTTCCTCCTCCTAGCGGAATGGGTGGGCCACTGTTAGGTACCAACACCCAATCAAATGAGAGGGATTTTGCAGCCAGTCCTCTTAATTCAGGTATTATTCAGTCTGCTGACAAGTACAGCAACAGAACACATGCTGCTGACCAGAATGTGTTTTTAATAGCCAAACGAAAGAGGATAGTTTTGAGAAGGTTTCTCCCTTATATATTCAGAAGGATTTAGAGGGAATCTGTGGCTCTTTAAACTCAATTAAGCACTTGCACAGTGGGGCACTGTTAGGGGAAACTTCTAATTCTCAGAAAGCAATCAACCTTCAAAAAACTAGATGCCTTAGGGAATATGCAATAGAAACTGATCTGCACAATGCCTTGAACAGCAGCAAAGGTGTTGTGACTTGCAGGGATCTTGACGATATTTCCATAGAAGAACTGAAAACTGAGTTGACCCAAGACAGCATTGACGTGAAAAACATGATGAAAACAGTGGATGACAATCTAATAAAATCAGACTCATTTATACTGTCTTTCAACAGCGTAGAACTTCCAGAGCATGTTAAAGCAGATTTCTTTCACCCCAGTCCAATGCACTGTTTTAAATTCCTGCACTTTTGGCACACAGCGCTTTGTTGTAAGGGAGAAGTCACCTGTGGAAAATATGGCAAGACCACTCATGAAGGAGTTGGTTGTTCGTCTCCTCCAAAGTGTATTAACTGCTTTGGGGATCACCCTGTCTAGAGTAGGGACTGCAATGTCTTCCTTGAAAAACAGAAGATCCAGGAGATAAAAATGACAAAGCATATCCCACATGATGAAGCCAAAATGATATACAAGGCACGTACGGAGGAACTGAAACTCCTGACCCAGGCATGCCCCCTGTGCATGTGTTTACAAGAAACACATTTTAAAGCCACTGACACCCCTGTGCTACGGAGCTATATACTGCTCCAAAAGGTTGACCTGACAGGGTACAGAGCCCAGCGAGGGGTTGCTGTGTTGTCAATAACACACATCACTCCACTGTTCTCTCCTTGGTTACTGACCTATGAGCAGTAGCCACTGCAGTGCATGTGGCTCAGAAGAGCACTATCTGCTCACTGTACGCACCTACACAGGATGTGGTAGACTCTGAGGCTCTCAAGGGCTTTACTGAACAACTCTCCCACCCCTTTCTACTAATGGATGATTTCAGTGCCCATAATGTATTATGGGACTTGAACTATACTTGCCCTAGGGGTGGAGTTTCGGAGAACTTCGTGATGTCTCAGGAGCTGTGTGTCCTCACTACAGACAGTCCCACTCATTTCTCAGTTGCTGTTGCAACGTCCTCAGCCATCGACCTCTCTGCTCTCCTACCCTTGCAGACAGCCCAGTGGAAAGTAACTGATGATCTTTATTCCAGTGATTACTTCCCACTGTGGATCCACCTACTGGATGGAGCATTGCCTGAACAGAAGCCACCAAAATTGATGGTCAACATGGCTAACTGAATGCTTTTCAGCCATCTGGCTGTGTTTGAACACCACAACAATGTCTAGGAATGGGTGGACTACATTACACGAGTGATCCATCATGTGGCTGACTTATCCATCCAAAAGAGTTCAAGTCATCTTAGGAGGCAGACTGTATCTGTGACTGTAGAGAAGGCCAAATTGGACTTCATGCTCAGCAATTCAAAGTCTTATAACTACTCTTCATCTGTGTGGGAGCTGGAATTGGCACTGTCTGACAAGTAAACATACACAAGGGATCCACTTCGATTTTGATTGGCTTTGAATATGATGTAATCTAGAGCAAAATAAGACACACACATTTTTTTTTATACATGCCCATACAGCCGTTAATGGGGTAAAACACCCACTTGAGAAAAACTGAGTGTAACATTTCTGAATGAATACCATTTAAATGGGACCAGATAAAAAAAATCTTCTAATGAAAGTTCTAGGGGTAAGGTATGGTACAACGGTGCTTCCAGATTTCTCGAAAACTTTTATTTATTTATTTATTTATTTATTTTATCAAATTCAATCATAGATGGTGAAATAGTAGTCGAAAGATACATTTGTCAGAAATTAGATAGAAATATCACAAGTCTTTCTCATGTATATGTGCAGCGTGTATCTGAAATGAATGTAGAAAATGAGAGGGCTAACAGAGAGAGTCATAACAAGCATATTTCAAATAGCAACCCATGTCGGCATCCCTTATCATATGGCACTAGGCACCATTGAACAGCGTCGCGTGCCACCGAGAGGGTAGGCACACAACAAATGTCAGAGCCATCACGGTGGCAGATCTGCAGGGCAACAATTTAAATAGATTTATAACATCAAAGTAAAAGAGATGTCAGGTTGAAGTTTTATAATCTTTATTTTCAAACAATGTAGTCGGCATAGTTGTGGATATTCCAGGTGGGACAACACTATGGGTTTACCACCTCTTACTGGGATGTGAACGCATTGCTTCTGGCTATGAAAATGCCTGTTTGATTGGTGTTGCATAGAGGGCGGAGTTTGGTTCACTCTGTGTCAGTTTGTCCTTAAACATGGACACTCTTGCATTTGTTAGTGTGTGGAGTGGACAGTAAATGTAGCACTATTCTTGGGAGGAAAGAACAGACATGTAGTGTGCTTATGGGGCAGGGGATGGAAATGCTGGTGCTGCCCATCATTTGTCTGTTCAGTGGTTTCCGAATCATTGAGTGCCAGATCCATGCACATTTACTGCCATCCATAGGTTCCTATTAGACAGGTTCACTTGAGGTATGTTCTCCACTGACATGTTCTCGTGATGACACAAGTGCATTTATGACCTACTTCAAAACCCAGTGTATTCGTTTTGTTTTATCGGTGGGAGGACCTGAAGTCCTCAATGCACAGTGCATACACCAGCACTTGAAATTGAGGTATTAGCACTGCTGGAAAACACACCCTCAATAAGTTTACAGCATGTTGCATGGGAAATGGGTGTAAACCATTCCACAATTTGGCATGTGTGACATGAAGATGAAGTGCAGTCCTGCAGCCTGCAGAAGGTTCATGCCCTTAACCCAGATCCTACAGCGAATTGAATTCTTCCAGTGGTGTGTGCAATTCAAAAAGACTTTCTGAACCATGTACTTATTATGGATGGGACATCCTTTACATGAGAAAGTGTGTTCAACAGCCACAATAAACATGTGTGGGGACGAGAAAACCCGCACGCTGCCTTTGTTCCTGATCACGAAGATCACTTTGCTGTCAACATTTGGGCCAGCTTCTTAGGCAATAATCTGGTCAGCATACATATTTCCCTGGTGACTGGACACAAACAGATACTTAACCTTTTTACAAGAAACTCTGCCACAGTTGTTAGAACATGTTCTACCCAATGTGCGAAAGCATATGTAGTACCTACATGATGGTGTACCAGTGCACTTTGCACATGCAGTGTGAATGCATTTGATTGATACCTCTGTTGAGAACTGGATAGGGTGCGGTGGGCTGGCAGCATGTTTGAAGAAGTTTTTCCACAGTCAGAATGTACCGGGTGATCAAAAGGTCAGTATAAATTTGAAAACTGAATAAATCACAGAATAATGTAGATAGAGGGGTACAAATTGACACACATGCTTGGAATGACAAGGGGTTTTATTAGAACCACAAAAATACAAACGTTCAAAAATGTCCGACGGATGGCGCTTCATCTGGTCAGAATAGCAATAATTAGCATAACAAAGTAAGATAAAGCAAAGATGATGTTCTTTACAGGAAATGCTCAATATGTCCACAATCATTCCTCAACAATAGCTGTAGTCGAGGAATAATGTTGTGAACAGCACTGTAAAGCATGTCCGGAGTTATGGTGAGGCATTGGCGTTGGATGTTGTCTTTCAGCATCCCTAAAGATGTCGCTTGATCACGATACACTTGCGACTTCTGGTAGCCCCAAAGCCAATAATCACACGGACTGAGGTCTGGGGACCTAGGAGGCCAAGTATGACGAAAGTGGCGGCTGAGCACACGATCATCACCAGACGACGCACACAAGAGATCTTTCACGCGTCTAGCAATACTTTTTTCCTTCTAATAAAACCTCATGTCATTCCAAGCATGTGTGTCAATTTTTACCTCTCTATCTACATTATTCCGTGGTTTATTAAGTTTTCAAATTTATACTGACTTTTTCATCACTCGGTATATACGTCCAATGACTGAATCATATTGTTCGTTCTGGAAGGAATCATTAAAATATTTACCTCTTTTCCACATTTATCAATGATGCTGAATATTTTTCTGTTTTGCCCAATCCATGAATCAGAACACAAGACAATTTTTCATTTGTATTAGGTACATAAACCAGTTTAAACCATTTCCTTACAAGCCCTGATATCAGTTACAGGGCGTAGAAGTGAATACAAGGATATTATTTTGTGAATGTAAACATGGTCTAGATAGATTGAATTATTTTTTATTATCTATGTGACTGGTCATTTTCAGGCACCTGTAATATGTTTAATATGTTCAGATATGACTGGTTTGTACTTAATTGTGTACAAGCTATCACAAATAACTGTATTTTGTAATCCAAGTTACTTATGTATCTTAAGCTTCCTGTTTCATTTTACATTATAATATATCACTGGTACATATCAACAGGGATACATCTTACTTCTGTGCATATGTGGCACAAAAACATTATGCTATTGTACATGGTTACATCCTATAGCTGATACAAACAAAGATACCATCTCACACTATAACTGCAGCTGTTATGGTATAACCAGAGATGTTCGGAAGCTATCTGTGGATCATTGATAACATTAGGTAAACTACTGGTGCCATATTCACTGGCATATTATGTTCATTATTCTCACAGGTGTTATCTTATTAAAAGCAGTGGAACAAAACTCATACATCATATTTCATACCACATGTAATATTAGAAATTGCAGCATCTAATTCAGACTATAAAAGATTACGTCAAGCCTTTTAATGAGGCATGCATGTCAGCCTATAAATAAAACAATACTGATATAGCAAGAAATACGTCATATGGTACATTAGAACTAGTAACAGATTACATTTATACTACATGACCTTTTCTTTTGGTACATTGTTATAATAAAACTAGAAAAATAAAAGAAAAATATTGTGGAATGAAATATGAAAAGGAGCCATAGTAGAGAGGACTAAAAAGTGGGAAAAATGGGAATGCTCAAAGAAAATTGAAGATTATGATCAATTTAAACAACAAAGAAAGGAAACAGGTGAGTTAATCAGAAATACCAAATGAACCTTTGAAAATGACAAACTTTTGGAAATAGGCAAAAATTTTGTAGAAAATAATATTTGTGACTTTTATCAAACTTTTAGGAACAAATAAAGGGTTACCAAACTCCAAATGTCTGTTTCAAAAATGAAAATGGCACAGTTGGGTTAAGCAATACTGAAAATAGTGAAATACTACCAAGATATTTTCATTTGCTTCTGAACTGTCATTGACCAAATCATAAATTGGAATTCTCAAATATTAATGAAAATTTGGAAGATGACTTACCACCAACTATAGAATAAATTCAAGAAGTAATTAAGACCCTTGAAAATAACAAAGCCAGTGGAGAATATTCTATTATAGCTGAACTTTTGAAGTGGTTCTTGCCAAATATAGCAAAGGAGCTAAATTTACTCTAGGAAGAAATCTGGAAAACAAAAAAAATTGCAGAGGAATGGACAGTTGCCTTGATACACCCACTCCACTGAAAATGTAATAAACAGGATGTAAACAACAACAGAGGAATCTCTTCACTGCCAGTAGCATATGAAGAATTTTCCAAGATTTTGTTAAGCAGAATAGAAGCAACACTAGACAGTCATTTAGGTGAATATTGAGGTGGTTTTATGAAAGAAAGGTCATGCCCAGAGCAAATATTCAATCTCAAGTCAGATTACTTAATCCAAAGGACATTGTAGTTATGTCTGTGGTTATCAAAAAGGCTTTTGATTGTGTTGACAGAGAAACTATAGATAAAATAATTCGAGAATTTGTCAAATCTAATCTGTGAAATACTTACAGGTATAGTCTGTAAAGTAAAATTTATGGGAGAAATTTCACAGCCTTTCAAAATAAAAACAGGTATACGACAAGGCAACGGCCTATCCCCAATTCTTTTTACTAGTGTTTTAGAGAAAATAGTAAGAATTTGGAACGAAAAATTTATTGAACTCAACATCTCACCTATAAGTTTAGGAAGAGGAAAGCGAAGAGTTTGAAACCAAATGTCTTGCATTTGCAGATGATTTTGCTATACTTTCTGAAAATGTGCCACCTGCTATAACACAAATAAATCTCCCAGAAGAAATAGCCAGCAGACTGGTTAAGAATTTCTGCAGAAAAAACAAAATTTGCTCCAAAATTTCTGAAACCAGGTATTGGCCAAAGAGAGAAGGTAAGAAAATTCAAATATCTAGGGGAGATAATCCAAGAAAATGCATTGGAAAAATCTGCAATTGAGGAATGGTTGCTTAAAATGGGGAGAGCATTTGGTATCACCAAAAGACTTCTACAATAAAAAGTGTCTAATCAGAAATGCAAAAATAAGGCATTACAACACAGTATGCAAGCAAATGTCTGGCATTAAACTATAATTTAGATAAATTAGAAGTACTAGAAAGCTGAATTATAAGAAAAATTTTAAGACCACCAAAACACAGCAGAAGGTTGGATTTTACAAAGTAATGCTGAGATATACCAAAATATAGAAAATATTTCAAATGTAATGAGAAAAAGAAGATTCATAATTTTTGAACATTGTTTTGAATGCAGGACAGTAGATTAATCTTATTAATTTTCAAATATTTGTGTGGTAAGAGTCCACAACAAGCTGGGTCAACAAAGTAAAAAAGTATTTAGAAAGAAACAAACAATATAAAAATCGAAAATATAAACAACAGAGAAGCCTTTTGGGAAAAAGAACTGAAAATTCCAAGGCAGGGTAGCTAAGAAGACTGGTTCAGAATGGTCTGAAGAACAAATATTGGAATGTGGTCCTCACATGGCCCAATCTCAGTAAAAATAAAAATTAAAAAAAGCTAGAAAATCATGGTTGGCTTACACCATATCAGCACATTTATTATTAACAATATGATGTATTATAGCTATTGGAACGTAAAGATGCTAAGGAAGCAGAAGGGGACAGTTAACAACTTCATATGAAGTGGAAGTAGTAGCTACAGTTATGAGAAATATGATCTCATTTAGAAGCCCATATTTGGATGTCTTACAGTACTAGCTTATTCATAGGCCATGCATCATGTGCTGTGTTCCATGTAGGCATGTAATGCAATTTTGATCCCTCTCCTCAAATAAGTAAAGGATTGCACATGTCCCACTAGTTAGGGAGTATCGCATTAATGGGCTGTGTCAGACACACTGTGGAGGAAGTGGTTAACTGTCATCTAGTCTGGTTGTTGGAGACCAGGCAATTCCTTAGCTGTTCTCAGTGTGGATTCCAGAGATTTTGGCTCACTGCCAACAACCTGACCCTGCTGGAGGCAGCTGTTCAGCAGGTTTTCGTACGAAAGCACCACAGTCTCTATATGTTCTTTGACATCATTAATGTGTGCGAAACTTCTTGGAGACACAGTATTCTAGAGCAACTATGTCTGTGGGGCTTTCATGGCCACCTCCCCATCTTCGTACAATCTTTACTTTTGCCATTTTTTTGGTCCCGAGTCAGTGATATGCTGTCAGATTGTTTTGAACAAGGGAATGGTGTCCTTCAGGGCAGTGTTTTTAAGTGTTACCCTTTTTGTCATAGCCATAAACAATATCACTTGTACAGTAAGGAGTCCTGTACAATGCCCCTTATTTGTGGATGATTTTGCGGTTTTCTGTTCCTCCTCCAGTATTGCAACAGCAACTCGTCAGTGGAAGCTTAGTGTGCAAAGATTAGAGGAGGGGGCTGCAAAGAAGGGTTCTTTCTTTTCTGCAGATTAGTGTGTGTGTGTGTGTGTGTGTGTGTGTGTGTGTGTGTGTTTGCGCGCGCGTGAACGCGTACATGTACATACACGCGCGTTCACCCCTGTGGTTTTAATTTGTTCTCGTCTTATTATGAGGGATACCATTCTCTGTTTTGAAGACTCAGTGGGGTTTTGGGGCCTCATTTTTTACTCCAAATTGTCGTGATTGCCACATCTGAGACACATGAAAGCAAAAACCCAAAAGGCACTGAGTATCATAAAGTGCCTTAGCCATATGTCTGGGTGCATCTGCTCCAGTTTTATAGGGCTTTTGTGGATTTGTGACTAGGCTGTGGGCGCACAGTGTACACATCAGAAAGATCACCTTATCTGAAGATCATATGACTTATTCACCATGAGGAATTCAGCTTGCTGTGCATGCTTATAGGACTAGCCCCATACCCAGTCTCTGTGCTGAGGCTGGGGAACTGCCACTCTCCCTCTGGTAGCAGCTTCTCATGGTGCATCAGGGATGTATAAGTTCCTTGCAGTTCCATATTCACGTGCATACCAAAGGGTTGCTCATCTGCCTATGGGAACACATTTTTTCCAATTGTCCATGAGTAGCAAGGCTGTTCAGGATCCATGTGTGGTGTGTGCTGGAGTAATTTGGTGTGGAGTGAGTACAACCCCAAATCCAGGGTTTTAACCACCTGCCACTCTGGCTACAGCAGAGGCCCATAGTAATTCTAGATTTAGTGCAGTACATGAGAGATTGCACTCCTGCATATGTTTTTAATATGTCATTTAATGGCATTTTAACCAATCACATCTCTACAGCTGTCTTTACATATGGTTCAAAACATGGGACTCCATTAGTTGCTCTGTTGTTTTCCCTGTTCGTGTCTTTGATGCGGAAATATGTGATCTTGCGGATGATGGAGCAGATGAGATGCACTTAGAGTACTAAATTCCTTGTCTGACACGATTCTCCAAGTGCCCTTCACACTTTACAGTGCTAGTACCCAGCATATGAAACATTCCAGAATATCCAGGATGCCTTCCTCCAACTACAATGGCTGAGGAAGGAGGCATTTCTGTATGCCAGGGCACATGAGTATTATGGGGAACGGAAGGGTAGATGTAGCAGCCAAGGAGGCATGTCATGATTCTCAGTTAGTTCAGTGTTCCATCCCTCCAGCATGCTATCATGTCACTGTTGTTGTACAGAATCATACGTCAGTGGGAGAATGAGTGGCTGGAAGTGACAGACAATAACCTGCATCTAGTAAAACCCACAACGTGGTCGTGGCGTACCTCCTTCCAGCCACATAGACAGGATGAGGTCCTCCTTACTCATCTTCATATGGGCCACAGCCCTGCAATGAATGGCTTCTTGCTCCAGCGAGAGGACACTCCAATGTATGGTGCTTGTAGTGTATAGATCAGTCATTTTATTAGACTGTGTTTTACAGATTGGAGGGCAGCGACAGATTTTCTGGCAGACATGCCCTCTGTTTTAAGTGACTTGCAAAAGATTGTGTTTAGAGTTTTAAAGTTTTATGAATTGCCCAACATGTTTCCTAAGATTTTAGGCAGATGGTCCTGATTTTTTAACAGGGTTGTTGGCTCAGCCATGTTATTTGTAAGCGGCAGCTGGTCACATTTCCCTGTGCTGTTGTTTTAGCTCCTCTGTCATTTTGCTTGTGTTTAAATCCTGGTGTAGCACCATTCAGCCATTCTTTGTTGTCTCAGTGTCTGATAGGTTGGTTGATTGTGTGGGTCAATGCGAGTGGGGTGGGAGTGAATTTACGAGTGTCATATTGTAGATTTCATTCTCACTGTGTACAACAATTTTAGGAATTTTATACACATTCATTTCTTTTAATATGTGTCAAGGCACTGATAATCTTATCGTTGAGCATCAGTAAACTAAAATAAATCACAAAAACGAGAAAGATATTCAGAAAGTTATGCAATGTGGCTATGGAGAAGAAGCGGGTTCATAAACGTTTATTTTTATCTGTTATTACTATGATGTTGTAATTTGATGTACTGACACGTTCCATGACCTTGGAGATTTGCTGCTCAATTTGGTCCTATGGAACTTGACGTGTAAATAAATAAACGAATAAATAAAAAGAATGCTTAGGGTGAAGTGGACTGACAGACCTAAGAGTGAAGAAGTAGTGAAGAAAATAGGGGAAGAAAGAAGATTATTAGAAGTGATCAGAGATAAGAAAAAACCTTGGCTGGGACATATACTATATAGGAATTGTTTGCACGTATAATTACTAAGGGAAAAGTGGAAGGAATGAGAGGAAGAGGTAGGAAGAGAATTGGAATGATGGATGACATTAGAAGAGAAGGAACCAACAAATGGACGAAAGAAGATGCTCAGAACAGGACACAATGGAGGAGTTCCAGGTGAAACCTGTCATAAGACAGATACACTAAAAAAGATTAAACTTTGTTAGTTAAAATTTCCATCTGTTAGTAAATATGAAATACGAATAGAATTTTTTAAAAAGCTGCCATTGATAAAGTTTGAACTGATGACCTTACAATTACAGGGCTTTTGTGCTATCCACTCAGCTATTGGCAGTTGCGTAAATAAACTCGAAACATTTTTGAACGTAACTGTGGTTGTAAATCTTCTAATTACCAAAGGCAATTTTTATCTGAGTTTCTTTGAGAGTTGTGCTGTACTGTTTTAGCAAATTGATGTAAGGGCACTGACCTTCAGATCCTACACTTCTGAAGAAAATCAGAGGGGGCAGAGTGGTTCATGATGTCTTCTTGTAAGCAGGGTGCTCCCTGTAAGGAGAGTGTGAAGGAACGCACATGAAGAGAACCATCTTACAAACTTTGACAAAATAAATTATTTTTGTTTCTCAAATTATTTGCCTTTAAAATGTATACACTTTTCAATTTGTTTGAATCAATCCTGGAAACATTTTTCCTACTTTGATGTTCATACCTGAGAAATATCCTTTTGGAAAGATTTAACAACTATGTGATGTGATAACGACTGCTGTCCACATGTGTTTTCTTTTTCATTAGGTGATAAATCAGATGAATATTGGCAAATAGAACGAAATCAATGTTTTTCTGCATCAAATACTTAAGTTCTTGATGTGCTGTGTGACAGCTGGCATTGTCACGATGAAGACCAGTGTGACGTTTTTTGTTGTTTATCCAGATTTCATCAATGACTTGTCTCAAACTAAGTGTTTTGTACCATTTGTATTAAATATCCTTTGAATCTGTAAAGTAATGCTCATGACATGTCCAGTGTTACTAATGAAACAAGCCACCATCATCTTGCAAATGCTACACGCAGAAACCACTTTTCAGGTCACGTTGGAACACGTCAACAGTTTATCACTGCTTAATGGCTAGCTCTAACAAATGTATGCTATGTTTATCTCCTATTACGGAGTTGTATATGAATTTTCTATTTCTTCAGTCATATTTTTGAACATTTCTTATACCAGTTGACACAAGCTCAGCTTGCCTTTGAGCTTCTCTCATGTTACGTGCCGTCCGTCAGCAGCACAGGTAAATGTTCGTACAGAATCAGTGGCAATGCAGTCTTCAACAACACCAGGAATAAATATGGTTTAGTTATTTCGCATTTGCAGTAGAGTAGGAAGCATACATGATTCAACTTGTAGGAGACTCGTGTTGTATAGGGTGCAAAATTTAGTACACAGAGTTGACATCTCTGATAAGGTGCAAAATTTAGTACACAGAGTTGACATCTCTGACAGTGATGTTGTCTCTAGCCTGGCAAGGGCATAGTGTCGGTTTGAATGTGGGTGATAGTTACAGCTACTTCATTCCATGCTACTGCAATTCTATTCCAGATGTTGCGGTATTGGCTTGAATGTGCCCACAAGTGAACTTCTGGAGAAGAAAATCCAGTGGTAGGCACTGGAGTACTTCTACCTCAGCATCCTGTGTTCCTCAAGCTGCCCTGCGCCAGACAAGCTGGATCCACGTGCAACACCTGCAGCAACATGGACATGACGTCGAGTGGAATTTTCCTATCACAATAACGTCGCCCGGCCGAGTGTATCTGGGCCTCCAGCCCAGCTGAGATTACTTGCACTGTGGATGAGCTTCTCATCAGCTGGATTGAGGCCTGTCCTGTGCTGACATCAGTACAGGCTTCTGATGTGATCACCAACACCATCGCGCTATGCCTCCGCTTCAGTTCGGACTTCAGCCAGAGCACTGATGGGGCCTCGGTGCCAGTTGCCTCCTCCAAGTGCACCATCTACAAGATGTGCCACAGGTATGCTACTTCCTGCCAGCCTCGTGCTCTCAGTTATGGAACAACATTCGTTCCTGTGGAGGTGCTCCACACCAGTGGGGCCCTAGCCCTCCATTGTCTCAGGAGGTCACAGGTCACACCAGGTCTGGGTCACCACTGTCAGTACACGTACTGGCTGCTAGTCCACACCAGCTGAGATGACACTACCCACTCAGCAAGTCTGCTCCGACCAGCTGCCATCACCACTGCCGACATCGCATTCTGCTGCCAACGTGGCCGACATTGCAGTCTACCACCATAGTGGTTCCCGACTGCAGACACTCACAGACTCCGATGTATAGAATGTGTAGTCAAGAAAGCTGTTTATGGTCTGAGAGCATTCTCTGGTCTTGCTGACTCCACAGACCCACCTTTACTCTCTCTCTCTCTCTCTCTCTCTCTCTCTCTCTCTCTCTCTCTCTCCCTCTCCAAGATCACCTGCGTTCAACATCCTGATGGTCAGGTGGCCTTCCTGCTGTCATTGGATGACTACGTAGTGGTCAGCAACCCAGGCATTCTGGCATCAGAAATTGTGCTGGAAACCGGTGAGCAACATCATAAGGCATCAATCTATGATGACACTTTCTCAAGTGAGAAGCAGCGTGTGTGTTTTATGAATGCATGTGGTTCTTGTAGCATTTGTTCCTCAAGTTTGTCCTCATTCCTGTTTCTTATTATTTCTGGCATAGTTTCTGGTCGCATTGCAACCCAGATGGGGGCTAACAGTTGCGGTTCGCGTGTGGTCCTTTCTCTCCGAACTGGAGTCCTTCCCTTTACCACCTCTACTTGTGGACCGTTCATATATGCCTCCATGGCGTACGCCTCAGCCGCAATTTCATATGGACCTTTTGCATGGCCCTAAGGACTCCGTTACCCCACTGCTCTCCGCTGTCACTTCCTCTCAATTCTTGACATGTTCTGGGGCTCTGAAGTGGTTCACACTGACGGCTCAATGGCTGATGGTCACGTAGGCTTCACATATGTTCATGGAGGACTTACTGAGCAGCACTCCTTGCCAGTTGGCTGCAGTGTTTTCACTGCAGAGCTGGCAGCCAAATCTCATGCTCTTGAGTACATCCGCGAGTCATTTCTCCTGACTCCTTGAGCAGCCTACAAGCTATCAACCAGTGCTACACTCGCCGCCCTCTGGTAGTGTCCATTCCATGGTGTTTGTGTGGACCCCAGGACATGTCGGAATCCCTGGCAACGAACTTGCCGACAGGCTGGCCAAACAGGCGATGTGGAAACTACTTCTAGAGATAGGCATCTCCGAAGCTGATCTGCGTTCTGTCTTACACCGCAGGGTTTTCTGGCTTTGGGAGATGGAATGGCATAACAGTACGCACAACAAACTGCATGCCATTAAGGAGACTGTGAATGTGCGGGAGTCTTCCATGCAGGCCTTTTGCAGCGAATCAGTTGTCCTCTACCAGCTCCGCATTGGCCATACATGGCTAACTCATGGTTACCTACTCCGTCCTGAGGACCCACCTCAGTGTCGCTGTGGCTCCCAAATGACAGTCATCCGCCTCTTGCTTGACTGCCCACTTTTAGCCGCTCTGCAGCAGACTTTTAACTTTCCCAGCACCCTGCCTTTGGTGTTGGGCAACAATTCCTCCACAGCAGCTTTAGTTTTACGTTTTATCCATGAGAGTGGGTTTTATACTTCTATGTAGATTTTAGCGCATGTCATTTGTCCTCTGTGTCCTCCACCCTAGTGCTTTCAGAGTGGAAGTTTTAATGTGTTACAGAGTGGCTGGCTTTCCCTTTTTATTCTCGTGGTTGGCCAGCAATTGTAATCTGCTTTCATGTTTTACTCTCTTCTGTTTCTAGTGTCTCTCTGTTGTTTTCTTGTCCTCTTTTGTTCCTTTTAGCGTTCATTGCCTTCCCTTCGTCCTTGTGGCTTTTCCTCTCTTTCCGTTTTGTGTTATGTGTTTCGTCCATTTTATTTTCACACTTGTGACATTATTTTATTAGGAACAAGGGACTGATGACCTCGTAGTTTGGTCTCTTCTCCCACTTTTAAACCAACCAACCCAAAATGATTGTTATGGATAACGGTCCACAGTTTACTTCAACCAAGTTTAAGCAATTCAGTGCTGCAAATGGGATTTCCCTCATCCACACCGCCCCATCTCACCCTGTGTCAGACCGCCAGGCAGAACATTTTGTTTGGACATTCAGGACCCAGCTGGATAAGCTGCTGTGCCATCGCCCGCTGGAGGAGGCTGTGCTACTTTTTTTGGCCACATACTGCTCCACCCCGCATGCCAGTAAAAGTCCACCAGAGATACTCCACGGTCGACCATTCTGCTCTCCCTTATCTGTTCTTGTCCCCAAGACTCCTCTCCCTCCAGCCCACACTCCAGCACTTTCCTTCCAGGGTGGGCAGGAGGTCTGGGCGCAGATCTTCTTTCATCCACAGGTGCACTTGGCACCTGCCGTCGTCACCAAACTCTGCAGCTTGGCGATGGCATCTCTCTGGTGGGCCGATGGTTCCGGCACCTCAACCAGCTCTGCCCCCATCTGGTGGACCATGACACCCCTGGGGAGCTGGGAGATGCCAGTGCCTGTCGATGGCCGCCCTGTGATGGAACTTCCGCTTCTGCCTCAGCCTCTGCCTCCACTGCCAGCTGCCCCTGCTCTGGCGCCACATCCACAAACCTATGGACGTCGACCAGCACACCCCCACTCCTGTGGACGTTTGTGGTGCTGTGCATTATTTTTCCAGGGGGAGAAATGTCGCAACGGCCCCTTATCAGTTACGAGGGTCCGCACAACAGACAAGCAAGGTAGGCTGCCGACCTTCCTTCAAGAGCTCATATCAAAACATCGCCAGTGAATGTGAACATCAACGGACCTTCTCCATAAACACAGCACTACTTCATGAAAAGCCATGTGTCAAAGATCCACCAATTGGAACTAATGTGACTAAGTGTAGCACTCTGCAGAATCAGTGTTATAAGCATGCCAGCAGAGTCAGACCGGCAGAGTGTACCTACAATTGGGACAGCTCCGGCCAATACCTATACCGGCTCTAGCCTGGTAGTCACTCGCCGTAGTCTTCTGTAGAAATTTGTATCTTGTTAGGCATAATGCCGCTTTGGAACTGTGTAGTGTAGCATTTTGGTTGTTGTTATTTCTTTTCATTGTCTTGTAACTTTTATCTGGCTTTTGCCACCACAAGAATTATTGTGTTTCCTGTTGTTCTTGAGTTTGGAAATTAGTGTGTATCAAGAAGGCGATTTAGTTAAATAAAGTGTGTTCAAACATGATCTGTAGCTCTTTCGTGCTGACCACAGGACCCTACACAAGAGGTGATCCAGTGAAACTTCTTCCATGTACACAGCGCAATCAATAGGATCATATGGCCCCTTGCACTAAATCTTATAGTTTGGTGTGTTGGGTATACCTAGACAAAGGGATTTCACCAGGCAACGCCGGAACAGTGTGAGGTTGAGAATGGAAGGCTGTGGATCCCAGGGAAGTATAAGTCAGTCCAGATAGTAGCTGATTGTAGGTGTAGTTTGTTGTAAATGGTGTTGATATATGAATCAGGAATTCAGGAGTTCTCCAAGGGTTTACAGTTTTTAGATATGTGGTTTGATTTCTGCATACTGCTTTGGATGTGTGTAGAGCTTTCCTATTTGTGCACTGCACATCTTCTGATTCTGTTTTCTAAGAAGGCAGATGAAAACTGTGGTAGAACAGTGATAAAGTGCAACGTATATCAGTGCCACAACAGTATTGTATGGTTTTTTGCATTTGATTCACTGTCTGAACGCAGCATAGGAAGGTGCTGGAGTTCCGCAGATGCGAGATGGTCGTTAGCATGACAGCTTCATTATACTGCTCCAGGTCACTTGAGTACAAGGGACGTAATAGCAGGAAATCCACCTAGGATAACTGGGCGAACCAATATAAGGCATAGTGGGAGAACATTGATGTGTATTGGGGAGTTAAGGTAAATAGTAATTATGGAGCATTATTGACACCTTTGAGAATACAAGGCTTGATAACAACTCTGTGATGAGCCATTCAGTGTCTAGTTAACACATGATTTTATTCCCCATGTCACATTTAGATTGAACTTAACACAGAAGTAACCTGCATACAGATTTAAAAAATACCCAATTTTATTAAAATACTTTCTCACATATGGCTACTTGAAGATGTCAAAAATTGCCAGAAAAATGCCACATTGCCATAATTTCGAACTAGTCTAGCAACTATCTTAGTTAATCTAAAAGTGATGGGACAAGCATCATTTTGCAGTACTTTTCACGAGCTTCATTATGATATACAACGCAATATGGGTTTGACATGAAAATTGTTTTTCAAATTTAAATGAAATTTTAAATTTTTCAGAAAGTGCATCTCCAAATTTTTTTGAAAAAGTACAGAACTTCATATTATTGTTGACTGATTCTCAAGTATGAAAATGGAACTGTCATAGGTTCACACCTTTATAAAGTTTCAAAAATAGTTCACTAAAAAAAAAAAAAATGACTCTTTTGTAGAATACATTGATTTAAATGGAAATATACATCCGATACCTCACTTGCGAAATCTGGTGTAAGCAGTATGTATTGTAAGCTTTCACTTATTTTTAAACGCTTTATTTGCTTTTACAACATCATTCCCAGGAATCTGATATATTCTACCTGTTGGTGTTACTGGGTTTGCTTTACAAAGAACATTTACAGATACCCATAGAATATCAGGTTTTGTAGGATATGCGTAAGACAGTGGTTGTCAGTTTGATGAAGGAAGGTAATATTAACTGCAACAAGACTTTTGTCTTTTAATAAAAGATAAGATGGTCACAATTTCTTGTTGTAGATATGGCAGTAATGTATCCATGAATATCTCTCAAAGCCATTTTTTGCAGATTTTGTGACTAGCTGCATCAGTAGATTCCATTGTATCACAAAAAGCCTTTACCAGTATTTTTGATGCTGTCATTATAAAGGCATGTAACTTCTGCGTCCCTTTGATGTTAACAGACTGACTAAAGTGCTCTTTCAGAAATCTTTCAGTTTCAATGTACTCTTCTTGTGTTGAAAATTCAAAGTGTACAGATGGAATATTTTTAACTGCCCAAGCAAAAGGTTGTTGTGGAGTTAAGAATTTGGTTATCAAACAGTCACTGCAGACTTGCTTGTGTTGCTAATCTCTCAACAGTGCCACCGGCACGATTGCAAGTCCCTTTTCCATGAGCAGAGGCAAAAAAATGCCATTCTGTTTCCATGCCAAGATCGTTTTGGAAACATAAGTTTAGAAAATTCTATTTATTCTTGTACTGGGCTGCACAGTTATCCACAAAGAAGTGTGCCTTCTGTATGTCAGTAAAAAATTCATGTTTTAAGAACTGAATTAACTTTTTTTAAAAACATTTGACTGCTATGGTGTTCTGTTTTAGCCAGTTAGAAAGTATGACATAGCTCAAATGCTATGTTTTTTTTTCCTCTCCTTTTTAATACACTACAGAGGAGCGCACTGTTCCATGATCACTTGACCAATGATAACTCTGAGCCTAATCTAGGATAATGAAAGTGTAATTCACAGAGAAGTCACATATAACAACATATTCCCCCTCATTCAAGTTTTCGTTGACTTCATTTACAAAAGATCTTTGCTGGCTATCTAGAAAATCATGAAGTATTGGTGTAGTCAATTTTTCAGAAAATAATTCAATAAACTCCAACAAAGTCTTCTGCATTGTTTCTAAGTTACATGTGTCTTCTGGAATCCACTGTCAAAAAGTAATATTTTCAACAATAATATCATCAAATGCATTTTGTAGTGTAATTTTTATTCGATTGCTTCCTGGACAAGAATTACAGTTTTCCATCATGCAGTGAATTGATGCTGGGTTGCTCAGCACTTTTGACAGACAATGTTTTGTAAACACTCGTCATCAATTTTGTAAAGGCCTCGTCACTACTGCTGTGGAGGCAGAGTTTGTGAAATAGCTTCCGGTGCAGTACACCACCAAGACAATTTCTCCCTGTTACTATTACACAGCTATGCTGCAGGGTCAGGAGAACAAAGTTTGTACACCATTGTAACAAATTAGTAACAAAGTCACACAAATTAGTTAAAGGGTTTAGTTATGTTTGTTACTTGTCAAATAATGAAGTCTACAACACTGCTTGTAATATAACACAAAAAAAGCCCTCAATGGCTAATTGCAAATAATCGTAGCTAAACTCCACAGTACATAGCAAAAGCAATTTACAACAACTGTATGTTCACTTCTAAGAGTTCACTAAATGATGTTTCCTGTCTAATTCAGTCCTAGATGTTGATCTATAACCAAGTGGGCGAGAGCTGCTCTTCTATCTTCTGAGTAGGCTTCTGTCCATTGTCATCCAGTCATTGGCGGATTTTACTCGGCTGGCAATTGGCCAAGGCAAAGTCAATATCTTCATCCTCAGTGCCGCCTGTGGTGCTTTTGCTCTGGCACTGTCTTGTTCAGATGAACAGCACAACGTTTATAAGAGGCCAATTCTCCATTGGTCAGCATACTGAGCTTAGCATTTTCTATCAAGAATAGCTGGAGTAAAGAATTAGGCGTACTATCCCAATAGTATTATGAGAAGGAAAGTTGCTACTCACCATATAACAGAGATGCTGAGTCACACTTAGGCACAACAAAAAGACTCTCACAGTTACAACTTTCGACCGTTAAGGCCTTCATCAACACACACACACACACACACACACACACACACACACACACACACACACACACACACACACGTGACTGCAGTCTCAGGCAACTGTGTGTGTGTGTGTGTGTGTGTGTGTGTGTGTGTGTGTGTGTTGTTGGCTATAATTGTGAGAGTCTTTTCGTTATGCCTATCTGCGACCCAGCAGCTCCACTACATGGTGAGTAACAACTTTCCTCCTCATAATATTGTTACATTCCATCCAGGATTTTCCATTGTTTGACTTGCACTAATTACATACACTAAAAACTTTTTATAATTGTAGCTATCAGAGTACAATTGTATTTAAAAAAAACATGTTTTTAATAGTTCTAATAAAATAATCACCCGTTACAGTCATGAGTTACATTTTAAATAGACTAAAAATAAATTTATGAAAAAGTGCAAATTCATTATTGGTAACTTATGTATATTTCCACTTAATTTTACAAAAGTATCATTCTTTAGTGAAATATGTATTTTTGAAATTTTATAAAGATGTGAACCCATACTTGGAGAATTAGTTAACAATTATGTGAAGTGTTGTGTGTAATGTTTTGAAAACATTTTGAAGATGCACTTTTTGCAAAATTAAAAATTGAAATTCTCATTCACGTTTGAAAAATAATATCCATCTGAAATCCATAATGTGCTGTAAGATCCAGGGTGGAATAATGACAATATTATGAAAAGGATAGATTGCCTCTCACCATACAGTGGTGATGGTGAGTCGCAGACAGGCACAGCAAAAGGACTGCTAAACACACACACACACACACACACACACACACACGGGATAGTGTTGTGACTTTGCAAAACGTGTGACAGATCATCTGTTGATAGCATTATTACCTGCAACAAATAAAAAAAAAATTGAAAGCCAATAGCTTCTATATCTACTACTAATGTCCTTAATACATTGCTCAAGTTTTCTCCATTCAGTTTCTTCACAGGCAATAGATGTATAGCTTTACCTAAAAGAAGAAAGTGTGGTGTACTGAGATACTACACAAAAAGAGTTAGCGACAGTTGGTACCAGGAGTACCATGAACGTCTATCCACAGCAGAAACAATGTTGCATTCAAACCATTCACACTGCCTGCGATAATCACACCGTCTGGAGCAGCAGCATCACCAGGCAGAGAGACGCGTGCTTAAGCAACTGTGTACACGCATACATTGTCAGTTGCAAGTTGTAAGTCAGTCCAAGTCTTGCTAGGGAGTTCCTGCAGAGTGTTCGTCACGTCTTCAAGTCGTCGAGTGAGATATAAACAGTGGCCGATAGGTAGATAGTGGTTAGTCCTCACCAGAAAGAGAATAGTGAATAGAATTATCATGCATGGACAGAGACTGCATGCCTAGAGATTTAAACAGAGTACTATTGGTTCGGAACTGTTCTTCAAATAGTACATAAAGACAGAAGATCAGTTTTCTTCCAACTTTAGTTCAGAAAACATTATTTAATTTGCCTTCATGGAACTGTTGTCAACACGAGACAGAGAGGTTAAACTCGCATTCTAAAATTGCTGTAACTGCGTTACCGATGTCAAGTAATATTTTCACTTTTCACTATTCTGCATCACTGTCATTGGGTGTGTGCTGCCGTAGAATCCATGCATCCATCATACCAGGACCCTTATTAGTCTTCTTCAGCAGCAGCAAGATTTTCATCAATCTATACCCCCACCCACAACAGAAAGTATGCTCTGAATCACGAATACATGTGCACTTTTTGCTATATTAGCAGTATCCAAAGCACATAGTAATATTTCTTCCTTTACAATCTACATACGGCTTGATGTGAATCTCATCTAGCATAAAGGTCATGAACAGTACATATGGTTCCAGACATGAAACTTCATCCTTCAGGTGACAAGAAATTTAGATTACGTGGCTTCTCATGTACATTCTAGCTAAGCTTCCTTAATAAATTGGGATGAGGTAAAATGAAAAAACCTAATTATTGTAAAAGCTTGTAAGGATGTGGAGAAATAGAAAACAAAATGGAACAGAGAATCAATGTTTTGGATCAAATTTAAGACTAGCCATGGACTGATGAGACAATGCAGTTTGTGCCTTCAGGAATGAAACAAACCTTTTCTTACTCTCTGGGGTTGTTAATCTTCCAAGGAGTGAGCATCTGGCATGTGTAAATCACTCTGATACTAATTAAGTCTCTACATAACTTCAGCACATTTTCAACTTCACTTAACACTTAACCGTCTTTGTAAGTGTGTTCACAACAATCTCTTTGCCTTTCATACACAGTTTAACATGGAGGCTTCTGCAAATTAATACAAACTGAAGAGCCAAAGAAACTCGTACACCACAACATGGCATGGACTCGACTAATGTCTGAAGTAGTGCTGGAGGGAACTGACACCATGAATCCTGCAGGGCTGTCCATAAATCTGTAAGAGTATGGGGCAGTGGAGACCTCTTCTGAACAGCACGTTGCAAGGCATCCAAGACATGCTGAATAATGTTCATGTCTGGCGAGTCTGGTAGCCAGAAAAAGCATTTAAATGCAGAAGAGTGTTGCTGCAGCCACTCTGTAGCAATTCTGGATGCGTGGGGTGTCGCATTGTCCTGCTGGAATTACCCAAGTGAGTCGGAATGCACAATGGACGTGAATGGATACAGATGATCAGACAGTATGCTGACATATGTGTCACCTGCCAGAGTTGTAGCTAGATGTATGAGGGGTACCATATCACTCCAAGTGCACACGCCCCACACCGTTACAGAACGTCCACCAGCTTTAAGAGTTCCCTGCTGACATCTAGGGTCCATGGATTCGTGAGGTTGTCTCCATACCCATACACATCCATCCGCACAATACACTTTCAAACGAGACTCGTCCGACCAACATGTTTCCAGTCATCAACAGTCCAATGTCAGCATTGACGGGCCCAGGCAAGGCGTTGAGCTTTGTGTCATGCAGTCATCAGGGGTACAGGAGTGGGCCTCCAGCTCCAAGAGCCCATACCAATGATGTTTCGGTGAATGGTTCACACGTTGACACTTGATGATGGCCCAGCATTGAAATCTGCAGCAATGCACTTCTGTCATGTTGAACGATTCTCTTTAGTCATTGGTGGTCCCGTTCTTGCAGGGTCTTTCTCCGGCCGGAGCGATGTTGGAGATTTGATATTTTACCAGATTCCTGATATACACGGTACACTTGTGAAATGGACGTAGGGGAAAAACGCCCACTTCATCGCTACCCCAGAGATAGTGTAACCCATCACTCATGCACCGACTTTAAAACCACGTTCAGACTCACTTAAATCTTGATAACCTGCCGTTATAGCAGCAGTAACCAATTTAACAACTGCGCCAGACATTTGTTGTCTTATAAAGGTGTTGCTGACTGCAGAGCCGTATTTTGCCTGTTCATATATCTCTGTATTTGAATATGCGCACCTATACCAGTTTCTTTGGCACTTCAGTTTTTACACACACACCATATGGAGTTTTTTCAAAGTTAAATCCAGGAACTGTACATAATCTTTTTCCAGGACTTCTCTCCACTGTTCATTCACTGTATTAATTTAACTTTTTTCCTGAGGTTGTTAATGTGTTTAAGAACTGGGAAAGGAAATGAAAAGAAAATTATTCTGGAAAAATTTTGAAGTTAAACACTTGCACTTACACATTGTCTATCATCTTACTTCAAACACATCTTCTATAGCAAAGTGAGATCTGTACTTGTCACTAACTTAAAAATATTTTGTTATTCATAATACAAAAAATGCTAATTATCATCTTTTAGGATCAGAATTTTTCTGATGCTAGATTTACATTTCTACTCCCTGTAGGGAGTTGAAATTAAATAAACTGGTAGCACTGTCACATACAGTTTTATGTAGCTTATGCACTGTAGAGTTAACATGTATTGAAACACTCTAATCTGAGGAATAAAAGGCATTTGCACAACATGTTCAATGAAACTGTGCACTGATAATATAACCTTCATCGTTCTACAGTACGATCCAAAATAATATCCCCACTTACAAATTTTACTTAATGTATGTTAAAGAAACTACAAAGAAGTTGTATGTTATTAGTTTACTGATATTTTTTAAGTGAAAATAAGTTTTACAAAACATATTATGTCAAAATTAAAATGTGTTTCCACCTTATTTCTTTTTATGGACTTGAGCTGGATCTCTCTTTGACTTAAATTTTTCACATGTACCACGTTCAGTTTCATAGCATCAGATATGAACAGTTTTCTCAATTGTCTCAATTCTACCTCTGTGCCACTCGTACAGCAATATTTAGTTAGTTTCTGAGACATAATTGCCCACAGATTCTTGGTAGGGTTCATGTCCGGAGAATTTGGGAGCTACCATAACTTCTCAATAGACAGCTCTGTGCAACACACCTGAACAACCCTGAGACTGTGACTGTTAGCACTGTCATCTTGTAAAATAAATGGCCCTAGATTTCTCCACTGAAAAGATCCTTTGCAGTATATAATACCTCATTATTAAGGATATCACAGTATTTTAACCTTGTAATTGAATGTACACAAACCTCAATTCTCCATCCTCCTTTAGAACTGTAGTGTCGCAGAATAGTAAAGAGTTGGAAACGTGGAATATTGTCAAAGTTTTGTTGCCTGTGCCGAGAGCCAGAGGCAGTAGGTTAACCAAGAGGTAAGAGGATTGCACATGTATCGGAATGTGTCGTTTCACAGGGGCAGTGGCCTGGTTACACACAACAGGCGAGAGAGAATTTCTTAGCACGCGGGTTTGTGTTAGACGGAGACTTTCATAGAGTATATGACAGAGGTATAGCGTCAGCTGTACTGCATTTCATAGCTTTGCATAAGTATGCCGTAACAACATGTAACTCTGTCACAAGAACACCTAAGCGCCGAGTACGACAGATAAATCAGCAGTCTAAGTGGAACGAATCCTTTCATTACAAACGAGCATGACGTCAGGACGTCGCTCATGCTTCCTTTAAATACGGCACCTATGATAGCAACAGGGCAATCATAGTTAGGCTTGCAGTTAGACGTGTGCTGGGACACTGTGTAGCGCTCAGCGCAATGATCGACATGTTAATCTTTATTACGGAGATATTGCAGTAAGGGCGGGCCATCCAGCAGCAGACGTGAGGGGACAGTACCAGCTCTGGTCCTCTCTGCTGCCGCTGTCAATCATCAACCCAGGATTAGCAGACATCGTGGCAGACTCGCTCGCCACCAATGCTGACCACATGAGTGAGCCGTCGTCGAGATCGTGCGGGGCCTAGGCCCTGTGCATCCACCGTCACAACCAGGTGAGCCGACGACGCTGGGGGATTGCAGCCAATTCCGCCCGTCCACCACGGACAAGCCACCAGGAGGAGCAGGGAAGAAGACGGAGTGGAATAGAGTACACTCTGCACTACAAAAACGTCTCTCGTGCCGACAGCGCCGGGACTCCAACCCGGAGCCTCCTACATGCAGCGGCCTGCTGTCCGCCGCCGATGTGTCCACAGTCACTTCCTAGCATCCTGTTAACTGGGGAGGTCACTGCTCGGCTTCCAGTCCCCATAGGCGACTGGGACCGCCAGGGCGCCTACAGATTTGGTGTCTGAAGTCCTCATGCCCACCGCCTACGGATTTGGTATGAGAAGTGTTCGAACCGTCCACTACAGCACTGGCCTGCTGATCTGGTATCTGGAGTCGTCGACACCGCCACTGCAGGACTGACACCACAGAGTTGCGGTCAGAACTGTTGACTCTACGCAGCCTTGTGGTAAGTGCACGAGGCTATTTTTGTTAATAACTATGGATGCACATTCTTTGTTGGGAGTGCACTTTGTAAGACCTGCGGAAACAGCAGATTTATCTGACTTTAAAGGAAACAGTTGGAAAACGTACTTGGTACCAGTCAGATGTACTGTGTGTAATTTAACGGGGCATGAGGAGCCATGCACGAAGTTTGTACCAGGAGAATGTTCAATTTGTAGACGGTTTGGTCACACAGCGCACAATTGTAGTGTGTGTCGCTGGGCAATAACAAGGCGGAAGGATTAATTTTGTTTAGTTGTGCATAGTGAGTCTTGTTTGTCTTCTTGTGTGTAGTGCTCAACCGTGACAAAGGAGTTGAGTAGCTAGTGTTGTTACTGTTCTGAGGAGTAAATTCAGTATAGAGTAAGTTGCTGGTAATTTGCACAAATCATGCCGGAAACAAGATCCGTTAGTACTGAAGTGAGTATAGCTGCTCTGACGGAGCAAGTCTCAAAATTGTTAGAAGAGAATGCACAGCATAAGTTACGTCATGTAGAATTAATGACGCAAATGGAGACCTTGTGTTCGGCGCAAGAAGTCGCAAATGGGTTCAAGTGAGTGCAAGTCAGTAGCATTGTCCGACCTTGCAATATATCCTTCAGTAGCTAAACTGATCACGCCTTTCTCGGGTAAAACAACAGACGATGTCACAGCGTTCATTAATGATGTTTTGGCAACAGCTGCAATGAGCAATGGTCGGACGTAACTACGTTACGTGTGGCATATTTGCGACTTGCAGGGGAAGCCAAGACGTTCGTGATGTACCATGAGACACTTAGTTAAGCGAGCACGTTTTGAAGAATTGGTAGATGGGTTACGACAAAGATATCATAAGCAGAATAGTGCAAGATTTTTTAGGGAGAAGTGCGCTAATTTGACACAGAAGGTCAATGAGACAGTGGAGTCTTTTTCAGATAGGATACGGAAAATTAATTCATAGACCTATGAATTATCGGGTAATCCTGATGCGGATCGTGTATTACTACAAGAGGTAGAAAACAGAACCCTCGATGAATTCCTCAGGGGAATTCCTGCAGAATTTTCTCTTAGGGTTAGGATGGACAATCCTGGGGATTTAGCTGCAGCACTGCGTATTGCAACGCATCTGCAGCAAGGATACCCAATGATAAAAGCATCTTTGTGTCTGAGAGGAATTGTTACCGTTGTGGGAGGAAAGGTCATGTGAAGGCTCAATGCAGACAGTCGCAGTGCTATGCTTGTAAACACTATGGTCACAAGGCGAATGAGTCTCGTAGTAAGCAGAATGGTAACGGGAATAAACAGGAAAAAGCGTTAAACGGGAACGGAAGTGTTTTGTCTGTCGGAAGACATTCCTGGTTAACAGAAGTACAGAGATGGATTGTTGCTTGATGCGTAAGAAATAACAGATGTAAGTTTTTGATTGATACAGGGGCACATGTATCTGTTGCTAGTCTAGATCTCGTGGGTAGGAGAAGCTTAGGTACTCCTAGGTATAGATTACATGGCGTAGGGAATAATGAGTTGCAATCATTGGGTACAACACTGCTTGTTTTTAAGATTGGAACTGTAGAGTTCGTAGAACAAATGGATGTGTTGCCAACTGTGGAACAAGGGTATTCTGTGATTCTCGGATTGGACTTCCTCGATAAACACCACGCCAAAATTAGTCTTTCACAACATACAATTGAACTTAGTGGAGACTTGTTTTCAAAGGGTACAACAGCTGTAAATGTTTCTAAATCGCGAGGTGCATCCGTTGCTAAGATGTCACCAACTGAACCGCGTACAAGGGCATTAAAGGTGATTACGCATGCCAAAGTGCCTTCGGGTACAGGGAAGTTAGTTTGGTTGTAAGCAGGTACCGATGTACCACAGCAGAGACTATGTGTGGTGTAGCCACTGCAGAGCAATGAAGCATTGGATGAAATGCATTGTTTTATTAGGAGGAGCGTTGCGCGTGTAATGGATATAAATGGGAAGCTGATGATCCTGGTCAGTGTAGATAATTTTGGGGCAGATGAAGTGGATCTCCCAAAGGGTTTAGTGGTAGCAAGTTTGGAAATACTCGACGATGAGGATATAGGTGAATCCAAGGTGATTATAACGTCTGTACTACGTGATAAGATTCATCATTTGGAGAATGGTGATCGGAAAGCTATGGAATCTTTGTTATTAATTTAGATTTGTTTAATTCAGAAGGTCCATTACCAGCAACTCCTATTACATAGCACCGTATACCGACTAGCGATAGTCTGCCGGTCTATAGAAAATCATCAGGATAGCGAAACACCTACAACCACTAGTAGAAGAATTTATTAATCAACAGCTAAGGGACGGTATTATAGAGAACAGTGAAAGCCCATGGTCTGCCAACATAGTGGTAGTTCCTAAGAAGTCATTGGACAGTACTAAAAAGTATAGGTTTCATTGAGACTATAGTTTTTTTAACCCACAAACTGTAACAGATGCGTATCCAATACCGAACATCACGGAAACACTAGACACTCTAGGTCGGTGTGAATATTTTTCAACACTAGATCTAAAGAGTGGGTAACATCAGATAGAAATAAGCCCCGAGGATAGACTGAAGACAGCCTTTACAACAAGCCTTGGTCACTTTCAGTATCACAGAATGACATTTGGGTTGAAAAACGGTCCTGCTACGTTCCAGCATCTGTTAGATGGTGTGCTTCGGGGACTGCAACCGAAGATTGCTATGAAATACCTCGATGATATTGTTACTTTTTCCCGTAATATAGAAGAGCATATGAAACGACTGAACGAAGTATTTAGTAGGCTCAAAGCGGCAAATCTTAGATTAATGTCGAGAAATGTCAGTTTGGTCAGACGCAAGTGACTTATCTTGGGCATATTATCAGTCAGGATGGGGTAAGAACGGATCCTCGTCTAACGTCGGCTGTGCATGGTTTTCCAGTACCACAGACCACTAAACAATTTCAGCAATATGTCGGTTTATGTAATTACTACAGACGATATGTTCGCGGAAATTGCACATCCATTAACGAGATTGTTAAAGAAAGGTGTTAAGTTTGAATGGACAGCACAGTGTCAGGAGGCATTCGAGAAGCTCAAACAGATACTAACATCAGACCCAGCGTTGATACTTCCTGATTTCGAACAAGAATTCATACTATCTTGTGATGCTAGTAATATTGCTGTAGGTTGTATTCTTTCTCAGAGGGTTAATGGACAGGAACATCCAGTGGCTTATGCTTCCAGGCAACTGAATAAGGCAGAGAAGAATTATTCAACTACAGAGAAAGAAATGTTAGCAGTGATTTATGGTATCTCGTATTTTCGCTGTTATTTATATGGGCGTAAGTTCGAGGTGATTACAGACCACGCAGCATTGAAGTGGTTGTTGGGGTTGAAAGATCCTTCGAATCGTTTAACGAGATGGGCACTGAAACTAAGAATTTGACTACGAGGTAATTCACAAACTAGGGGTAAAACATACGAATGCAGATGCGCTTAGTAGAAAAATAGCAGCCGTACAAGCTGTGGGCATAAGTGAGAAGGAGTGGATAAAGCTGCAATCCATTGACAGAGTGTGTCAATTGTTCCGAACACAACTGCAGTTTGAAATGCAGGATGGGTTGCTTTGCAGGAATACGAAGTGCGGACTACGCGTCATAGTACCGGAGTTGCTGAGGGAAGAAGTGTTGAAACAAGCGCACAACCATGTATTGTCGGGTCATGGTGGTAAAAGAATGACCGATAGACGGGTAGCTGAAAGGTTTTGGTGGAAGACACCTCGCAATGATGTAGAGCAGTATGTGCAAAATTGTATACTGTGTGCACAGAGAGCAGATTTAAGTCATCAGAAAATTCAGTTACAGAGACTACCTGAAGCGGATTGTCCGTTCGCATTCATCGGCTTAGATGTAATCGGAGCATTTCACAAGACACAAGCGGGTAATCGATATGTATTAACAATATTAGATCATTTTTCCCGATACCTGGTAATGGTAGCTATTCCAGATCAGAAGGCAAGCACTGTTGCGCAATCCTTAGTAAATAACTGGTTGCTGAAGTATGGTGTGCCTGATACTATAATTACAGATCAGGGTAGTAACTTTATGTCGGAGCTGATGAAGCAGTTATGCCATTTATTGAAAGTTAAGAAATTGCGGACAAGCCCATTTCATCCTCAGTCGAATGGACGAACAGAACGGGTTCATAGGACGTTAGTTAAGATGATTAGTCATTACGTAAATTCAAAACACACGGATTGGGACGTGTATTTAAATCTGTTGACACGCGCATATAACGTGAAAGTTCGTACAGGAACGGGACTCTCTCTGTACGAGGTAATTTATGGTCGGAAAATGCCATCACCATTTGATGTGCTCAAACCTCAGGTAGGTTCACAGGATGAGTCAGTGAAGAATTGCGCCAAGAAATTGAGAGAGATTTGGCAAAGGGTACGGCGTGCTAATACTAAACCTTTGGAGAAACAAGAGAGCATTGGGCAAAGAACAGGTAAACTGCCGCAATACAGAATTGGTGAGTGGGTATTGTTGGCTAATCCTTATGTTCCGAAGGGTAAAACGAAGTTTTTGACGAAATATTCTGGACCGTATCAAGTAAATGAAATAGTGTCTCCAGTGAACGTAAAGTTGCAGTTACCAACCAAGTCGTCAGTAGTTCATGTGAGTAGGATTAAACCGTTTAAGGGCACAGTGGATGCGTTATCGCGGATTCCTCCAGCGGTAACAAAGGGTGTGAGGGTACCGAAGCTAAAAGAACAGCAGAGGAACGTTCCTTACGCACTTAGGTTTAGGGATAAGTAGATTAAGTGTCCTCGGGGAGGAACATGTCATATTTATTGTTATTAGGTAATAGGGTATATGTAGTTTTTACTTGTCATTTGTGTGTTTTAGACGTGGTAAGGAAAGGAGCAATTGACATGGCTTCCTTTTCCTTCAGGTGCCGTGCCAGGATGTGGCCCGGGAAACTTTTCGTCAGTCTGGTACTGCTACACTGTTGCAGAGGAGAGGTGGTGCAGGTGCAACCACTAAATAAGGGAATTTTGTTTGCAAGACAATTAGATGTGGTATTGTCAAGCCGCAGGTGGACAATTGTGTTCACGTATAATATAAGGGGAGTGAGGAATGATGTACGGACACCACAGGATAGGTTTACGGCGCTACTGGCAGCCACTGAGAAGGAGGGGTTGTTTCAAGACATACGGAACGAGTATCAGGAATTGAAGCTCTCATACGAAAAACTGAGAAGGCAGCTGCAACAAGTAATGGAAGTGGTCCCGCAAACGCTCGTTCGCAGGAAACGAGGGTGGTTGGATGCAGGGGGAAAATTGCTGAAAACAGTGTTTGGAACTGCGGTCGAGGAAGATACAAGGAGCTTAAGTAGTACAGTGGGGGATGTGCAGGAGTTGGCGGAGGAGACAAAGTCGAAAGTGGATTGGCACATGACACGTATAGGTAACATGGAGCAGGGGATATTGAATGTCACTAGAACAGTGCGGGAGTTGACGTCAGACCTGGAACGGTATGCAGCAAATACCAGGAAAGTGTTGAATGGGGATATAGAGGCTATACAGGCAAGATTGAGCCGAATAGACAGGAAAATACAAGTAGCAGCTTTATTGAGGGCATTAGCAGACAGGGTGGATGATGCGCGTGTCGAATTGGAGAAGGAGTGCGTCATGTCGTGCCTCCGGTGAAGCAGAATTTACCGTTATTTTATCGCATGTCTAAAGTGAGAGTAGTTACAGATCAGGAGAGTATACACATAGAAGTGCAAATACCAGTGATGGGTATCAATTCGCGGTACCAGTGTTATACAGTACACCTGTATACAATTAGATGGGGTGCACTTGGGAAGTGGGCGCAAGTGCGAACTCAGGAAGTATTGTTAGTGTTAAGACGGAGGAGTGATCATGTGGTAATGTCTACGGAAGATTTGACAGACTGATTCAGGGGAAGTGTTTTTTTGTCCATTAAAGGAGGTGGCAACCCACAATCATTCATGTGAGATGCAGTTGTTCTTGGGAAATATGGGAACCTTAGAATGCGAAAAGAAGGTGTTACTTCTGGGACCGAAATTTCAGAAAGTTGGGGAACATTGGATTTACTCTGTGTTCGAACTAGAGACCGTAGTTGCCGCTTGTTACAGAAATAGTAGATTGACAGATACATCAAAGCTTGAATTGCAGGGCAGTGGGTTATTGATTAATGGCACTGGATGTGAAATAGTGGGGAAGCATTTTCACCTACCAGCTACTTTCATGGGTACAACAATGATTAACGTGACACAGCCTATCTTGTATTATCCAGAGGAACCACCACACATATTGCCTCGCCAGAACCTAACGTTTATTAACGAGTCCTTGGATCCCACATTGCTACAATCTTTAGATAGCCTGATTATCTCAGAAATAGAGCAGATCTCTGTTAATCAACTACTGCATCACGTGCAGCAATATCAGGAGAAACGTAAGCAAAACACAGTTATATTTGGTGTGTTGATGACTAGCATAATCCTAGTTCTAGTGTTTATTTGTGCAACTTACTTTTGTATACGGAAATAGGTGTCTCGTTCTGAAATAACAACCCTGCATCACATACCTATGGGATGGATCGGGAATAGTGGAACGTAATATAAATAGATAACCAATGGTAAGATTGGAATCAGTATTAAGTGTAAATAGATTATTAGCGGACAAGAAAAGTTTGACAGTGTTGAAGGAGTAGTTGTAAGATACCTGTAGAGTATAAGGAAGTATGGCGCGCACAACCATTAAGTCCAGAATTGTAAAATTCGGGACGAATTTTCTTAAAGTAGGGGAATGTGTAGTGTCGCGGAATAGTAAAGAGTTGGAAACGTGGAATGTTGTCAAAGTTTCGTTGCCTATGCTGAGAGCCAGAGGCAGTAGGTTAGCCAAGAGGTAAGAGGATTGCACATGTATCGGAATGTATCGCCCCGCAGGGGCAGTGGTCTGGTTACACACAACAGGCGAGAGAGAATTGCTTAGCACGCTGGTTTGTGTTAGACGGAGACTTTCGTAGAGTGTATGACAGAGGTATAGCGTCAGCTGTACTGCATTTCATAACTTCGCGTAAGCCTGCCATAATAGCACGTAACTCTGTCACAAGAACACCTAAGGGGCGAGTACGACAGGTAAATCAGCAGTATAAGTGGAACGAATACGTTCATCACAAACGAGCATGACGTCAGGACGTCGCTCGTGCTTCCTTTAAATATGCCAGCTTTGATAGCAACAAGGCACTTGCAGTTAGACTTGCAGTTAGATGTGTACTGGGACACTGCGTAGCGCTCAGCTCGATGATCGACATGTTAATCTTTATTAAGGAGATGTTGCAGTAAGGGCAGCCCATCCAGCAGCAGACGTGAGGGGACAGTACCAGCTCTGGTCCTCTCTGCTGCCACTGTCAATCATCAACCCAGGATTAGCAGACATCGTGGCAGACTCGCTCGCCACCAATGCTGACCACATGAGTGAGCCGTCGTCGAGATCGTGCGGGGCCTAGGCCCTGTGCATCCACCGTCACAACCAGGTGAGCCGATGACGCTGGGGTACTGCAGCCCATTCCGCCCATCCACCGTGGATGAGCCACCAGGAGGAGCAGGGAAGAAGACAGGGTGGAATAGAGTACACTCCGCATTACAAGAACGCCTCTCGTGCCGACAGCGCCGGGACTCCAACCCGGAGCCTCCTACATGCAGCGGCCTACTGTCCGCCACCGAGCCAGCCGGGCGCCGCCAGCCACGCGTGGCCGAAGTAAGGGCATTCCACCGCTACATCACAGCACGCGGCACTGCGCTAGCAAGACTGGTGCGGCCCGGAGCTGGTGTCATCGCTCCAAGTCAGCGAGGACTCCGGGAAGGTCGTTGATATCACCAAGCTCAGCCAGCCTGTGTTACGCGGGCCACATTGTACTCGGCAGGAATAAAGGTGTCATGAATTAATAATGTTTCTTTGGAGTTTCTGACGTGTCCACAGCCATTTCCTAGCATCCTGTGAACTGGAGAGGTCACCGCTTGGCTTCCAGTCCACTGTAGGCGACCGGGAGCACCGGGGCGCCTAGCATTATACATTGCCCTGCACAGTCTGGGACTGCAGATTTTTGTCTGACCTCCCTTTTACCTCAGACTTTTGTATCCAGTTTCAGCTTGTTTCTTCAATACATTTCCCACGGTTTTGTGTTCAATTGATAATTTCCTAGCATCTTCCCTGTTGGAGCATCCTTCAGCTATGAGTTCCAAAATCACTCCCTGCTTCCTTGTAGAAATGACTTTCTCTTTCTTTTTGATAATTAACTATGTACAGGGTCCGGCATAAAAAACTCCCCGATTACAAAGTAACGTGCAGCGGACAGTAGAAGGAGCAGAGTGTTGGGGGGCACGTCGTTAAGTAGCTGCCTACGTGCCGTTTTCAGTGTACGCCATGGCGTGGTCTGGTGAACATCGTGCCTTCGTAGTGGAAGATTTTATTCAAAATGGCGAATCGCCTATTAATACTCAACATGCTATTCGCGTTCGCTTTGCGCTCGGACGACGGGACCCTGTTCCCGATAAGAAAACAATTTATTCTTGGGTTGCTAACTTTCATGAGACAGGTTCCGCATTAAAAAGGAAACCACCTGGACGACCACGGACTGCAACAGGCCCCGGAAATGTTGATGCAGTTAGAGCTTCAGTTCAACAATCTCCTCGACGATCCGCTAAAAAGCATGCGGCAGCATTACGGATATCTGATCGAAGTGTGAGAAGAATCTTGCATCGAGATCTTAAAATGCATCCTTACAAAATTGTAACTACGCAGGAACTGAGTGAACGAGACTGTGGTGTCCGTGTAAGTTTGTGCCAAGACCTTCTTCGGAACATTCGTCCCAACAATATTGTGATTTTTTTCTGATGAAGCACACTTTCACCTTGCCGGAACAGTGAACAGCCAAAATTGCAGGTACTGGTGTGAACACAATCCCCAAGAACTTCATCAACGACCACTTCATAGCCCTAAAGTAACAGTATGGTGTGCTGTTTACAATTCCGGAGTGATCGGTCCTTACTTTTTCGAAGAAAATGACAGGAATTTAACCGTCAACAGTGAACACTATTGTGCCATGCTCCGCGACTTTCTCCAACCGCAACTAAGGGAGCTTTTTGGTGAAATAGAGAATGTGTGGTTCCAGCAAGATGGTGCTACTGCCCACACAGCGCGGCAGTCACTGGCATTGGTGAAGGAAATGTTTCCTGGACATGTGATCTCGTTGCGTGGAGACATTGGCTGGCCCCCACGATCGCCGGACTTAACGCCCTGTGATTTCTTTCTTTGGGGCTATTTAAAAGCAAAAGTTTATGAACAACGTCCACAATCTTTACGAGCCCTGAAAGAAGCAATTACACAAGAGGTTGAAGCTATTCCACCTGAAATGACTCAAAGAGTAATGAATAACTTCGGGGAAAGACTCAAACAGTGTGTCGACAGTGCAGGAAGCCATTTAAGGGATGTTTTATTTAAAAAGTAAGACCATAAGAGTATTTTCTAAAATGGCATAATATGTACTTTTATTTAGTATAAATAAAATTGTTCTACCTTATTTGGTTTTGTTTTTATTAGCTTTCCTTAAAGGGGAGGTTTTTCTGCCGGACCTTGTATATGTAAAGTTATTGTTGTTTCTGTTATTACAGCACAGTAGATAAATATGAAAACTGCCTGGGTATTTACTGTATTTTCCACACAATTCTTCATAAAATGCACAGTTGTCCATAGCAAACAACAGCTAACAAAAAAGTGAAGGGAAGACAGAATAGAGACATCTGGTGGAGTGTAATGAAGGTTCCAAGCATATAAGTGCCATCTAGTACCAAGAGATGGTGGTTTTGTGTGTGTGTGTGTGGGGGGGGGGGGGGGGGGGGGGGCGTGCGCACGCGCTTAATTTCGATGAAGGCCTTTTTGGCTGAAAGCTTACTTGTTTGACAATTTTTTTGTTGTGCCTATCTTCAACTCTGCTTCTCTGCTGTATGGTGTGAGTAGCAAGCTATCCTTTGCATAATATTGTCATTAACTTACATATATTTCAGTCTTCATTGTATCAAGTAGAAAGCTAGCTTTTTTAAGGATACATACCATACAGTATTTGTTTGGTAATTACTTAAACATTAGTTGGTATGAACACCCAAAGTTTAGAAATATGATAATCTAGAGTAGAGTCCATGGGCTGAGGCAAGAAAGGTCAATAATTTATTAATGAATTTAAGATAAGTGAAAATAGTCAAAATGCTTACTGGGAATATTATTTTGTAGTGTACCATAATTTATTGTTGCTTACCACCCATATGCACTGAAATTAACTTCGCTTTCTGTATCATCAGTGTAGCTCAATAATTCGTACCACAGAAAGTTCTGGTGGAATGAAGTTCACCTGTTGAATGGTGTGAGTCCACTTCTTCCTCAATTCAGAATCACTTGGAAATTTGAACACAGATATCTTTTCTCCATCCTTTTGTTCCCTGTACAGTGTGGAACACACGCACATTGATCATAGTGACGCAAAGAGCACAAAATTATACTTCATAGTTGTGATTAAGAGACTTATAGTAATAACAACACTTTCAGCAACTATTAGCTCAACAGCAATTGTGTTTGAATGCATTTAGAAATTTCGAGATTCAAATCATAGATGATGTTGCATTTGTGGACGAGGCTTGCGTAGGAATATAAAGAAGACACTTGCTATAGTTAAAGTATGTGATTAGGGAATATGTTAAAATTATGTTTGTTTTCAAGGAAAATGTAGTGTGGTAATTTTTTAGTGTAGGTTAGTCTGAAAATATGCTGATAATTTTGCAAAGCAGAGAGTACAGCGGCCTGTTCTGCATGCAATGCTTGGGCAGCACTTTTCAGGTGGACGTGACATAAATCGTGCGAGTATATCTGAGTCTCCAGCCCAGCACAGCCCAAGATAACTTGCAAGGGGGGTAGGGGGTTCTCTCAGCCAGCTGGCATCATACCTCTCCTGTTCTGACTAGTACAGCCTTCTGGCTGGATCACTGTTGGTGTCGTTCTGTGCCTCCGTTCTGATCCTGAGTTCAGTTCCAGCCACATCACCGATGCACCCTCAGTGCCAGGCGACTCCAATTGCAGTGGGTACTAGAAGCAGTCACAGGCCACAAGCCCACTAGATCCAGTTAGCCCGATGCTCTCAGGCTTTGAACAGGGTCCACTGTGGTTGCCAGCCTTCAGCACTCCGTCATCTCCAGAGATTGTGGGTTCATCCCATGTCACACCAGCCCTGATTTGCTGCCATTCGGTCTGCCAACAGTACATGTGGGTTGATGCCTTTCTGTGGCAGGCTGAGATGGCACTCTTGATTCTGCAAGGCTGCTGCTAGCTGCAGTCCCATTAAGGCAACAGTGTGGCTGACGTCACATTCTGTTGCCTCAACAGTTCCTGACTGTGGACACTTGCCATCTTTGCTGTATAGAATGAGTTGTCAGTAAAGTCATTTAGCCTTTGGCACCTAGCTGTTGTTACCCGCTCGATGAGGTCACAACTGTATTTGAAATATTGACAGCCAGGTTACCATCCTACTATCCCTGGGTGACAATGTAGTGGTCAGCAACTCAGGCCACTACATCGACTTCATCAATTGTAGTGGCTCGCAAGTGATGCGGTGCCATTCTCTCGGTAACCCATGATGAGATGTTATTGGGTAAGACATTTGGAGAACATGCTGGCCAGGGCAGCAGTCAAACACAATTTCTATTGAGTTAGGTCAGGACATCACAGGAAACATCCAGTCTTGCATCATTATCATGCTAAAAGATAACTTGAGAACACCTCAAATATAGGACACAACTTGTCAAATGTGGGGCTGGGGTGTAGGGCCACTTCTTTGTGGGACTGGTTCTGGAGAGGGAGTGAGCTGTTGGCAGAATAGACAAACAGCATCAAAAGTCAAATGTTTCAGTAATACATGGGGTGTCTCAGTGGAGACAGTGGCCACCCCCCCTCACAGCATGTGGTAAGGACATTGTGAGATTGTGGCGAGCTGATAGCCTCCAGGCTGTGACATTAGTGCCCAGGAATGCTGACTCCAGGATCTTACACAATGGCATCCACCCCAGTTGGCATCACAGGGCCACTTGTAGACAGAGCACTTACAACTGCTGGCTTGCAGGGGATGCCACCCTCCAGGGATCGAATCTGTCTTGCGAGTGAGAGTGCATGGCACCTACTGCCCTCCAAGATGGTAGTTTGGTCACTATGGGAATGGGCAAGGTGGTAGCCCACCAGTGGAGAAGCACGAAGTCCAAGGGCACCTGGAATAGTCTCCTCATCCTTGTAAGCAGTTCTGGACTGCTGATGCCTCTGCTAAAATTAATGGTTATTTATACTGATTCATCACCCACTGTTCCAGTCACATTTGGGGTAACAAATCTGTGTCATGGTGATGTTGCAACTGCTCAGCTTGTCCTCTTAGTCCATTTTGTGTTCAAGAAACGGACTGTTATTACAACCAGAATACTGACACTTTACACTTGCTGGCTGTCTTCAACTGTTGCGGGTGAACTGCTGATTGCTGCAGTAAAGCCCAAAAAATTATGGTGGGGCAACATTACATCCATCATCTGGAAGACTGGTCCCCAGGTCTCTACCCTAGACTGGTCTGTAACAAAACTCAGTATACGTGGACAACAATTTACAAAATTTACAAGTTTCTATGCTTGAGAACTTGGTGGTTTGAACTACAAGGCTCAGAGGCTGAGAATTTACTCTACCTTTGGCTCCAAGTTTGTTTGCACCATAATTATCCTAATCAACACAACTTGCAACTGCTGTTGTTACCTAATGCTACACATTTGGATGTGTCACCTTGGAATTTTCATGTGTTGCTTAACCTTTCACACATTTCTCAGGGTCCCCACATCCTTATCTTTAGCATTGCACATCTAACACACAACGAAATGTCTCTCTTATCACTGTTCCCATCACTGTGTACATGTCCATAAAATTTCTTTTTTTATTTTTCATTCACAAACTAAGAATGTCACTGAAAAACTCTTTCTCTCTTAATAAATTATCCTGAACAAGTCATCTGTAACAGCACATGATCTGCCCCATTAAACTCTGATGTTTGGTACCTCTTTTCTCTCTATCCGGTGGTTTTTTGAACAGTTGTTTAGAACATCATTTGGAACTTTATCCCTGTGACTGCAACATTTCCTCTTATGCTTCCCTAGAAAATACATTCTCAAACCCATCCTCACACATGAACCACATACAACATACCACATTGATATGTAGTCTCATTTGTCTCTCTCACTGTAGGGTTAATCACAGAATGAATTTGTCTCAAATTGCTTGGCTTTCTGATGCCCCTGCTCCCCTGAAGCAACTTCCTAGTGCCCAGTGGCATATAAATAAAATCTTAACATGTTTTCTTGCAGTTTAATCAATTTGTCCCTTAAGACAGATAGATATAGCAACAGTACTCCATTGGCGGCAGTTGCCTCTAGCTTGAATGTTCTCCCTTCAGGCTTCACTTTGCATCACAGAAGGTTAATGTTGGCATGATGTTCACACAGCAAGTGTACTCTCAGGTTTGTCTTGTACCCTTTCTATCTTACCCACATCATACACGTTAAACTGCGGCTGCATTGTCAGTAGCTTGCTACATGCATCAGCAGTTCACTCTTCAAGGCGGGGACTTAGCACTTCTGTTACTTTAATGCTACAAACCTTTTTTACATGCCTTAAAATATTCCACCGCTTAAGCTCTGTCATTACCTTTACAAACACATCTCCTCTTACCCTGCTTCTGAGGAAATGTATGTGTCTGAACCATTTCTCCCACATCATCTGCAACATAACTATCAACATCAACAGCTTCACATGCAGCCCCAGAGTCTCTACAATTACGTCATCATTTGCAGTTCCCTTCTGCATGATGCCACAATCAGTAGCACATGTACTTCCCTGCACATCTGGCTCAGGCTCTGTGGCCTTGTAGGAGCACTCGTACTATGTAAACAATGTGTACACAGATATTGTATAGCAAAAATTGCCTTTATTAGCACAACTGATACAGAAGCAAGTGTGAATCATCAGCAAATCCTTTCTGACAACATATTCAAAGAATTTAGTTTTATAAAGATACACTGCACATGGTGCACTGTCAAGTATTGATTTTGTTGAATCCTCGTTACCAGATTATGTCATCTCGTTATCTCTGTGGAGCTGTAATGTGGGAAGCAAGGAGAGGATGTTGGTTGGTGGCCGGTATCATCATTCTAGAACACATACTGCATGCAATTATTAACTGGGTTCTTTATTCATAAACAAAGAGCTACTAAACTTAAGCTTGCATGTGTTGTGGTACACATAGTCCACTTTTGCCTCACTGCTGTTGAAGTACAAAGTCGACTTTGAACACTGTTATGTTCGCTATGTGGTGCCTGATTTTAAGCTAGAGGCTGTGACTGCAGATCCATCTTGATGACATGCTGGAACTCACATGGTGTAACAGGCTTGAACTAACTTGGTGTAACAGTGTCGAAGTAAGTGGCCCTCCTGTCCGCAGTGGCTATTGAAATATTGGTGGCCGAGAGGGCGTTGGCAGCGTGTTTCCAGCGACACTGTTCTTTTGCCTCTGTTGATCTTATTGCAACCTGTATGCCATGTGGTGTGCTGGGACCAGTTTAGGCCAACACAGATTGTGTCGCTCCCACAGCCCTTGAACAACACCCATTATCATATAGTAGGGTAGGTACAATGCATTTTAATCACCCATGTCGGGAACCACACACTTATCCACTTTTGTAAAGCTCAGACTGACTTCATCTGCCTCACAGTTACTTCAGATTCGACAGTTCCACATGATATGAAAGCTGATACTTATACGTTGTTAGTACTTGGCACATTAAACCAACTACACAATGTCATTACCCTCCTCATTAATCTTTATTCTTCCCACTAATGAGATTGTCCCACCAGGCATGAAATTTTGGCCTAATACACACAGGACTGACAGGCAGTTGGATGGCAGTTAGATGTCTTGTGGAACAGGTAAAACAGACAGAGGGCTGGAGCAAGGAAAAGCCCCCACCCCTATCCATGTTTGAACCTGGGATCTCCAGGGCTTTAATCTTGTGCTCTGCTTGCAAGACCATCATGGCTACATATAATATGGCTCTCATTCTTAATAAAGCTGTTGTAGCAAATGTGAAAGCAGACTGTAAGGAAATATTATTAAATTTCATTTAAAAATAACAATGAAAGTTCAGTCTCCCTTTCCTTGATAAGCTGTGACTTCTCTATCAATTTGCTATCTTTTTTTGCAGATGGTGACCTGCGCTGAAGAATTATAAGATGGTGGCTGACAAACAGAAAGGAAGCTCTAGGGAGATATGGCTTTGTCACCAACTTTTCCCCTTACTGCAATTTAAACTCATATGTGGTTTCATGAGTAAAATGTGATATGATAAACAATTGACAAGACACACAGATTATTATACTTACAAATGCTTGTGTTTATTTACTATGATATTGTATTTTCCCCAATGTTGGTATTATGGATGTTACAAATTACAGAAAAGTAAATAAAGTTTTTCATCGTTGGCATAACATTGGTATGAGTTGTATAAAACACATTACCTGTAAAGGCAAACTGTCCTCAAGTTGCCCCATCGTCAGAGGCATAGTAAATCTGTATTACCAAATGATGCACAGTCCCAGTTCCAGGTTACCCATCTAATGGCTTCCAGGGCCAAAACATTTGATTTTCAATATTGTATATTAGAGGTTGAACACTCAAAGTCAAGTGTTAAAGTTAGAAACTGTATGTTCCTTGCGGCCGTGAAACTCATAGTGCACAAATTACTCAGGCTATATCATCCAGTGTTCAATAATGAGATCATTTAGTGTCTTCAAAAAAACTGTAAACAGGCTGTTTTATACAAGGGCCATTTCAAAAGCTCTGCACACTGTGCATGCCACCATTACAGTGGTGTGATCAAGTTGCAATTCATGTCAGTTGTGAGTGAGACTTCAGGCATGATGATCATGTATGTGTTTGCTAGTTTGTGTGGCTGTGTCCTTAGTAATTCAGTTTAGAATGGAAGCTGAAACCAAGTCGAGTCAGATTACACATAGCGATCAGCGTTCCTACATCAAAATCGAATCCCTATGTGGAAAGAACCCAACCAAAATTGCAGTTGACAGTGGCCCATATTCTGGTGCACTGTCCCACTTTGACTGCCCAGCAATGAAACCTCAGGTTACTGGACTCACCGTTCATTTTATCTGACAACGCCTCATTGGCTGATTTAGTTTTACGTTTTATTTGTGAGGGTGGGTTTGGTTTTATCATTTGATCTAAATTTGAGCACATGTCCTTTGTCCCTCTGTGTCCTTCACCCTAGTGCTTTTAGAATGGAGGTTTCAATGTGTTGCAGAGTGGCTGGCATTTCCTTTTTATTCTCATGGTCAGCCAGCCACTGTAATCTGCTTTCTTGTTTTACACTCTTCTGTTTCTAGTGTCTCTCTGTTGTTTTCTTGTCCTCTTTTGTTCCTTGTAGTGTTCGTTGTCTTTCCTTCATTCTTGTGGTTTTCCCTTTCTTTCCATTTTGTGTTATATGTCTCGTCTGTTTTATTCTCTCACTTGTGGCATTGTTTTATTAGGAACAAGGGACCAGTGACCTTGTAGTTTGCTCCCTTCTCCCCTCTTTTAAACCAACCAACCAACCTCTCTTCTTCCGCCTTCTTCCTTCCTTCGCTGTCAATAATTGGTAATTTTATGGCCATTATAATTCCCTCTTATAGTGTGAGGTTTTATCGGTTTTAGTTATTCCAAGGTCAGAGGGACTGATGACTGCGTAGTTTGGTCCCTTTCTCCAATCCAACCAACAAACCAACTGAAATTTACAACACTTTGAGAGTTGTGTACAAACAGTGTAATGGATCTAGTACAGAATCATGTTGGCTTGCTCACTTCTATGAAGCTCAGGTAAGTGCTAAGGATGACCCAAGAAGTGGAAGACCATCAACTGCAACAGACTACACCTCTCAGGTTATTGTTAGTGCCGTTTCGAGAGAGGATCAATGAAAATTGTGTGAGGGAATCGCCAGAATGTCTGTCACTTCAGTTTACAGACCATAACTGAAAGATGAGAAATTTCGCTGCAAGATGGGTTCTGCAAGGTCTGAGTGAAGAGCAGGAAGCACGTCACAAGAATCGCAAAAGAATTGCTTCAGTGTTATCGAACAGGAGGAGACCAGTTTCTGGAAAGGATTGTTGCACTTGATGAAGTCTGGATATGAGATTTTGAGCCAGAACTGAAGTGTCAGTCATCACAGTGGAAAAATTCCAACTCTCCACACCTGAAAAATTCCACTGCCAACAACTGAAGGTGAAACTGATGGTGATGTGTGTGTATTACATGAATGGAGTCATAACTACAAACAAGAGTGCCCCAGGGAACACACGTAACAGCCACATACTACAAACTGTTCCTGCAAAATCTTTTGCTTCTGAAAATTCATCAAAGAAGGCATGACATGCTTGCAGTTGGTGTTCTCCTTTTGTACAATAATGCAAGACTGCATATTATCGTACCAGTGAGAGAAATGCTCAACAGGTATGAGTGGAAAATACTTCCCAACCCACCATACAGTCAGGATATGACCCCACAGGATTTTGATTTGTTTCCCAAATTGAAGGAACAACTCTATGGAAAACATTTTGATACAATTGATGAGGTGACCCAAATAATCAGAGTGCCCAACAATGAAGGTGCCCCAAACAAAATACAGAAGTTGCCAAAGTCATTGGGAAGCTGTCATAAGCATAAATGAAGATTATACTGAAAGCCTGTACGCAGACACCCTCTAAAATAAATTATTTTCTTCAGTTCTATCTTATAGTGTGAAGAACTTTCAAATTGATGTTCTGGAACATGTCATAGGATTGCAATTTTTCTCTAGACATTGACTGCAATTAAATGTTGCACCAGACAATTCAAAGTTTTTGAATTGCCGTCTGGCTCAATTGTCATGTTTCATTTTGGCAGGTCAGAATGTGCATCAACAAGTTGTAGCAGTACGTAGAGTTGTGCATCGTTTCCGTTTGTCAGGTGACTAAATCTGCTAGCAATTGAGTAACACATTTTTTAATTAACTTCACAGTACCTCCAATTAGAAAGCAAAAGTATTGTCTTTGTGTACAATGTGTCTCAATCTTTCTGTGTTCCTCCCCATAAGTGAAAATAAAAATGTTGCTGTCTGCAAATATTGATTTGGTATACTGGCAAAGGGAGGTGTGCCATTAAAATAATTGTTTCTGGGGCCAGATGCCCAAAAATAACACTATAGAATTGTGCTGCAGTTTGTGGCACAGCCATGTAAAGTAATTATAGTACATGAAACGGAAGCTTTGTTGACCAATGCAGTGTCATCACTAGACCTAGCATTTTAGGTGGAAAAATGTGACATAAAAGATGAAAAATAAGGGGTTACAGTTTTGGCAAGAAAGGCACTAATGAAAATGGCTATCCCAAATGTGAAACTTTATCATAGAATACATATGAGCCCTTCACGGCACAAGTCACTGTATTCTTGTTTTGAGATATTTGTTTTCTGGGATTGTTGTAGAAAATTTAGCAGTGCTTATGTATTAGCTTTTTATTGTGTTATCAGAATAGTTTTTTCTAACTCAGGTTAACAATTTCAATAAATCTTATCCAGCTATAGATGTGGTATAAGGGTGTAAAGGAAGTTGCATCCATTGTGATGTAAACATGTGAAGAATGTTATTTACTGTAAAAATATACATGACAGGCAACAACACTGTGTTTACATGATCTTTGTTACTCATAGCCACTAGTGTCATTTCCATTCAGTGCCCCAGTGTGTTTAGTTTTGCCAGAAAAAAGATACCTGGGAAAGCAGTGTTGGTGAACATGTGGAATGAATAGAAAAAGTTTATTCCATGTCACGTTTTTCTTTTATAACAGCCTGTAGTCCTCTGTACAGTTTTTCTTGAGGTGTGTTCATCAGAGAGTCCAGTTTGAGACTCCATGTCCGATGAAAGAGTTTCCTTGAAAAATGGAGTGACTCAATCACTTTTTTTGTATCGAATCCACTGTATCTTGTATCATGACAGTGGATGTTTTTCACTGTAATCTTTCCTTTTGGTGACTCAATTCAACAAGTTTCCCACAGACAAGAAGTCATTGTTTTTCATTACAATGACTTAAAAGGGACATTTTACCACCTGACTAAGCAATAGTAATACACCAATCATTGGGAGAAAATATGTTGCATCTTGCTGTAGTTTTCTATAGGGGAGGCAGGTACAGTAATGTGTCATGAAGTTTTGGTCTATGATTTTAATGTGCACCCCCCAGCCCCCCCCCCCCCCCCCCCCCCCAAAATCAAAACCCACGTTCAGTAACATCATCGCTGTTTGCCAATTCCTGTTCTGTCCTGCACAAGTATCACTGTATGTGACAACATGTTCATCGGATGGCACTTTTGTTTCCGTGTGTTTGACCAAACTGGTACCAATTGCTTGGGAACCTAGAGATCCTGCCACTTCATCCCAACAGTACAGATGATGGCATGTGGCAACCCAAATTGTAAACACATAATTTAGTTTTGAAAAATTAGTTTCTGATAGTTCCTACTATGCCTTTTGATTTAGAATAATCTCTGTCCTTCCCTACACTGATGTGTCAAGTAGCTTATTAGTGCCCAATTTCATGGATTTCTGAGCTTTTTCAGCCTTAGGTGGATGCAATTTATGGTCTTCTTGAAGGTGCATCTTTTCATGTTCATCTCTCGTATGCTAACGTTTATCAGCAAATGTATCACATTGTACACAAGTGTTCCTTGTAAAGAGTGTGGAGATACACGTTGAATTTGTTAAAAGTTCTGCAGTCACTGTTTTCTGCAACTGGCCCTTTGCCTTTACTTTAAATATGTCATTAGTACAAATTATAGAATAGTGAATATTCAGATTTTCAGGTAAATCTGTTTTGGTTGTGGAATATTATGGTGTGATTGATAAAGGGGATTAATGCTATGTGATCATGTAGTTTTACCATTTTTTCTGCTGGAGTTTTGTTACAGTAGGGTCTTGATATTTCGAGTCAGAGTATTTCGAACTTCCCATAAATCTGAGACACATAAAAAAATTAATTATTTAATCAGCACATCACCTGTCAAACCACTGACTCCCCTTGGTTGTGCCTGTGTCAGTGACACCACACATATGGTTCTCCCAGTTTTAATTGTTTACATACACAATCCTTTTATTGAAAGTAGTGTTTTAAGTTTTCCATTTTCATTACAGTACAGTGTTATGTTTTGTTTTCTTTGACTGTTTCTGTTTGTACACCTTCTAAAAATGAGTGCTGCTACAAAGAAAAGGAAATTTGTCTCTGTCAAGTCTTTTCATCGCTTCTATCATTCATAGGAGAAACAATAAAAAAACTTGCTCTCAAGTGAGGTGTCTGCAAAGTTACTATTGGTGAATGGTGAAGAAACCGACTTAAATTGGAACAGTTTCCTTCAAAGAAATGCTCTGAAGCATCTCTTAACTGAAAAATTATGAATGAGTCAGAATTTGAAAAAACAAGTGAGGGAGTGTTGATATGGTTTACAGAAGGGGTTATAATATCTGGCCAAATCTTGGCAGAGAGAGCCTTTTTTTTAGAAACCAGCTGCAGGAGGGAGATGACAATTTCACTGCTAGTGTGGGTTGACTCGACAAGTGGAAGAAGAGGTATGGAGTGCGTCAACCATATGTATGCTGAGAAAAACTCCTTGGTGATGGGCCATTTCAGAATTTATTGTAAAGTTGAAAAAATCATAATTGAAGAAAATTTGTCTAATGAACAAATTTGCAACAGTGACAAAACTGGTTTAAATTTCAAAATGTGAAGAAAAGGGTGCTACTGGGCACAAAGAAAAACTGAAGAGCAGCTAACAGTAATGGCAACTTCAAATGCAAGCAGAAACCATGAACTAAAACTGATTGTGATTGGGAAATCTGCCAAGCCAAGAGCATTGAAGAATGTAACCATGTTAGCTCTTCCAGTTATCTACACACATCAGAATAATGCCTGGATGAATTAGGAAATCTTTAAGAACTGGGTTTTGAACTCATTTGTACCAGACTACAAAAGGTTCTTAAAAGAAAAGGGATTGCCATGCAAAGCTATTTTAACAATGGATGATTCACAGTGTGGAACAACTAAAGTGCAACGGCATCCACCCCTTGTTTATCCCACCAAACATTACCAGTTTTAGCAAATGGACTGGGGTGTTCTAGAATGCTTGAAGGAAAAGTATCATCAGCCATTGCTACAGCCAGTCTTGCATTCAGAAGACAATGAAAGCATTGTAGGAGCTTTAAGGTAAGTGACTGTGGAGGACATTGCGTACTGGGTCAGTGAGTCTCGGAACGAGGTAAAGTGGGATAAAATTTGTAAGTCACAGAGAAAAATTATACAGAAAAGTAGGCCCAACACAGAAGCTGAAGATTTTTATGAAGAGGATGCTCACGTGCTGTGTGATTTAATCATAAGGTTACCAGGCTGTGAAGAGATAGAAAACATGGAAATAACAGAGGGATTAAATTCAGGCAAATAGTTGGAAGTTAACACTCTTCTGCAACTGACACAGTTAACACACCAATGCAGTGTCAGAGTGATGAGGATGTGGAGGCCGAAACTGTACCAATGGTGAGTCACACTGACAGATACACTGCACTTGAGGCCAACACGCACTATGTGAAACAAAAGCCTGAGGTGACACTGACACCATGCTCTTCAGATGGTCACATGATAATGCTGTGCAGAAACATTGCAGCTCCACCAAACAAAAGACACTCCACCATTATTTCATGAAGTAACCTAAGTTACAGCCTGATTCTGACAATAAGAATGTCTATGTAAACACTTTGTTTTAATAAAGTTCATATTTTGAAACCTGTATTCTTTTCAACATAATTTTATTTCTTTTTTCCACATAAATTTTGATAGTCCAAGTTTCGAGTAGTTTGAGGTGCTTCCAGTCCCATTCACCTCTAGCTATCTAGATTCAACTGTACCAGGAACTTCCTTATCGTGTTGCACCTGGAGGGTCTGTAAGTTTTATCTTTTTTATGGCTTGGGTCATTCTACCATCAGAGATTTTGAATATTCCCTAGAAGTATTTTTTGTATGGTGTTTCATTTCTCCTATTAGTGGTCACAAGAAAATGGATAGGTGCAGTTCTTTTTGTTTTCTCTACCATTGTTGGATGACATTTCGGTGTCTCCTGTTTCATCAGACTATGTATTTATATACAGGTGTTATGTCTAAGATATACTTCATACTGGTAAAAGCATCCAAACACAAGAAACTATTAATTGTGATATAAAGTAATATGATAATGAGGAAAAGAAAAATACTGACCAGAACTGGATGGCGATGAATGTGATGGAAATATTCATCACTGGATCTATTGTAATCCCAAATAATTGGTTCCATGATACTGTCTATATGAGAATAAACTCGTGGTGAATCACACTGGACACAGTTCAAACAATTAAACAAGTAAAATCGTATTACTGGATCAGTCAGAAGACTGAACATCCATGTTGAATTGAGAAAACAAAACAATAGCAGGCGCGGGGGGGCCATCTTCGTGGTTGGTATTAGAGTTATAATTTACACCTTATGCTCTGTTAATAGAAGGCCATATGTTGAACAAGATCCCAATCCTAACTAGAATGTAAGGGAAAGTAGAGTTACACAACTTGTGCATTTAAGTGACTCATATATATCATTAAATCACGAGCCTACGAAAAGAATTCACTCAAGCATTGAAACATCTAGTGAAACACTTAACAATGAAGTTTACCTTGCAGTTCTTGTTTACCTAACAGATCTTTAGTCTTTGTTGCATCAAAGAATCATCTGGCAAATCATTTTTCATGCTCTGAATCAAATGAAGTTGAGATGCTACAAATGCTGCACATTACAGCAGATCTGTCACCATAAATACCAACACTACAAAACTGTTTAACAATGTTACAATGCTTGTTATGGCATTCGCCATTTTGGGTGCAGGCAAAAATAAAACAATCAGAAGGGCACCACAAGTCTCGCAACCTATTCTTCCGTCTTGACAATCATTGTTAGAACTGATGTACTTCGGTAGTCTGCAGTGCCATAATTTTCTAAATTCATCCACATAAATAACTTTGTTCTGTCATTTGATATATTTTTTGTGTGATGAATGTACACATTTTTATTAGTGTTTCTTTTTCTTTAATGTTCTCTAAAATAATATTAAGTGAACAGAGCTCCAAGGACATCATTCACTGGATTTCTCTCTGGTAATGAAAAAAATTGCATGATGGAGCACTAAATGTGAATTACCTCTTTATCTGTTGTACATGAATTTTTAGAAATATTTGTTGTCAGATTCAGTGAAATTTGTACTGTTGGCCCCTGAGAAAGTCACCGTTGTGTGGAGTGTGTACATCCGTACTATGCCTTCCCGTAGGCTTCACTGGGAATGTGAGAAAGTGAAAGATGAGTAAAACAAGGACATGTCACCAAATACATTCAGGAGTCTGAGACAGAGCAAGCTGGAACTCTTCCACCTGCTATTATTACACTCCTATTACTTATTTTCCCCTCTTTCTTCTTTTCCTCTTTTTTTCATTTGAAACTAGTTATCCAAAGAGTTTGGATATAGTAATGTGTTTAACCTGATTGCAAACAACATTAATTAGAGTTAATGAATAACTGAAAATTTTACTGCAGCGTGTTGTCTACATTTATATCTATATATACATCTACATGGTGACTCTGCAAATCACACCTAAGTGCATAGTAGAGGTTTCATCGAACTACCTTCACAATAATTCTATATTATTCCACTCTCAAGCAGCACACGGAAAAAAAGGAACATCTATATCTTTCCGTGTGAGCTCCGATTCCGATGATCATTTCTCCCTATGTAGGTTGGCATCAACAAAATATTTTTGCATTCGAAGGAGAAAGTTACTGATTGAAATTTCTTGAGAAGATTCCCCACTTTTCTGTCACGTCTTTTAAAGAGGAGCGTATTCAATTTTTTTGTGCTCCAACAGGAGCATTTTTCAGCTGGTTCCCTTCTTTTCCCTATTACAGCAGAGTGTGTTGCTTATACATTAAAACAAATTTTATAGCTCAGTAAAGTTTTGACAGTTTGATTATACCTGTATACTTCACCACATTTATGTGCTTTGGCACATATAGGCAACAAATAAATATAAAGTTAACACAAAATCATGCCCCACCCAATGCAACTTCACTTTAGAAAAATGCTAATTTTTAGGCTGTCCCACAGTACATCAAAAAATGGAATGTTTGATTATCAAATACAAAGAATTTCGTATGACAATTTTTTGTAAGATGCTTGCACCACCAGGTGGCTCCTTGGAATAATTTCCAGGTCTAGACAGCCTGTATAGGCCTGAAGTGCCCATTATACAGAGACAGTGTATCGGTGAAAACACGGTGACTAAAAACATAGTTTGGTGACCTCAGAACTTTTGCGATGATTCAAGAAACCTTGATACATATTCACTACATCATTTGAAACTACAATTACTCCTCAGACTGGATTTTATGTACATAAGTACAGTAACCTCTGGATCGCGGTAACAAAAAAGTTATGAAGTTCCCCGAGAACATCATCTTAAGAATATATTCCAAAAATTTTGACAATTTCTCATGAATAGAAATTATAGAAGTGTCCATCCTTAAAATGGGTACAATTATGATTTTTTTTTTTTTGGGAGGGGGGGGGGGGTTTCTTGAGAATCACTCATGAAGAAATGGTGGTTTTATACACCATCTGAGACCTAATTCAAGAAAACCAACCAATTTGCCAGAGCTGGAGGAAGTGTGAAATGTTTAAATTTTGACGCTGTACTGTAGGATAACTACAATATGCCAATTCTTCTGATAGGCCAAGGGCTATCCAAAACAGTTGATCCTTTACCTCTCTGATCAACAGAACCTGAGATATGATTGCTGAATAATAGCATTTTTGTGTACTGCTTTTTGGAACATGTTGGTACCCTGAACGAATTGATAGTAACTTGTACAGAGTGGTTAGGATGGGATAAAAGATATTGTGGAAAGAACTATAGAATATTTTAAGATAAAAAGCTTGTGTAAACTTGTCTCGGATTCTACATATATCGGTAGGGAGTGTTTCATTGGTATACAGTGGCCCATTGCCTGGAGATTATCTGGGATCAATAAATAGGATAACATATATGGAACACTGGGTCTAAAATCATTTATAATAGAGCCAGGTACTTCAAGAGGTGGTGATTTGAAAAGTGTTGTTTGATGACAAAATGGTGACTACGTTCAAAATTTTTCTGTTCCGGTAGATATTGTAGATCTGGTAGATATACTTTGTTGTGTGCCAGAGACTACACCCCTCCAGCCCTTGGACGGGTGTTCATCCCCAGAAATTTGTAATCTTGGACAAGAAGAAAGTTCACTCGACGTAGTACCAAGAGACCAATTTAAAAAATCGCCTTTTGAGTAACAACGAGCCCATACTGTCTATGTTGCAATCACATTTTTGTGCTGAGAATTGTACAGGTGGCTGTCTGGGAGCTAGTAAGACCACGGTGCTGTCTCACTGAGTCACATTCCTAATGCCTCACCACAATAACTTCAGTGCATCAGATTATCTCTGAAAATGCAGACAGACACAAAGTGGGTAAAAGTAAACACATCGTACTGTTACCAGTCTGATTTTTACGTTGTAAGTCTCATGGTATTTGTTCCTTGATCATTGTCACCCCGCAGTTATAGGAGTTTGTGATCAGTTGTTAGATAGCAATTATCTTTCAGTATGATATCCTCATATTTATTGCCTCTAAGTTCCATCTTGATGATCAGTTCCTATTATAATATAGGAGCCTCAATATTGTACTATACAAGTAAGCTACACCAGTTAACAAAAGTTTCAAATTGTTCACTTGTGGCAGAGACTAGCTAATTAACTGACATAGGGCTGTACATTGAGTTGTTCAACCACGATTCACTTAATAACTCTACATTCTGGATGTTCATTACAGACCCCTTTATGGATTTGAACATTCTGACCACCAGGTGCGGTCTGACTTAGACTTTGTAAGTGACACCTGTGTATAGACATGTAGTGCAGATATTAGAAAATGTTAAAATTCAGGGCTATTAAATTTTAGTTATTAACTTGAAACACACAAATGTTTTTGACTGGAAGCTGCATAACTAGAAAATAATGAAATAATAGGTGCTACCTTATGAGGGATAAGTTTTAATGTGTAGGGAATTTCCAAAGTCTGACAAGAACTTTTGAGAAGGTGAAATTTTATAATTTGAACAGTTAACAAACCAACATATTATTTTAGTGAAAGCAAAATTTTCATAAACAGAATAGTCAGGGCTACAGATCTGTCATGCTGGATGTTGGAAAGTATTACATTTTGCAGTTGGAACAATCTCATACATGAAAATTTTGAACACAAATCACTTTTGAATTATAATTTCTTGGGAAAAGTAAGAAGTTTGTTGAAAAGTGGAGGATGAGGGTCTTTAAATCAAATAGGTCAATTTTAAAACAAACATTATATACCGGCATTGAAATCTGACATGCACATGGTTTGCAATTATCATAAATCATGAATATTTCTTTAAATGAAATGTTACTACATGAACTAAATATACCAGTGCCACCAATAATCAGTAAATTACACTGTAAATAATGAAGTTTAAATTCTTATATATGCAGTACATCATGGTATTAGCAGTACGTACACAGGGCGTAAACTGCAACTGTTTACAACATACCACACTAGTGCGAGAGAAGTCGAGATGAACAATTTGATTTAGAACACTTGCAGTCTGTCAATCCAGGAAACAATCTCGAATAGGCCTATAAAAACCAACCAAGCTAAAGCGCATGCATGCGGTGTGAGATTTTCAATTTCTCTCATCCTCTTGTGCCAGTGGCTTAATCACTCAAAATCTCAGATAGCACACATGCACTGTTGCTCATATTACTTTTGTAGGCCAATTTCAAGCTGTATCACGGCCAGATAGACCACAAGTGTCCTACATCAATTTGTTCATATGAACTACACCAACACTGCTGTGGTATGTTGTAAATAGTTGCCATTTACACCTTGTAAAATGGAAAAAAAGTATTTAAGGAGTAGAATCATAGCAGAATCCCACTTTGCTACATTTCAACAATGCCAACCCTTGTGTGAACACACAAGCATGTGGATACTGCAACATTTTATAATTCATGCAAGATAGATTCGTCACCTATCTGCATTTACAATTTACTGTGACCTTTTACATACAACACAAAAGACTAGTAAGACAAGAATTATCTTAAGTATGGGTATATGTTACATGCACAAATAGAAGGGTTTATTCTTTTGTTCGGGAATTGAATATTACCTGGAAGAATTGCAGATCTCAGTCAACAGTTTGTAGTATGGAAAGCATTTACAGATTAATGAAACCATAATTTAGTTATCCGTTTTTTCATGAAGACCAGGAAGGTGACTCCAACATTTTAAAATGTATGAATTAACATTACATAGAAAGAATATTTCAACTAAGTGGAAAGTTTTTATCCCTGCACCCATAAATTCTCATACTGCAATGCTTTAGACATGTTCACACCATTACACAGTGTTAATCAGACAGACGCTTTTGAAATAGCACATTTTTCTATTACATCTATTGTTATTGTTATCAACATCATCATCATCATCTGCTACTCATTTACTGCACATATTTGAATGTTAAGCTACTAAAGGCAGTATGATCAGTTGTTCAACAGGGTCAAACTGATCCAAACTTGCCGGGCTTAAGAAATGCATGAATGAATACATTATCATAGTCAAAGGAATGTCGGCAAACTTTGTGTACATTAGACGTGACTGCAGAACTTACAGAGAGGAGTTCATAAGTGTTTCTTGAAAACTACATTATGTTAGCGATGCTTTCTACAATGCTGTATTCAAATATTTGTATCAACCAAACCTACCCCAGTCATCTTGTCAATTTGTCTATGATGCACACTATGTGAAGAGTTGTTTAATCCTTCTAGGCAACAGAAAAAGAAAACAGTACTTGTAATTCGAGACAATGTGTATCCCTCTGTCCAGAAATTTTACTTTGATACACTGCAGATAGTACCAGACATGAAAACAGCATATGGTGAACATCCTGTAGGCTACTGAGCCATTTCAGAACTACAAAGTGAGGCACTCACAAAGACACATACACGTACACAGAGTTTATCTCTCTCTCTCTCTCTCTCTCTCCACATACTTCTCCGAAATGTGCTGTGTTTTCATTGTTTTTTATGATATTGACAGATGGTGTTCACACTTGTCCTACATTACGTTTATTTTTTTTTTTTTTTAGTCATTTGCTCCTACAGAGAACCATGCCAGGGATATTAGAAGCCATGACTTTCTTCTTAGCATCTGCATTTACATCAACTGAGTGTCTACAATTATTTAATGTATTGCAAAACATAGGAGTACAGATGGATGACAGCATCTATTTCTCTGCTTACTGGCCACGAGTACAGAGCACTTGCCTAACTAACGACAGGCTGATAGAATTCCTCACAGTTCTCGTTGCTGGGAGAATGACTTAAGCAATCACTGTGGATCTGCTCCTGGTCAGGAGTATTGTTTGAATGAGTCTCTCCAATGTCATAATTTATGTTAAGCACTGACAATGTTACTGAACTAACAGAAGACATGTGCCTGCTTTGAGTACTTTCTGTAAATAGAACCATTAGTCCAGAAGATAAATGCAAGTGTATTTCAATTCCATACAGGCTGCAATATTTGATCAACATCTCATGTAGGCAAGAAATGAGGACTACCTTCCTTTCAGCTTTCTGTTTCGACTACTTTTCAAGGCCCTCAAACCACCCACTTCCCATACACATATTACTGAAATAGGAGACTTCTTTTTAGGATTTTTGGCAAGTTATAGAATATAATAAACAAATATTCTTGTACAAAATCTTTATAGAATACTACATTTACATTTACACACAGAAAACAACTCCTTTTGTTTGTTTGGTATTGTTTTAATAACTTCCAGATTAATTTCTAAATGATAATTTAAATCTGCATCTGAATCATGGATTCCCTCCTACAGCCGGTAATCTGTAAGAAGATATACTTTCAAATTCCAATAAATATCTTTTTCTCTGTAAAATGTCTCTTTTTATGGGCTTAACAATTAGCTCCATTCCTTCTTGTGATTCTTCTAGTCAAGAGTATTTGGGGAGTATAATTTTACCTCTTATTTCCTGCACAGCATTGTTATTAAAACACTCCACATTCTTGCAAAATTTTGTGTAGAACTTGTAAGTTTACAACTTCTGTGAAGTGTTCTTTAGATGCCGTTATTCCCATGGTTGTAAGCTCTGCTTTCATCTGCTTCCTTGACTGCAGGAAAGATTCTGATTATGTTATCTGAGAAAAGTTTTGACAGGTGCTCGCAGAGGTCGGGGTCCAACTACACTTGATAGCACTGATCGGAAGTGTCCGTTACAATAACCTCACAGTTGTGAAGACAAGTGTTGGCATGTCTGATTTCTTCACGTATCTGCCCAACTGTACAACATCTATGCGGGCGGGGTCAGGGATTTTTCCTGCCTCGAGATGACTGGGTGTTGTGTCGTCTTCATCACCATCATTCATCCCCATTACGGTCAGAGGAAGGCAATGGCAAACCACCTCCACTAGGACCTTGCTTAGCAAGGCGGCGCGGGTCTCCCGCATCACTCCCCTACGCTCTGTAAAGAAGTATGGGACTCATCATCATCATCATCAACAAAAGTAAAGGACACTGGTCTATCATGTGGACCAGATATCAGCAAGCCCAAACTCAAACTAAGTGATAGAGGGGCATAAGCCCATTTCACGGGTCAATTGAAGAAACTGAAAATCCTGCAGTCTTTCGTCTACCTTTGGTCAGCTGTGAAGATAAGAAGACCGACCTCACTAGTGAGAGATGCTATGAAGAAACTCATCATCATCATCTGGCAGAACAGAGCTGTAACAAACAGCTCAAAGATACAGCCTGCTGAAATACTTACGTTTTCAGTCCTCTTTTAAGCTTGGAAAACATGAATCTTTAACGCCAGAAACAAGCAGTGTATTGATGTGTGTTTTCTTTGGTACTTGCGCAGGAGGCTGCTCGTAAAATGGACCGAAAGAAGAAGAAATGTATCCATTACTGAGCAGCGCAGCATCTCCAGTTCTTTGGCCGACGAGGGAGGACAGCGAAGAGATCAAATCAAGAATATCTTTGTGCCACCTCTTCATCAGAATCTAAGAGAAGCATATGCTAGCAAACGTTTACATATAAAATAGTAATGTTCCTATTTGCGACACACACACACACACACACACTCACACTTATTACTAATACAGCTTATTGTAAACACTATACACTTAACCAAAAAACACGAAAAGAGTAACTACTTTTATATAAATATTATCCTGAAGGTACTAATCATATGATAGCGAAAATGAAAAACCAGTTAATTACTGCTATTAGTGACAGATTGATAAAATTCAAAAAGTGGTATGGGCAAATAAGCTCTGAAATTACGGCTTGTGCTTGCCTATACACTGCTTAATTTCTTCGTGAAGTTTGCTTGTGATGGACCTGTATAGCTCTGCTACTATAGACCATCGGACTCCATCAGAAAATCATGAAACAAATCACAAGACTTGGACGAAAGTGCATTATTGGTACTAATTATTGATATTACAATACACATTAATACAAGAAATGTCTCGTTCGAGACCCATATGAAATACAATTGGTTCTCGAGCGAACGACACTACTTATAAGTATTAAAAATAAATTATCATTGTTTATTAGTTAAGTCTTTATTTATTGTTGAATTGCTTTTGATGAAGTTCAGTTAAGTGAAAACTTGCGAGAAATCGCCATGCTGGTTCCGAAGATCTCATAATTCCGCAATGACTTCGCTAAATAAATTTTCCGATCGCCTGTAATCCAGAAAGTTGCTTTACCCATCCTCCTGGAATCACCGGGGTCTGTACAGTTTGGCGATGAGATTGAATGATCTCTAGGGCAGTGTTGGATTCTACAAGATTGGGAAACATGATGATAATGTTTTCCACAGAATAAATGGCTGTGCTTGCAGGTTCGGCCGTTGAAACATGCAACAAATATTGTTCCGAAGATCCCATGGACGTTAGTTTACAGGCACAGCGGTTTAAAGGAAAAACTGCTTTTATAGCTTTACACCAGAAACATATATTCTTGAATTCTTTGCGTAAGTTTGGAGGTAAAGTATTAACTCGCTGACACCAATTTCGCCGTCGAAACTAAATCAATTTTAAATAGTCTTTAACGGCTGCCGGCAATAATACGATTATTTCACAAAATGAGACTAATGCATATACACGTAGTCTCTGGTCCAATCGCAAGACAAAACTAAGTCCGGTGTCAGTATTAACGTAGCAAGGATATGTTCTCCACATAGTAGCGTCCGCACACGGAACGACTGAAAAGAAACGCAACGGGCAGGCGATCTACATCGGCAACTGGCTGTTAACGCAGTTCCACAGACTCGCAACTGCTGTTGCCATGCGCGAGCTTGGAGAAGAGGGAGTACTGTTTGTCGTACCCGATCATCTCTCGGTTACACTCAGCATGTCGAATACAGATTCAAGCTCAGAGGAAGATGTGGTTCGTTATTATTATTATTATTATTATTATTATTATTATTATTGACACATGAACGAGAAAATATAAACTGTAGGAGGCTGTATGCCAAAGAGCTGCAACAGACAGATTTGAAAATCATAGCTCTTTACAGAACGACTAAACAGTGCATGCAGTGATTTGACACAGTTGATTTCTTTCGCCATAACACACTGTTACTTTCATTTTGAAAACCCAACTGTCCTGAGATTTATACACACTGAAATGTGGTGATTGTGGTTTGTGCTCATTAAATCATTTGTTTGTGAACATAATAGTGTTTACATGTATCGAAGAGTTGTGACTTTTCTGTCATGAATGAATTTTACGGAACGACACATGCTGCTAGTCACAAAAAAGAATACACCCAGTATGACATCTTCAACTTTTTAGTCCTGTCTTCCTCAGTTGCGTGTAATATTACGGTATATTAACAATTTTTACTTATGGACCGTCTGACAGCAACTGAATAAAACACAATTTTAGTGCCGTACGCGTTTCGCCTTTATTTTCTGCAAGGCATCATCAGTGGCAGGTTGCGTGGACAATTTCCTACATATTACGCCCCTGTTGTATTTTTGGTGTTGTTCTTCTTCTTATGAACGCCAATTTGCGGTTTTTTTCCCCATTCCACAACACTATGCACTGAACGCTTGTTTTAAAACAAGCGGTCCACAAGGCACTTATGGAATACATACAGGTAATACAATAACATACAGTATACAACTTTTTCGTTTACTATTTTATTTGAATTTTCAACATTGTAATGTACGAGTATTCTAGGTCTAAGTATTTAAGAAATAGAAAGAAACAATAATACGAAAATGGTTGATCAGCATAATAATATTGATCATTAAATATGTTACCAGCATAGAAAGAAAGTAATCGTTTGAGTAATAAAATAAGATCGACCTATAAATGTGTAAATAAATAGTCATCTGAGAAATCAGCACTCACATTTTATTCTCTCTCGCTTGGTAGTGTTGATTGGTTGGAGGGAGTTGGTGGTGGGCACATCGCATTTGTTATTTGTGACGTAATTGACTCTTGAAGCCTCATGACAACTGGAGGCCCAATACTGCGTAGCATTGACGCAACATACTTTCCGAAATAGTCGTAGGAGTCCTCTTGGTTCATTACTGCAGCACAATTTGGAATAGCTTGTAATTTCTCAATCGCACATGAAAAAATAAAAACGATTGGGGAGTCGTGCAGAACTTTTTCGCCGTTTTTTGATGATGAAGGCTGCGATGGAGTTGGAGGCACTTTTCGTTTTAGTACTGCGCTGGGTGTCTCAGTTTCTGCTGGAATCTGTGATGTGCTTGGCGTGGTCTCGTTGAGATCGTCAACGGAAGTTAAATCTACAGATAGGGATTGTGGCTTCTCCAGTTGTGATTGTTCATTTGTGTTTATTGGTGACACCTGCAATCAAAACATTAATTTTGTTTCAGGCGTCGGCAACTTCAGATGAATGGAGAAATATAGAGTATGGGTTTAGAGAACGATGGAACTTCCCAGGCTGTGCAGGAGCTCTGGACGGAAAACACGTTGTCATTCGTGCCCCTCCCGCTACTGGATCTGATTATTACAATTACAAAAGTAGTTTCAGTATTGTATTGCTAGCTTAAGCTGATTCCGATTATTGTTTCCTGTATGTTGATGTAGGAGCTAAAGGAAGAAATTCTGATGGTGGTATATTTCAAAACAGCTCATTGTACAACGCTTTGGACACAAATTCCCTTTCAATGCCAAGTGATTTTGTTATTGTAGGGGATGATGCGTTTCCGCTAAAGACTTATCTGATGAAACCTTACAGTCGGCGTAACATGTCTCGACAGGAAAGAATGTACAACTATCGAGTTTCAAGTGCTCGAAGAGTTGTAGAAAATACTTTCGGCATACTTGTGAGTAAATTTAGAGTATTTGAAAAAACAATATATTTAAAAATACAGTCGGTGGACAAAGTAGTACTAGCCTGCTGCTCGTTGCACAACTGGCTGCGGAAAACGAATCCCGCCTACATCTCAAGAGGTTTAATTGACTTCGAGGATGACAACCATCGTATTTTCCCTGGATCGTGGCGTGAAGAGGAAATTACTGGCCTACAGAACCTTCCGCAAACTGCTGACAGACATCCACATCGACAGGCACAACAAATTCGGGATAAGTACCGTGATTACTTTAATAATGAAGGTGCTGTGCCCTCGCAAAATGTACTACTCGGCGACGTTCCAAATACAGAACCGTAGAGTACATCAGCGTCAATATTGTGCTCAGTTATTTTGTACATGGTTGTCTTCAATTAGTATGTGTCACAAAGTATATGCATTGCTAGATATATTTTATCATAAGAATGTATTGTTACAGTGCTAGATATTGTTGTATTAAAAGAAGCTGGTACAGTTCCTACGATATACGTACTATTCTGTTTAATCATTATAGAAACTGTTGTAATATTGTAAATGTAAAGAACAATTTTGAAAATGTATAAAATTTCAAATATGGAAACAAAATTTTATTTCACTTACCAGATTTGATAGTGTGGGTCATTGCTGAACAAATGGGCGAATGAAAGAATTCATCTTGTAAAACCAGAAGATTTTTGATTTATGAACCTCGCCAGTGCCAGCGCCAGACCGTTCGCTTTCGATTATTTTCTTCAGTTCCTGACAATACGGACTCCTCAAGTTTTTAAATTTCGCAATTACTTCTTTCGGTCCGAATGCTGGAATTTGGCGCGCATCACTAATTCTTTCGGCAGTAGCCATTCTTGCATCTCGGTCTCTGTATTCTTCTCTGCTTACATAATACAAGACCTACTCAGTAGCGTAAATTCCAGAAATTCTAAAGTTTCACAGTCTTTCAACTTGATCACACGACCATTAATGGCACTAGTTGCCATCTTGTTGTTCGTAGCACTAGATGTTGTAATCTGACACAGCCACAGACGAGGGAAACTCACGACTGAAAATCAAACGCGTTTGATATGAAGCGTGAGCCTTCACGCCTGCCCGTGACGTAACAGTCAACCTCAATTATCTTCGTACACACTGGTAGTGTTCCGCGACAGCATGCTAGCGTGTCATGCCCCGTGGGAACACGGTTTAACGCATAGCAGCGACTTAGGATTATTTATACTAACAAGGGAACCTCCCCATCGCACCCCCCTCAGATTTATTTATAAGTTGGCACAGTGGATAGGCCTTGAAAAACTGAACACAGATCAATCGAGAAAACAGGAAGAAGTTGTGTGGAACTGTGAAAAAAATAAGCAAAATATACAAACTTGGTAGTCCATGCTCAAAATAGGCAACATTAAGGAGAATAAAATCTCATTAGCGCCGTGGTCCTGTGGTTAGAGTGATTAGCTGCCGAACGAGAGGGCCAAGGTTCAAGTCTTTCCTCGAGTGAAAATTTTAATTTTTTATTTTCAGACAATTATCAAAGTTCAGGCACACACACACAATCAACTACGCTCTCAAAAATTCCAGGACATGTTCAGATTTTCTTGGACATATGCAAGACTTGACGGTCTACACACGAAAAAATTTGAAAACGTTAAAAACATATGTTTTGACAGAGCACAGGGAAAACTGTGTGACTGTGAAACTGTTGCATTCATTTGTTGCAGTTTATGTGACACATTCTTATGTTTTCATCACTTTTTTGGGAGTGATTATCACATCCACAAGAAAACCTAAACCGGGCAAGGTAGAAGAATCTTTTTACCCATTCGCCAAGTGTACAAGTTAGGAGGGTCGACAACATATTCCTGTCATGTGACGCACATGGCGTCACCAGTGTCGTATAGAATATATCAGACGTGTTTTCCTGTGGAGGAATCGGTTGACCTAGTGAGGCAACACTGACCTTACGACTTATCTTAGAAGAAAGATTAAGGAAAGGCAAACCTACGTTTCTAGCATTTGTAGACTTAGAGAAAGCTTTTGACAATGTTGACTGGAATACTCTCTTTCAAATTCTAAAGGTGGCAGGGGTAAAATACAGGGAGCGAAAGGCTATTTACAATTTGTACAGAAACGAAATGGCAGTTATAAGAGTCGAGGGACATGAAAGGGAAGCAGTGGTTGGGAAGGGAGTAAGACAGGGTTGTAGCCTCTCACCCGAGGTTGTTCAATCTGTATATTGAGCAAGCAGTAAAGGAAACAAAAGAAAAATTCGGGGTAGGTATTAAAATTCATGGAGAAGAAATAAAAACTTTGAGGTTCGCCGATGACATTGTAATTCTGTCAGAGACAGCAAAGGACATGGAAGAGCAGTTGAATGGAATGGACAGTGTCTTGAAAGGAGGATATAAGATGAACAAAAGCAAAACAAGGATAATGGAATGTGGTCTAATTAAGTCGGGTGATGCTGAGGGAATTAGATTAGGAAATTAGGCACTTAAAGTAGTAAGGGAGTTTTGCTATTTGGGGAGCAAAATAACTGATGATGGTCGAAGTAGAGAGGATATAAAATGTAGGCTGGCAATGGCAAGGAAAGCGTTTCTGAAGAAGAGAAATTTGTTAACATCCAGTATTGATTTAAGTGTCAGGAAGTCATTTCTGAAAGTATTTGTATGAAGTGTAGCCATGTATGGAAGTGAAACATGGACGATAAATAGTTTGGACAAGAAGAGAATAGAAGCTTTCGAAATGTGGTGCTACAGAAGAATGCTGAAGATTAGATGGGTAGATCACATAACTAATGAGGAAGTATTGAATAGGATTGGGGAGAAGAGAAATTTGTGGCACAACTTGACCAGAAGAAGGGATCGGTTGGTAGGACATGTTCTGAGGCATCAAGGGATCACCAATTTAGTATTGGTGGGCAGCGTGGAGGGTAAAAATCGTAGAGGGAGACCAAGAGATGAATACACTAAGCAGATTCAGAAGGATGTAGGTTGCAGTAGGTACTGGGAGATGAAAAAGCTTGCACAGGATAGAGTAGCATGGAGAGCTGCATCAAACCAGTCTCAGGACTGAAGACCACAACAACAACAAATGACCTTGCGATCAAATGTTTTCGGTTCTCATTGGAGAGGCACGTCCTTTCGTCTACTAATCGCACGGTTTTGCGGTGGGGCCGCAAAACACGGACACTAAGCTTATTACAGTGAACAGAGACGTCAATGAACGAACGGACAGATCACAACTGCGAAAATAAAGAAATTAAAATATTTACTCGAGGGAGGACTTGATCCAAGAACCTCTCGTTCTACAGCTTCTCACGCTAACCACGGGACCACGGCACTCTTTGTCTCACATTCTCCTTGATGTTGCCTATCTTGCACATAGACTACTCAGTTTGTATATTTTGCTTATTTTTTCATAGTTCCACACAACTTCTTCCTGCTTTCTTGATTGATCTGTGTTCAGTTTTTCAAGGCCTATCCACTGTGCCAACTTATAACTAAATCTGAGGGGGGTGCGATGGGGAGGTTCCCTTGTAAGAAACATCGCTTATTTTGCATGTCGCCCTTTGCTTGTGACACTTCTGTGTAATAGTCAAAGTTAAGGATTGTAATTCTTTCCTTTTGTAATAAAACTCATTAATAGGATTTGTTCGAATATTGTATAGCGATCTGACAAAGCAGGATTCCTAGACACCACATATTAAATGACTAGGCTGGGTTTAACAAACATCGTATGTGCACTAGCCGCCCATCAGAGTTTCATCCACATAGATGCCGCAGTGACCCGGCTTATTGAAGGTCGCTACGCGTCAGGATGGGCGAGAGGAATGGTAAGGGGAAGGAAAGATTCACACCGGAACGTGCAGTTAAACAGTGGCAGTGTTGGTAGATGTTTATTCCAGCAGCCATATACAGCACTCCGCCTGAGTACGACAGCCGACACCAGAGCAGCAATGCTCCAGCCCCCCCCCCCCCCCCCCCTCCCCCTAGGCCTAGACCCGTACTGTGGCCGATGAGATCTATATGGCGCGCTTCCTGTCGGAACTCGACGAGTTAATCATCGGACAGGTTACCTGTCAATCCACATCACCCAATGGTCGTCGTGGTTTCTGTGAAACTCAGAAGCCCGTCATTCTCTGCAGTTCAGGATGCTGAGAGAATAGCGGCGCGACTGAATGCCTTGAGTCTCTAAGCTCCATTATTTATACACTTGTAGCTGCGCTCCTGACGTAATCCTAGTGAGGGAAGGCCGTCAGTAGTTCCAATGGAATGTTGTCTACTCCGGGGGCCTTGTTTCGACTCAGTATATGGAATTTAAAATCATGTTAAATCACATTGAAGAGTGACAGAGAGAATGAAAAAATTTTGAATCGAAAGTACGAGAAAATCATAATGCATGAACTGTCTTGCAGGCTAGTGCAAGTAAAGAGCATTCATACTGTGGGAAAAATCATGGGTAGGAAAAGCCACGCTGTTTGGATCCGTAAACCGGGCAGACGTCCGCTTGCAAGAGTTTTATGTAGGAGTCCACCTGTTATGGGTAGAAGAAATGAAAATGAGAAAAGATGAAATAAAACTTTACTAAGCTTTCCAAATCATCTGGGGGACCTACTGGAACATGAAACAAATAAAAACACTTCACAGCCTCTGCCATACTAGTGGAAATAAACCACATTCACGGAGTGACTGGCAGGAAGAGTTTAGCTTAGCAAATGATAGTCATACGACAATTCCTTTCCCCAGATTTAGGCCAGGAGAGAAGATAGACTCATTTATATTCTTCAGAGTCTTTGAGGAAGTATTAATTTTTACTTGGGAAGATAAAAGGAAGATCCAGTTTGTGACAGAGCCCTTAGAGGAATAAACCACAGAATGATGTGTCCTTAACGAACAGGACTTCAAAACCTGGACAGATTTCTTAAAGCAATTTAAAGATAAATATTGGCTGGAAGTTGACCAAGAGAAGCTAACTCTACAATCTCAAGATCATGCTCCTTGTACTAAAAGATGGGAAAGATTTAGAGAATATTCTGAGTGGCACTTGAATCGAAGAAAGGAAATAGGTTAGCCATTACTTTCGTTAGTATCTTGGCCATTTTAATGGAGATGATAAAATGATCGTAGGAGGCGACCTAGTGAGTGACTGTTTGATCCAAAATGCTGAAGAGAGACTGTCTAAACACAACTAGCATACACTTCGGGCGGAACATTTAGTTATAGCAAAAACTCACGTCAAAAATTTAAAACATAGTAAAGGGTCAAAGAAATTTTTTCAGCTATTTGAGGGTCAGCTAAAATTAGTGAGATCCCACATCCCAAAGCGTTACTGATAAAAGAACCAATCTCTGGGGGTTATTAAAGAAGGTTTATGTAGGGTATACCAAGTGAAGTGTTTTCGAAATGAAGAACTGCAAACCAAACGGATGTGATAGTGGTCAGTAAGCTTTTTTATACTTTTGTAAACCCTGTACTGACTAGAATGCGAGTACCGTTTATATTTTCGTAAACTTTTTACTGACTAATAGAGATAAGTCTTTCCTGACTAGTAGGTTAATAAGCTAATTAATTAGTAGAGTGATAAGTTATGGGAGTAACGAGTTGTAGCGTTATGATAACATCGATTTGGAGAGTAAAAGAAGAATAAAATAAAGCCGAGATTTACCTCTTCTCTAATGAACTTGGATTTTGCAGTTATTACCTATTTATGAAGACCTTAATGTCAGGAGAGCATTTAATAATAATAATTATGAATAATAGTGTGCATAATTTTTTTATTCGAACCAAACGGAATTGATGAGGGGCAATTTTTTTACACAGCTATCATTAAATTATAGCTATGTGCTATGTGGAAGAGAGAGAATTCCTATGAAGAATAAAATTTCTAAGCAATTAACAAGGTACCTGCGAGAATTTTACATTCACGAGGAAGGCTTATGGAAAGAGGAACATACAATTTGCCTCGCTTGTTTTATTGAAAGGAGATCAGGCGGGGAAGGGGTCTATCCTATAATTAAATCCTGTACGTTGATTATCAAAAATGAGTTTGAACGTTAAAATGCACACCACATCCTAACTACCAAAAACACACTGGTACCCCTTAACACCACCTTCACTGTGGATGGTGTGCCTCAAAAGTCATTAAATATGTTACAGAACAATTATTAACAAAATCTCCACAAAGGCTTAACATTTTGAGAGTACTCTCCACGAGTATCTACACATTTTTGCCACCAATTCTCCGATGCCCAGTAAGACTCGTAAGCCTCAGCGGAAATCTCCTTTAAAGCCGTTGCCGCGACCGCTTGGTTAGCCTGAATACTGCAGAAACAGCGTCCTTTGAATAACTTCTTGACTTCGAGGCTCAAGAAGAAGTCGGCCAGAGCAAGCTCGAAACTGTAGGACGGTTGCGGCAGCGTCGCCGCATTATGCTTCGTCAGGAACTCACGAACGTAGCGAGAAGCGTAGTGGGCGTATTGCAGTCACTTAGTGGTGGTGGCTTTTCGAACGTGAAAGATCCTTTTCCGCGCTCTTTCCAGAACTGACACGGTGTAGGCACCGTTAAACGTCTGTCCTTTAGGTGCAAATCTTTGTGAACCACATCCATGCCGTCAAAAAATGCACTCAACATTGTCTCCAGTTTGGATTTGCTCTGCCTCATCGTCTCTTGTGTCGGGGATTCCGACGTGTACCATTCCTCATTTGACGCTTCGTCACTGGGCCGTACTGAAATATCCACGTAATAATGCTGTTCAAATAATCCGGTTCAATTTTCACATGTTCCTTCATTTCACTCGCGATCGACACTCCACTGGCCTTTTGCTTGTCTGTCAACTGTTGGGGGATCAGCTTAGCACCCACCTTTCGCACGCTCAGTTGCAACGTTCAGAGCGTGACGTAAGAGCCGAACACTCATTCGACTGTCAGCATTCGACAATCCACAAAGACGAGTCACATTTTCATCAGTTTGGCTTGTCGGTGGCCGTCCAGAGCGAGGGTCATCGTCCATTCCCTCCCCATCTCACGTAAACTTCTTTCTTCCACCTCGTAAGTTACATGTATGATAGAGCAGACTCCTGCAGGCGTGTTTAAGCAGTTCATGAGCTTTTGCAGCTTTTTTCTAGAGTTTTGTGCAGAATTTGATAGCCTAACGTTATTCGAAACTACCCGCCATCACACCAAAACGTGTTGCTCTCAATCAGTGAGCCTGACTCGGCGACTATGCCCCCCCCCCCCCCTCCTCCTCCCGGCCCCGTCCTTCGTCTAACCAGAAGAGACTGGACGTGCTGTGAACGGTCGGCGCGGAGCAAAATAATAATAATAATAAATCGTGGAACCGAGCGAGGTGGCGCAGTGGTTCGACACTGGACTCGCATTCGGGAGGACGACGGTTCAATCCCGCGTCCGGCCATCCTGATTTAGGTTTTCCGTGATTTCCCTAAATCGCTTCAGGCAAATGCCGGGATGGTTCCTTTCAAAGGGCACGGCCGACTTCCTTCCCCATCCTTCCCTAATCCGATGAGACCGATGTCCTCGATGTCTGGTGTCCTTCCCCAAAACAACCAACCAACCAATAAATCGTGACTTATGGGACATATCGTATAATTCACTTTCGCAGTACACACGGCAACAGATAATGTTCTCCAGGTATTTGCCAAACCCAAACCCTTCGATTGGAGTGCTACAGGGTACAAAGTGTTGCAACGTTCTATATCACTCGTTTCCTGTCGTCCACTCCCTAGCGGCGTCGCGCGTTACACCTTACTACAGAGACGTTTGGCTTACAAGGAGATGCTCGATCATTTTAACTCCCAACACACAGCCATTGTGCTAGGTGAACTGCTGGCAGCACACTGAAACTCACGTGTGATTCTCCTCGGTGATTTAAGGCGATTTTTTGCAAGCACCCGCAATAACGCTCGCCGTTCCTTATCTGCCAGTACATGTGGTCTGTCTGGTCTTGGTTTAGTGGCTGTTGTTCCTTTGCATCTCCAGTTCACAACTGCGTCACCAACAGTCCACTTGGACAACTTTAGAAGGGGTGAATGTCGCTGATGGATATGTTACTCAGGTGACATCCAATGACTGGTAAACGTCCAAAGTCACTGAGCTCTCGTGAGTGCTTCCCTGTTGACGACACAATACTCACCGTCTCCTTTTGTACTGGCAGGACGCCTGTTGTGACATCTGGTGGTCAGTTCCACACCACACAGCAGTGTCCATGTACCTTTGATCAGACAGTATGGGTCACCTCTTTGGCAGCAGCGAAGCAGGTGCTGTCGGGCAAGAGTTTCAGACGGAACCAACATAGACCATTGTGGGCTGGTTGCGTCCGCTTTGACGAAAATCTCGTTGCCGCTGAAAGAGACTAGTAAAGGTGCCCCGGTAGGACGGATGTGTGGGTTCTAGGACAGAGCACACACAATAAAAGTAACACAGAACAGTGAATAGCAAAATATATTACTCAACTTTGGTAACACTGGTTACAGCAGTTGTAGAATACAGGTTTAATCTATCTGTCCTACGCTGATTACAGCTCCATGAACACAGCTAAATAATATTCTCTGAATTAAAGTCACATATGAGAGGCACATGTACATCAGGTCTCCAACAATAAAGATCACTCCGCCGAAGCCTTCTGGATAACGTTTGTCTCGGTACAACACGAGTGGATGCTGCGAAATCAGATGCCAGTTGTCATGCAGTGCTAATGCGGTGCCATCGTGCCCTTGCATCCAAATAACGGTCCCCTCTTTCTGATATCACACGCGGTCGGCCCTGCCCTGGCCTTTGGGATACTGTTTCGGTCTCTATAAATTGTTGTCACGACAGAGAAACAACAGGACGATTCACATCAAGCCATCGGGCCTCAGCAGTTTGAGACTGTCTTTCTTCCATTCCTCTTATGGTCTCCACCACAGAGAGTCTGGTATACGTCTTCTTTGTGCCATACTGCGCCGTATACACAGCGATTATGGGTGTGGAACTAGTTCTAACAAGGGAACCTCCCCATCGCACCCCCCTCAGATTTAGTTGGCACAGTGGATAGGCCTTGAAGAACTGAACACAGATCAATCGAGAAAACAGGAAGAAGTTGTGTGGAAGTATGAAAAAAATAAGCAAAATATACAAACTGAATAGTCTATGCATATGATATGCAACATCAAGGACCGCCTATGTTAACGAGCGCTGTGGTCCCGTGGTTAGCGTGAGCAGCTGCAATACGATAGATCCTTGGTTCAAATCTACCCTCGAGTGAAAATTTTAATTTTTTATTTTCAGATAATTATTATCTGTCTGTCCGATGCGATCACTTTTTTGGGAGTGATTATCACATCCACAAGAAAACCTAAATCGGGCAAGGTAGAAGAATCTTTTTACCCATTCGCCAAGTGTACAAGTTAGGTGGGTCGACAACATATTCCTGTCATGTGACGCACATGGCGTCACCAGTGTCGTATAGAATATATCAGACGTGTTTTCCTGTGGAGGAATCGGTTGACGTGTGACCTTGCGATCAAACTTTTTCGGTTCCCATTGGATAGGCACGTCCTTTCGTCTACTAATCACACGGTTTAGCGGTGCGGTCGCAAAACACAGACACTAAACTTGTTACAGTGAACAGAGACGTCAATGAACGAACGGACAGATAATAATTGTCTGAAAATAAAAAATTAAAATTTTCACTCGAGGGAAGACTTGATCCAAGGACCTCTTCCACTGCAGTTGCTCACGCTAACCACGGGACCACGGCGCTTATGAACGCATATTCTCCGAGATGTTGCTTATCTTGTCATGGACTACTCAGTTTGTATATTTTGCTTTTTTTTTTCATACTTCCACATAACTTCTTCCTGTTTTCTCGATTGATCTGTGTTCAGTTTTTCAAGGCCTATCCACTGTGCCAACTTATAACTAAATCTGAGGGGGGTGCGATGGGGAGGTTCCCTTGTAAGTCTAGGGGACTGATGACCTCAGATGTTGAGTGCTGTAGTGCTTGGAGCCATTCGAACGTAGGTTGCATTTATCGTAATATCTCTCACCCAGTACAAAGTTCCAAGCGACTGGGAAAAAGCGCAGGTGACTCCTGAATATAAGAAGGGTAAAAGAACTGACCCACAAAACTACAGACCAATATCCCCAACTTTGGTTTGATGCAGAAACCTTGCACATATTCTCAGTTCGAACATAACAGTCTTTCTTGAGACTGAGAAGCTCTTGTCCACTAATCAGCATGTTTTAAGAAAGCATCGCTCGTGCGAAACTCAGCTTGCCCTTTTCCCACATGATATACTGAGAACTATGGATGAAGGGCAACGGGGTGGGTCCATAATTCTAGATTTCAGGAAAGCATTGTAGGCTGTTAACAAAGGAGTAAGTTCGCAGGCATGTGAATGGCTCGAAGACTTTTTAAGTAAGAGAACCCAGTACTTTGTCCCTAGACTTACACACTACTTAAACTAACTCACGCTAAGAAGAACAGACACACCCATGCCCAGGGGAGGATTCGAACCTCCGGCGGGAGGGGCCGCGCAACCCGTGACATTGCGCCTTAAACCACGCAGCCCCCCGCGCGACCATTTCACTTCAGTGGCGCCCACTATATCGAGACTGAACCTCAGAATTCCCCTTTTCAGATATTCAGTGTTCTCTACCACGTTCAAACTTCTGACATTCCACGCCCCGACTCGTAAAATATTATGCTTTCGTTGGTTATTCACTTCTCTTGGTCACCTCCATCTTAGCAGTTCCCTCTCGAAGATCGAATAGGGGACTAGTCCGGTATCTTTTGACAATGGAGAGATCATCATGACACTTTTTCAATTACAAGTCATTTCTCCTGAGGATACACATTATGTGTCTTTAATGCAGTGGTTTTCATCGACTTCTGCACCTTCATGTCGTTGATCACTGCTGATTCCTCCGCCTTTTAGGGCAGTTTACCACCCCAAGGACAAGATAGCGCCCTGAAACTCTGTCCGCCCCTCCGCCCTTTTCGACAAGCCCTTTGGCAAAATGAGGGTGACTTCTTATGCCGGAAGTCATCGGCCGCCATCGATATGATTTTTTTTTTTTTTTAATTTAAGCAATGGCATGGTTCGAACTCGGGACCAAGGACGTTTTGAGTATTGGTCAATGACGTTATCCCCAGAACGTGGGTGCTACTGTAGTTCTTCGTGACCAAAAATAACGAGAGCGTTTTTCGACATAGCACGCCCGACTGTTCCCGGTTGTGACCGCTTTCTTTAGAAGGTGAGATGCCCTCCAGTACAAGATGGAACGTTTAAAATGTTGAACATTAAACGACAAAAGCCCTGCATGTTGTGTCAGGATATTGCACGAGTAATACACTGAAGAGGGACCTCGCGGACTGCACTCCTCTGCCCTGGCCGATTCTCTTCTCACTTGTAAGGTCTGAAGGTCAGTGACCTGAAGTAATAGGACGCAGTTCTCAGAAAACATCTAAGAAGCCACCTTTGGGGATGGGTCGATTTCCGAGCGTTTCTAAGTGGTAAACTTTTGGAGAGCCTTTACACAGTCATGGTAGCTGTCTGTGTAGTGTACAAGTATGTCGACAGTGAAGTTAGTGATGGGAACAATCAAATTAAAACGATCACTTCAGTCAGTTTTTGGAAAACAATCGACTCATTTGATTATAGCTTTGTGTTGGTTCAATTATTCAGCCATTCGTTTGAGTGAAACCAATGGGAGAAACCGAATGGAAACAGTCGAATCAGTCGGTTGTAGATTTACGTATCGATTGGGTTATTATTCATGAATTTCTTTCCCTTAGAACAATTGTTTGGAAGCAACCGAATGAAAACAATCGACACATTCCGGTGGTGTTTTCTTATTGGATATGGGTTCCGCCTTTTAATGCAAAACACTGTTTTTTGGTTGATTGGCGACTCCATGTTGTCTTGTGCACTACGACCAGGTAACAGGTATACTTCAAAAAAGAGACAGCATTGGTCGTATATTTTTTACTATTGCAAAATCGATTTTCTGTCACTGAGTGACCATCTTCAGTGCTATATTGTATAACTTAGACTAGTCAGTCTATGTGATTGCCGTAAGCTTAGTGACAACAGTGCATCCCAATTTAAGTTATACAATATAGCACTGAAGATGGTCACTCAGTGACAGAAAATCGATTTTGCAATAGTAAAAAATATACGACCAATGCTGTCTCTTTTTTGAAGTATAACTGTTTTTTGGTGTTACCCAAACATGTTTCGGCACCTCTGTGCCATTGTCAGTGGGTTTTGTTTACTGAAAAACTGTAAAAGTCAACTTACATTAGGTTGTAACTGATCTAAGAAAATGAGACCTAAAGACTGCTTTTATTCGTTTTTTGTTCTTACCTTGATTTTACATTATATGGTTTTGCAGGACCATATGTGTGGTGGCCTTGACTTGTCATCTGCAAACCAAACGATGTACTCGTAAATGTGAATTTTATTAGCGAGTTAACAAATTTCTTGATTTTTAAAATGTGATTTTGGCAAATTGTTTTGAGTGTACGTTTTTTTATTACTCACCTTTTGTTGCGACTGATTCTCCTTCTTTCGGCACTGCACACACATATTAAATGGACTTTGTGTAATTTCAGTTATACAAACGCCATTTTACTTCGCATAAACGCGGTTTGCACGATGTTGTTGTGTGTCTTGACACTGTCGGCGACCATTCGCTCCCGACTGAGTTTGGTGCCGAATTTGAATTTTGTTTTCTTTTATCTCTTTTCTTTTGCATGTGTTTGTATGCGTGTGTAAGCTCCTTCAACAGTTTGCGTTGCCATTTTTGTAACGGTCCTTTAATGTATTAAATAATGTGGCTTTTCAGAGTGTACTGTATTCATTTACAAGTTCTCTTCTACCGTTATTTTGCTGTGGCTGGATGTCAGCATTTTTAAATCTGTTGCTATTGTAGTTGGGTGGTGGCTATGCTCTATTAGGGGGTCAGAAAACGTGCTTACTTTTATGGGTGCTGTTACTTTTTAGGGCTCTGAGGTGTTCTGAGTATTTTGTTTTGCAGTTCCTGCATGTTTGTCCTATGTGTACTGATTGAGAAATTGAGAGGTGTCACGACATTCTCTCATTTTAGGTGCGCTGTTTGTCAGATTAATTTTCATGTTTTAGATCATAATCTGTTTGTTCCCCAGTACTAAATTTGGTATGTGTGGTTTATGACTTTTCTACGTGAGGAAATTGTGAGCAGAATGTTCATATAACTTCATGTTTAGCCTGCAGAGTCGTTGTACCCGAGGGGCTGTAGTGGAGGCCACGAACAACAGGGAGAAAGGTGGATTGCAGACCATAAGCATAGTGTCCAGCGGCCTGGCTGTGCAAATGCTTTGGGGAAGTAACGTTGCGTGAACTATGCCCGCAGAGGGACATCAGGACATGGCACTTCACTCTTCCCACCAACGTTCAGAGCAGGAGGCCGCCAGCTGACAAAACATTCTATCTGGGCCAGGCGACAGACATTCCTGAAGGTGGCCAGCTGGCGGAATGTGGTTGGAGAAAGCCATTTAAGAGAGACTGCTGTAATCTGAGATTTTGTGCAAATGGTGGGACGGTCATAAAACTACAAGCATTCTCCTGTTAGAAGCTGGGATGATATGAACAAAGTGGCTGGTGCACGTGGTTAGTGGAGGTAAGACTGTAACTCCCTTGATCCCAGTAAGTCGCCAGGTCCTTTTAACGAGTGGCGAAGACATATATTTCACAGGCATGACTGTCTTGGAAGCTTAACAGCCTTCTTTCAGAAATTGGAAATGGTCTGCTAGGAAAGAGTAGATCTCTACGTAAATGAGGGACAACAGTCCTGTCTAAGTAGGCGTTTGTTGCCAAAACATGGCCATGCTTTCTGTGAGAATATCGCCTCCCTAGACTAAAATCTCATTTTTTCAGATAAGAGAGATTATGAGAAGCTGATTGGCTCCCCTCAGGATATTCAAAGCAGAGGCTTCTTGTCCCAGTGTGGGAACCGCGGTTCTGTGTCTGGATTGGATACCATTTCAGCAGAACAGTCAAAATGGGAGATTCAATGAGTGGAGGACAGTGCAATTGGTTTGTGCAATGTGGAGGTGGGTTTTTTCCTGCTAATTCGGCTCCCATACAGAGACTTGATGAAAAGTGGTTGTGATTCTTTGCCTTCTTCGTCTTCGGGTCCTCTCCTGGTGGAGAACTTCAGGTCTTTCCGTAGTTGGTGAGACTTGTGGTCTGCGACTTGTGGTGAACTAAGAGCCAGTGGCAGTTCCCAACTGTACCGACAGTGGAACTGCATTTCATGTTGGACATGTCGTGTGTCACATCCAGCACGCGTCGTCATGCCTGTGAGTCAAATTGGTTGCCCAGACCAGGGAACGCGTGCACCTCACACGGAAACCTGCCGGGATCTCAGGGCTGTGACAGGGAAGTTTTCCATGTTCTAATAATCATAACGCTAGTCCATGTCGTTGGCATGTTTTCGTGGCCACATCAGAACATTACAGCTGCCGCATCACGCCGCTCATCGCCCACAGCGTGCCGTTTTCGCTGCCTCGTAAATGAAGGTGAGAGGATAAAGTATTACTGCACCAGCGTAGGGTTGTTAAATGATATTCATGGTTTCCTGTTCTCCATGAACCATAGTCTGTGGTGCAATTGGGCATAGTTGATTACATTCGAACAGAACCGCGCCGGCCGATGTGGCCGAGCGGTTCTAGTCTGGAACCGCACGACCGCTACAGTTGCAGGTTCGAATCCTGTCTCGGGCATGGATGTGTGTGATGTCCTTAGGTTAGTTCGGTTTAAGTAGTTCTAAGTTCTAGGGGACTGATGACTTCATATGTTAAGTCTCATAGAGCTCAGAGCCATTTGAACCATTTTTTTTAACAGGACTAGGCCTCGCAATGAATTCGTATAAACAAAGTCAGATTGCGTTGTAAGAGGGATTAATTCAGGGGAGAATTTGTATAGTTTCCACTCCAATATATCCTTTTTTCTGGTTTATATTTGTCATTATTTAATGATTTATCAGCTCAATTGTAGTATAAAAGAAAGAATAAAAACTTATCATTATTTTTGTAACCCTAAGTAGGCCATTGTTCTCATTCATACTCCTCCAACCATTCACTGTTTTAATTTGATTGTGGTGATGCATTGGTACACCAGCAATTCAAAATTCAAACGTATAAAATTTGTTAATTTGATTATTAATTTGAGTTCTCAAAGCGAGAGCAGACATAGGTAACAAAAGTACCATGAATACATCCACTAATTTCATATATATAAATAACGATTGTCGCTCGCAATTTGAAGATTGTTGAGAAGATGATACTATTCTTTATGTAAAGATAATAACATTTAGCATCACTTGGACATACATTTATGACTAAAGCAAGCGTAGCAAGCAAGTTCACATATTGCTGATCTGTTGAATTTGTCTGCACATGTGTCATGTGTTCTGAGTTTTTTCTGTATTGTGTTGTCCGTCTTGTACCCTATTTGAAGTCCTTGTTTACTCAATATGTTGCCTATTCTGTGGACAATTTTGTTACTTTAGGTGAGTGTGTGCCATTTTGTGTGTGTGTGTGTGTGTGTGTGTGTGTGTGTGTGAGCGCGTGGTGTTGCACTGATGTATCCTGCATGTGGTCATTGTTTGTGTTCTGGCGTAACATCAAGCGCCGGCACGTCGGCCGGGAACGTAACCGCAGAGAAGGCTGTGAGACAATGTCAGCCATTAGAACGCTGACTAGCACCGCATCACGACAGGAGCGGCACCTATACGAAGAGAATAGAAGCGCCACAACAGCTAGCCTCGGCCGCACTAGAAGATCCGTTATCCTAACTCTTTAGCCGTGAGTTGTGCATTGTATTAATTGCTTGCAAGAAAATTGTGTATGTCGAAGGACTTTGATTATTTGCATGTCGTCCCTTGCTTGTGACACCTCATTGTAACTCTGCTAAGTATTGTCAATTTACTTTACTGTAATAAAAACCATTAACCTGATTTGCTTGAATGTTGCCTAACTATACGAGAAAACAGCTTCATACGCACCCAGTATTAGACGAGTGAGCAGGACCCTACATTTTTCCCAAGGTGGCTTCTGTCGACTCCCCCTCCCGGATGATGCCCTCTCTCCCTCCATTTACCCCTCCTATCAACTCTGATCCTCACCTGCCCCTCCCTTCCTCTGTCCTTTTCCCAGGCTCCCTCTTCCCCCCCCCCCCTTCCATCCTGTTTTTGCCCCACCTACCCTCTCTCTGCCTCCCTTCTCTCCCCTGAGTCCTTTTTGCTCTCCCCTTCACTGCCTTTCTCACTCCTTCTCACGTCCACCCAGCCTCCCCCCCTTTTCTATGTCCACTCCCTCCATCGGTTCCCCCTTTTTTTCTTTTCATCTCCTCCCCCCCTTTCCCCCTCATAGGTCCACGTCCTCTCCCCCCCCCCCCCCCCCCCATCTGCTGCCGTGCCACCTGTTTAGTGCAGTTATGAGTGGGTGTTCAGTGTTGTGCGTCCCTAGTCAGTGTTGCGAACAGTCACCATACTGTCGCTACTTGTGTTTTTTATCTTGTGCAGACAGAAACCAGACTGTCGCCGTGTTTTTTTAATTGTGCATGTCTCCTTCCTGTGTGTCTTCATCCGCAATGCCAACGCTGTGTTTTTGTATTTTTAATTCCGCAACTTTCCGCCATTTTACTGTTACTAACAACGTCACCGTTTTATCACCTTTTTATATTGTTTGTTCTCTCACCATTTTGTTTAATTTTTCTCTCAGCCGTAGAGCAGCGTATTAAGCTGCTGTCAGCCCGCCCCTCCCAGGTGGGTGGGAATCGGAAATCAATAAAGGAAAAAAAAAAGACTCCACATTGGCGATGAGGATGGAATAAAGTCGCGGCTGAACTTAAAGAATAACAAGATAGCAGAACTATTGCGTCCATTCAAGTTAGTCAATGGGCTAGTCCATTGGTTCTGCTCCCGACACCTTCGGGTCCCATTTGCCTCTGTGTTGATTTTAGGTCTACAGTCAACCCACAAATTGTGACTGATACTTATCCATTGTCATGCCCAGAGGATCTCATGGACAGATTAGGCACTGGTCGTTACTTTTCAAAAATTGTTTTGCGTGACGTGTATCTTCAAACATGGCTCGATGAAAAATCTCAAAAAGCATGTATAATAAATACTCATTTGGGCTTGTTTAAATATTTGTGTTTGCCTTTTGGCAGTGCTTCCACACTCACCATTTTCCAACGGTATTTGGAACAGCTGACTGCGCAAGTACCAAAGTGTTCAAACTATTTGGACAATATTACAAATTTGTGTGTTTTGTTTTGTGTGTTATCTGATGCAGGACTAAAGCGTAGACTGGACAAGTGTGATTTTTTTAAGTCTGAGTTGCAGTATCTTGGTCATGTCATTAACAGTCAAGGTGTACATCCTCTTCATTTGCATTTGTTAGCTATATGAAACTTGCCAGTTCCTGACAATGTCACAGAACTGCAGTCAGATTTAGGGAAAATGAACTATTATATTTGATTCATACCGAAAGTGGCACAAATTGCAGCTCCATTGCATCGCTCGCATCGCAGGAATGTCCCCTTTGTTTGGATAGATGAGTGTCAAGTAGCTTTTCAAAAACTTAAAAGGTGCATTGCTCAGTGATCGATGCTTAGCTTACTTTGATCCTTGCAAACCAGTTGTATCGCAAGTTGAAGTTTCCTCTTACGGAACTGGTGCAGTGCTTTCGCACAGAATCGGTGATACAGGCAGGCCTACAGCTTTCGCATCAAAAGTGTTGTCCAAGGCTTAGTGTAAGTATTCACAAATTGAGAAAGAGGCTTTGGTTATTGTGTATGGTGTTACCAAATTCCACCACTATTTTTAAGGCAGAAAATTCTACTAAGTAACGAATCACAAGCCTTTGCAGTCCTTGGTTCATCCGACGAAATGGGTTCCTGTACGAACTGCCCAAAAAATACAAAGATGGGCTTTGTTGTTGTCTCAATATTAGTACGAGATAGTGTACCGTTCGACAGCTCAACATGGTAATGTGGACGCACTTTCACATCTTCCGATTGGCGCTGATACACACTTTGAAGCTTCTGCTGCATCTTGTTGTTGTCACATTGATGCTCAGGATTCTGAATTGCTTCAATCTTTTCCGCTGCATTATAGGAAAAATGCACAGGCCATGGAACCTGATTCAGATTTAAGCATTTTGCTAACATACATTCGCACATTGTGGCCTCGTTCCTTGCATAGCATAAAAAACTCTGTAGTGCAATGATTCTTTGCACGTCGGCACAGCCTTGCTATACAGAAAGGAGTGATTCTTGTTCAAAATGACAGTGGACAGTCACGTGTGTTGATCCCTAAAGTTTTGCAAAAAGAAGTGTTGTAGTTACTTCAGCAAGGATGCTGTGGGATTGTTCGTACAAAACAGGCAGGGTATGGACACCCAAATAGAACAGATGATGTCACAGTGTCATGCATGCATGGACAATCAGTCCGATCCTCCACAAAAATTCTCTGCTTGGCCTCAGTCGCAATCACCACGGCAACATGGGCACATAGACTTTGCGGGAACTTTTGGAACACTCGTTGGTTGATTGTGGTTGGCTCATATAGGAAGTTTCCTTTCCTGTGACAAAGAACTCGACAACATCACGTAGCACAACTCGGGTGTAGTCGTCTATTTTTTGTCTCGAAGGTTTACCTGAAGTCATGGTGTCAGACAATGGCCCTCAGTTCATGTCAAATGGATTTGAAACATTCTGTGAACGCAATGTCATACAGCATCTAACTAGTGCACAGTTCCGTCCACAGTCAAACGGCGAAACGGAACGTTTTGTCAAAACCTTCAAGCAGCATATGGCCAGACTTCGCGCTGCTGACACCAGGAATCAAGCACAGCAACTGTCTCTCGTCTCCTATTGTTCGTACACACGAGATCGACCATCGCTGCCGGAACTGCTTCACGGCCTCCGCCGTTGGACACTCTACATCTGCTCCACCCTTCTGAGCATCCGGCGCCAAAGGAAGGCCGTAAGTATAGCTTCGCGCCACGTGATATTGTTTTGTTACAGAGTTTTTAGCGGCAGCAGACGGTTGACGCGGGACGAGATAGTCCGTCGACTTGGCGCTTGCATGTCTCTTGTTTCATGTGCAGATGGCTTGCAGCGCCGACATCAAAATCAACTTCGCCACTGTCATGTACACGATGATCTTTCTGTCTCTTTTCACTCAGATTCATGGATCCCGAGGGCAGCGCGGCCACAGGAGCCGTCAGAGGATGTCATCTCGACACGGCGGGGCGACCTCATGGAGATAGAGCCTTCGTCTCCTCTACCGCCTTCCGTCTTCCCGATGAAGCTGGACTCGCCCACAAAGCAGCCGCCGACGCCTTCCCCATCTGGTTATTGGCCTCCGGAGGTGGACGCGTCCCCTTCTGGTCGTTTTGCGGGGGACATTTCCGCCAGACCGAAGGCCGGATGGTAGCTTGACGTCCCCTGCAGCCACAGCTTCCGGTCCAGCGGCACGTCCACCCACCAGCCTCCCCCGCCGTTGTCGCGCTCCCTACGCGACGACGGTCCGTAGCTTTGAGGGTGAGGAATGTTCCGATGTAACATCAATCGCCGGCATGTCAGCCCAGAACGTAACCGCAGAGAAGGCTGTGAGACGACGTCAGCCAGTAGAACGCCGACTACGACCGCCCCGCGACAGGAGCGGCACTTAATACGGATATCAGCGCCGCTCCAGCGAGCCTCGGCCGCACAAGAAGAGCCGCACTAGAGGACGAGCCGTATTCCTGGCTCTTTAGTCGTGACTTGTGCGTTGTATTAATTGCTTGCATGGAAATCGTACATATCGAAAGACATTGATTATTTGCATGTCGCTCCTTGCTTACGGTCACTTTGCTAAATTAAGTATTGTCAATTTAATTTACTGTAATAAAAACCATTGATGTGATTTGCTTGAATGTTGTTTAGATCTCTGATAAAATACCCTACAGTAGACGAGAGTCCGCAGCTCGTGGTCGTGCGGTAGCGTTCTCGCTTCCCGCGCCCGAGTTCCCGGGTTCGATTCCCGGCGGGGTCAGGGATTTTCTCTGCCTCGTGATGACTGGGTGTTGTGTGATGTCCTTAGGTTAGTTAGGTTTAAGTAGTTCTAAGTTCTAGGGGACTGATGACCATAGATGTTAAGTCCCATAGTGCTCAGAACCATTTGAACCATTTAGACGAGCGGGCAGGTCCCCACAGTTTGTGTGTTGTGCTGTGTGAGGTTTTGTGTGTTGTGTGTTCGTTCCTTTTCTGTTTACAAATTTGTTGACTTCATTTCTCCATCTTACATTTATGATGTGACCATTTTCTTCTGCTATTTGTTTTATTGTGTTTAGCTCCTGTGTGTAATTCTGTTTGCTTATGGGTGTTCTGTTCAATCTGTGCAGCATGAATCTGCTTGTGTGCCACCAGGTGGTTCAATAGATTGTGAGTCGTGGTGCTCATGTTTGTCAGTTTCCTCGATATTATGACGTCATGAGTGTTGCATGTTTTTCGTGTGGTGACTCCACAAAATTTAGTGTGTTGTCTGTTTCTGTTTCCAGTGTGAAGTGAATTTTTGGATGTAAGTTGTTTGTTATGTTGTGTAGCTGCTCTCTCTCTCTCTCTCTCTCTCTCTCTCTCTCTCTCTCTATGTGTGTGTGTGTGTGTGTGTGTGTCTGCGCGCACGCGCGCTAGTGTGGGGCATATTATGTCATCGATATGAGTTCCGTCTATAACTATGTATTTTTTTGGTTTTGTTATGTGTGTGAAGATCTTGGTTCAAATGGCTCTGAGCACTATGGGACTCAACTGCTGAGGTCATTAGTCCCCTAGAACGTAGAACTAGTTGAACCTAACTAACCTAAGGACATCACACACATCCATGCCCGAGGCAGGATTCGAACCTGCGACCGTAGCGGTCTCGCGGTTCCAGACTGCAGCGCCAGAACCGCGCGGCCACTTCGGCCGGCTGAAGATCTTGTTCTCGATGTTATTCACGAATATGTTGGCTAGGAGGCCACTAGTTGCTGATCGCGTTGGTAGTGTTTTGCATCCTGATTGAGTTCGTCCTTTATTTTCAAGTGACACCAGGCTTCAGCTTTTCTGTCAGTTGAAACATGTGTTCTATTCATACGTCCATTCAACTAAAACCACTGTTTAATAGTTTAGTTGACTGAGTTATCCATCTTCCTTCTGAGTGATAGCAGTCTGTAGTAGTTTTGTCAGGTGAAGTGAAGCAGCGGCGTACAGTAATAAAAACAGCTGTGCACATACCCCCAATAGGGTCACCCCACCCCCATGTGTATATGAAGACACTCAATGAGTACACCAAAATTGAAATATTTATGTAATTATTTACTGAAAGACGAATTCTTCTTCCACCATTTGAAACTGTTAAAATAGACCGCTGCACATAAAATTGTTCCAAATGCAATTGGCAACACGTAACTGATTGGTGGGTTGGTTTTGGGGAAGGAGACCAGACAGCGTGGTCATCGGTCTCATCGGATTAGGGAAGGATGGGGAAGGAAGTCGGCCGTGCCCTTTCATAGGAACCATCCCGGCATTTGCCTGGAGTGATTTAGGGAAATCACGGAAAACCTAAATCAGGATGCCCGGACGCGGGATTGAACCGTCGTCCTCCCGAATCGTAACTGATAAAGTATGCTTGGTTGGGAGTTGGTTGTTGAACAAGCATAAAAGTTCTCTTAGGGATGTGTGCAAGGAAAGGATACACGCTAGATTTTTGAACTGTTCGTATTCTGCTTTCCTGAACAGGTGTGACGACGACCACCATTTTAATCTATCTATCATCCTGAGAGTCCGTTTCCGCACGCTTCACGTCAGCGCCCTACTGCTGGCAGGGCCAGGAACACAACCGGCACGAGGAGGTGGCGGCGTGGACGGCGCGGCGCGGGGCAGTGCCGTTAGCAAGCGCTCACTGGCCACCTCCTCCCGCCGGCTGTTCACCTGGTCTTTGCAGCAGCAGGGCGCTGACGTGAAGCGTGCGGAAACGGACCCCCCCTCAGATTTAAGTTTTAAGTTGGCACAGTGGATAGATAGGCCTTGAAAAACTGAACACAGATCAATCGAGAAAACAGGAAGAAGTTGAGTGGAACTATGAAAAAAATAAGCAAAATATACAAACTGAGTAGTCCGCGCAAGATAGGCAACATCAAGGAGACTGTGAGCTTAGGAGCGCTGTGGCCCGTGGTTAGCGTGAGCAGCTGCGGAACGAGACGTCCTTTCTGTATTTTCGCAAAGTTATGAACGTTCGTTCACTGACGTCTCTGTTCCCTGTAATAAGTTTAGTGTCTGTGTTTTGCGACCGCACCGCAAAACCGTGCGATTAGTAGACGAAAGGACGTGCCTCTCCAATGAGAACCGAAAACATTTGATCGCAAGGTCACACGTCAACCGATTCCTCCACAGGAAAACACGTCTGATATATTCTATACGACACTGGTGACGCCATGTGCGTCATATGACAGGAATATGTTGTCGACCCACCTAACTTGTACACTTGGCGAATGGGTAAAAAGATTCCTCTACGTTGCCCGATTTAGGTTTTCTTTTGGATGTGATAATCACTCCCAAAAAGGTGATGAAAACATAAGAGTTTGTCACATAAACTGCAACAAATGAATGCAACAGTTTCACAGTCGCACAGTTTTCCCTGTGCTCTGTCAAAACATATGTTTTTAACGTTTTCAAATTTTTCCGTGTGTAGATCGTCAAATCCTGCATATGTCCAAGCAAATCTGAACATGTCCTGGAATTTTGGAGAGCGAAGTTGATTATGTGTGAGTGCCTGAACTTTGATAATTGTCTGAAAATAAGAAATTAAACTTTTCACTCGAGGGACGACTTGAACCAAGGACCTCTCGTTCGGCAGCTGCTCAGGCTAACCACGGGACAACGGCGCTTCTGAGCTCACACTCTCATTGATGTTGCCTATCTTGCACATAGACTACTCAGTTTGTATATTTTGCTTATTTTTTTTCTTAGTTCCACACAACTTCTTCCTGTTTTCTCGATTGATCTGTGTTCAGTTTTTCAGGGCCTATCAACTGTGCCAACTTATAACTAAATCTGATGGGGGTGCGATGGGGAGGTTCCCTTGTCAGGATGATAGATAGGCGGATGATAGATTAAAATGGTGGTCGTCGTTACACCTGTTCAGGAAAGCAGAATACGAACAGTTGCAAGAATCTAGTGTGTATCCTTTCTTTGCCACACATCGCTAAGAGAACTTTTAGGCTTGCTGCAGTGGTGGTTATCGCTGAGTTAAAAAAAAAATGGCTCCAAGCACTATGGGACTTAACATCCGAGGTGATTAGTCCCCTAGACAGAACTACTTGAACCTAACTAACCTAAGGACATCACACACATTCATGCACGAGCCAGGATTCGAACCTGCGACCGTAGCAATAGCGCGGTTCTGGACTGAAGCGCCTAGAACCGCTCGGCCACGGCGGCCGGTTCGCTGAGTTCTTGGGTTTATATATATATATATATATATATATATATCATCGATCGGTTTTATTCCACGCCAGTTTGATTTGACAGATGAAACCACTCAAAATAACCAGTTTCTGAAACAAACGATTTTCGGCTTTTTATTGGTGTTTCTTCCTGCAATAAACGTAGAAATCGAACAAAGATTGAAAAAAAATAAATAAAAGAAATTCTCTCTTTCAAGTAAGATGCATCTAGAATGAAAATATCTAATTAAATAGTCAAAAAAAATTTATTCCGTTCACCTGTCGTTGCTTTCCTCAAAAAGAGGTAAGTAGTTGAATACTACAAAAAAATCACCAGTATTCTCCTACTGATTCTAATTTTTTCAGACTCTGCTGAAAACTCACATTGTAATCGGAGATCATACCACTACATGGGCATTACGAATAGTCAGTGCAAAAGCGTGAAAACTGAGGGTGAAGAACACGTTTTTTAAGTTTTAATTCGTCCGTTTTCAAGGGCAGATAAAGACACAGATGTCGACACAGGCAGCAGCAGATGAGCTACTTTCGGTTTTTATATTATGCTTTGAACGAGTTGTTGTTAAATACTTAATGTGTTACTGTTACCATATTTTCTTTCGTCCTTTATTATTTTAGAGAAATGGCAGACAAACTCTCAAAGCAAATGAAGCACTGCTCTTCATTGGTGAATCACTTCATGAGAATGTTTCCAGATTAGGGTTGGTGCCATTTGCAGTAGAACAGGCGTCCGGCGACGACAGCAAGAAACTTACCGATACGACCAGGTGGATGAAAGTTTTACACACTGCACGTACACACGTACGACACATGGCAGCAGGGACATTGTTCTGTTATGTCTCAGCAATGTTGTACAAGTTCCTAAGCTGTGCGTTTGTCGCTCGGTTCTGACGACATTATTGTTAAAAAAGTACTGATCACTTTTTTCCATTATACACTCCTGGAAATGGAAAAAAGAACACATTGACACCGGTGTGTCAGACCCACCATACTTGCTCCGGACACTGCGAGAGGGCTGTACAAGCAATGATCACACGCACGGCACAGCGGACACACCAGGAACCGCGGTGTTGGCCGTCGAATGGCGCTAGCTGCGCAGCATTTGTGCACCGCCGCCGTCAGTGTCAGCCAGTTTGCCGTGGCATACGGAGCTCCATCGCAGTCTTTAACACTGGTAGCATGCCGCGACAGCGTGGACGTGAACCGTATGTGCAGTTGACTGACTTTGAGCGAGGGCGTATAGTGGGCATGCGGGAGGCCGGGTGGACGTACCGCCGAATTGCTCAACACGTGGGGCGTGAGGTCTCCACAGTACATCGATGTTGTCGCCAGTGGTCGGCGGAAGGTGCACGTGCCCGTCGACCTGGGACCGGACCGCAGCGACGCATGGATGCACGCCAAGACCGTAGGATCCTACGCAGTGCCTTAGGGGACCGCACCGCCACTTCCCAGCAAATTAGGGACACTGTTCCTCCTGGGGTATCGGCGAGGACCATTCGCAACCGTCTCCATGAAGCTGGGCTACGGTCCCGCACACCGTTAGGCCGTCTTCCGCTCACGCCCCAACATCGTGCAGCCCGCCTCCAGTGGTGTCGCGACAGGCGTGATTGGAGGGACGAATGGAGACGTGTCGTCTTCAGCGATGAGAGTCGCTTCTGCCTTGGTGCCAATGATGGTCGTATGCGTGTTTGGCGCCGTGCAGGTGAGCGCCACAATCAGGACTGCATACGACCGAGGCACACAGGGCCAACACCCGGCATCATGGTGTGGGGAGCGATCTCCTACACTGGCCGTACACCACTGGTGATCGTCGACGGGACACTGAATAGTGCACGGTACATCCAAACCGTCATCGAACCCATCGTTCTACCATTCCTAGACCGGCAAGGGAACTTGCTGTTCCAACAGGACAATGCACGTCCGCACGTATCCCGTGCCACCCAACGTGCTCTAGAAGGTGTAAGTCAACTACCCTGGCCAGCAAGATCTCCGGATCTGTCCCCCATTGAGAATGTTTGGGACTGGATGAAGCGTCATCTCACGTGGTCTGCACGTCCAGCACGAACGCTGGTCCAACTGAGGCGCCAGATGGAAATGGCATGGCAAGCCGTTCCACAGGACTACATCCAGCATCTCTACGATCGTCTCCATGGGAGAATAGCAGCCTGCATTGCTGCGAAAGGTGGATATACACTGTACTAGTGCCGACATTGTGCATGCTCTGTTGCCTGTGTCTATGTGCCTGTGGTTCTGTCAGTGTGATCATGTGATGTATCTGACCCCAGGAATGTGTCAATAAAGTTTCCCCTTCCTGGGACAATGAATTCATGGTGTTCTTATTTCAATTTCCAGGAGTGTATATAACGACACAGCATTTCGAACCACTGCAAATTTTATATATGAATATTACTCGTTTTGTAAAAAAGGTTCATTTAAAAACGAAAAATTTAGCTCTGCTGCTATGAGTAATTGATATTTTGGTTTTCTGCCCAGGTATTAGTAAGAAATAAAAAAAAGACCTGTTATAACTGAGACCAAACAAATACCGAAAAACACTGGTTATTCAGAACTAAAATAGAGGAATCGGTTTTAACTGGTCGGTTTTTTCCATCCCTACCATGCGCCCGCCTCCAACGACCGTTGCCCTCCCCCCACGGTACGGAAATGAAATCATTCAACACAGAGACAGTGAAAACATTCATATAAGTGATGTAAATGACACACACTTGTGTCAAGCGATTGTTTTACTGCAAATGAAATTAATCAAGCCTAGAGAGTGATGTGACCGCAGAGGAGTTCCATTCGGTTGTTTCTCTTGACTGAAAAAACCGACTGAACGAAAAAACAATCGATGGGAATCGGTTGTTGAAAACGGTCGGTTGTCCTATCAATACGTGAATTCGCTGGTTGAAATATCGCGTGAAAATACGAGTATTTACAATGAATAAAAATCTGATACAAAAATGCGAAACATCAAAGCTAAAATAAAATGGTATTTTAGATCCACAGATTTATCTCGCGGTAAAATAAAATATGTGGACGAGAGACCTTTTAATGATTGTGATTTGGATTTGACTTTGAATTGAATTGAAATTATTTTTGAAATTTTATCTATACTTTTGAGTTTATGCTTTCAAAAACTGGCTGATTACTAAAGATTAAGATGAGCAAACTTTTTGTTCACGTTAAAGTTACTTTAATATGACTCAGTCTTGAAACACATTGAATTTAAATTGAAACCTGAAATAAAATTTTTGTATTTGCCTCAGTTAATATTTTTAACAAGCATGAGTTCTTTGTTAAAATGTGTAGCTGCCCACACACGCGAGAGAATTGTTCTTACCGCCGTTAACAAATAATTGGAGTCCAAGTCGTGGCGCTGGGATCTCGGCGAGTAACTGAAAATACAAATCTTAAAAACTATGTTTTCTTCCGCTGCCTTAGGTGGCTGTGCAAAAATATTTGTTATGTTTTGTGCGGGTGATCTCTTCGCTTCCGCTAAATTCGTTAATTAAAAATGCCACGTTATGGCGTCTGTTGCTGCAGCGGCGGCTGCAACTGTTGACTTGAAAATTACTCAGAATACTGATTTTAAAAGGAAACGGACATGACACAGGGCTCACGTTCTACAAATAAAGGTGAACAATAACTTTAAACTATTATATTATTGAATTAATACCACAAATGCGCTTACACTCGTCAGCAATTTACAAACATCAGACAAGAGAAAAAATTTAGATAGTAGAACAAATGAACGCTTTTCTTCGTCACATTAAACTTACATAGATTATATTGTGCATAATTAGTAATCTATGCACCCAAATATTGAAATTAACATTATACATAACAATAATACAAAAGAGAAAAAAATTTATGCCGCCTGTGCGGCCAGTATTGCACTCAATATAATATTTCGGATCGAGATAAAAATTCTCGTCCATGTTAAATCTTTTTAATATTTGCGTTTAAGTTTTTTCAATATTTTCCCTGGGGATGGCACATTTGGAAATTTTGGAAATTTATGGTAAGATCTTATGAGACCAAACAGCTGAGGCCAACAGTCCCTATGCTGTTTAGGTTTTTATGTTGGTAACGCCACGTAGCACTCTATATGAAAATCACTGACTGTGCTGTGTGAAGTCTGTGGCTGGGTGGCACTGTTGGAATAGTCGCTATTATAGTGGTGGGCAGTTGGATGTGAACAGCGCATAGCGCTGCACAGTTGGAGGTGAGTCACCAGCAGTGGTGAACGTGCGGAGAGAAATGGCAGAATTTTGAGAGCAGACGATCTGGACATGTGTCCATCAGAAAGAGTAAATTTGTTATATTGGATGTCATGAACTGACATATATGTGATGACTTTTGAACACTATTAAGGTAAATACATTGTTTGTTCACTATCAAAATCTTTCATTTGCTAACTATGCCTATCAGTAGTTAGTGCCTTCAGTAGTTATAATCTTTTATTTACCTGGCAGTATTGGCACTCGCTGTGTTGCAGTAGTTCGAGCAACGAAGATTTTTGTGAGGTAAGTGATTCATGAAAGCTATAGCTATTGTTAGTCAGGGCCATTCTTTTGTAGGGATTGTTGAAAATCAGATTACGTTGCGCTAAAAATATTGTGTGTGAGTTTAGTGTTGATCAGAATAAGTAAAGAGAGAAATGTCTGAGTACATTCAGTTCTGCTCAGCTGTTTTGAAAATCAAATAACATAAGGGGTTTACCAGCACAGTAATTCATTAATTTCTCTAAGGGGACATTTCATATGGCGACCCTGCCAGGGTACCTCACTAGAATCTTCTGATTTTTTCTTGTAGTTTGTGTAATTAGTGTAGCTATTGTTTATTGCTAGCGCATAATTATAGAGAGAATTTCCTTTGTAGTTGTAGTTTTTCATTGTTGTACAGTAAAACAGTTGTGGCATGCATGTAGATTTGCACCAAGTATTTCAAAGCTGCGCATGCAATTAACGAGATATTATTTTCAGTGCTTGTTTTTTCTCTTCAAATTGTGCTTTTCTTGTTATCGTGTGAAATACGTGATAATTACGGCGTGTGAAAAACGTAACACTAGGCTCCAAAGTAAATTAAGAAATGACAGTGAAGACGATAGTAATGTGTTAGCGGCACCATGTAATGAATTAACATATATTCAAAATAGTAATTCGGTAAGTGTTCGTAGGGAAATGGACCAGGCAATAAATAATGGTGCATACAGTGAAACAATTAGAGAACAGGGAAGCATTGTCGATCGATCGGTCGGCAACAGTTCACCTCAGGAATCCGAAATGACAGGACAAAATTTTGTAAATACCATAGATTCAGGTTTTGCGTCCTCACCTTTTTCTCAAATAAGTCAAGACACATTTTCTGCTTTTCAAAATGCGAATATTGCCGGTTCAAATGCACTGCCGAATAGCACTGAAGAACATGTTTCAGACACCAGTGCATTGTTATTACAGTTAATGCAACAAATGGGACAAGGGCTACAAAAGTCAGACACAACACTTGAACAAAATCAGAAGCAAATGGGACAAAATCTTCGAAAGTTAGACACAATGGAACAAAATCTTCGAAAGTTAGATGCATGGAACAAACTCAAAAACAGTCATAGCAACAAATGGAACAAAATCAGAAACAAATTAAAGAAACACTTCAACAAACACGTGAAGATTTAACTACTGAATTACATAACATCGAATCGAAATGTCAAAAAGTCTGTAATGACGTAAAAACACAAATTTGTGAGCATTTTCAACCTATTTTTTCGCGGCATGAAAATGCATTACAGAATCACGAAGCAGCCATAAAAGAACTGCAAACTAGTGTTCATGAAAATCACGAGACCTTGTGGGCTAAAACTGACTCAGTTGCAGCTACAGATTCGGTTACGGAACTTGCAAAAACTCAGGAAAACTTAAAGGACACAGGAGATATTCTGAAAATTGGTTCAGAACGACACATGGAGGAAATCAGTTCATTATCAGAAAAGTAGTCGAACTTTCGGATCAGCTAAATAATTTATCTACGAAGGTAGATGATACTCTGAATGACACAAGACCGGTAGTCTTTAATGACACAGAAGAGTATGAACAAATTAGAAAATCAAACGAAATCAGAATCAAATCAATACACAGTACAAAAGAGAAATCTGAAAAGTACAAGATCAGTTGACACAGGTAATACAAGAATTACATATTTCAGAGGACACTCGCGATCCAATACGGGAAGAGGGACATAGAAATACGGAACAGCCACAAAATAATAATACAGGGCACTTCGGAAATTATGAAAGAAATTGGCAAGGTACATCGAATTTTGAGATGGAACCGCAGAAACGACGTAACAATTAGCGACATGCGACTCGCTGGCATGATGATTTTGACTATAAGCTGTTTATTACTACACGTAAATTCAAAACATTTAAGAATTCCAGCAACCACATTCATCTGCAAGCGTGGCTTCATCAATTCTCTCATTGTTTTCCTCCCAGCTGGTCATTGGAGCACAGATTAGAATTTATATGTGGCTATTTAGAGAATGAACCAGCTGTAAGAAGCGATCGCTCATTCACGATTGGCACATTGAAGGAGAATTTTATAATGCCTTCCTCTCAGCATACTGGTCTCAAGCTACACAAGACCGAATAAAACATAGCATCATAATGATGAAACATTTCGAACAATAAGAATTTTCCAGTCTTGTGAAATATTTTGAAGACATGTTGCACAAGAATCAGTACCTGTCAAACCCATACAGCCCCTCAGAACCCATCCGCATTTGCTTAATCAAATTGCCTGAACATTTACGACATATTATTTTGGCAGGACATTGCAAAGACGACATTGAAGCTTTTCAGGGACTGTTACAAGAATTGGAAATTGACACTGACAATTGTGGGACGCGAAAACAGGAACACAACAATTACAGGTCACATCCGTCACAATTTCGCGATCACAGAACTAATAACTAGACACGACAAGGCTATTCTTACAACATAAATCGTGACCAAAACAGACACCACCCATATGACAACCGTTGGCAGAGTAGTAATAATTACAGGGAAAGATCACCTCTCCACGGTAATGACTATCACAGAGACAATCAGAGAAACAGACAATATGGGAACCAAAATAATTACTATCAAGGGAGACAGAATAACTTCAGATGCAACGGTCCACCACGCAGTTATGATTCCGGGAGAAATTCTCCACCACACGACCGACAAAAAGAAACTATGGAAACTACCGACAAAACGACAGACCTGAATTTCATTAGAACTGGCAGGCTTCAAACAGGGCAGGGCCCTCTCGGCAAGGTGAATTTGTAGAAGTTAGGTCTCCTAATCCTAATAACGACGCGTGCCAACTAGAGATGGGCAAGACTGTTCTTTTCAGAGATCAGATCAGAACTGTTCACTCCCTGAAATGAACTAGCTCTTTTTCATGACTCACCACTCATTCACAACAGAAAATAAATGGAAGGCACATTGCCCTTTAAACTTGGTTTATTCCAGTACTATACCTGTATTTTGATCTTATTTGATCCTATTTTGAAGTAACACAGATAATGAGTATGAATTTTGTATTGTTTATTGAAATTTCCATGATATGACAAAGTTTTTGATTATTGATTTACTTTGCACTATCGTGGTTTTTTGGGTGATCGGAAAATGTTGTAACTTGAGATTTACATTAACAATATATTTGGCTATAATGTATTAAAATTTCATTAACCTCGTACAAATACATCGCAAGCCATATATTTTTAAAGTGAACATTTTCTCCCAAAGACGCCTAAAATCGCAAAATCCGTACTACAATAAGAAAAAAATACATAAATTTGACTGTAAGACCAAAGTGCTGCATATAGCCTTCCGCAGAATAAAACAAGGAAAAACTGGTGTATCACTTTTGCTATACGTTTATCGGTTCGCTCATAATTAAGGTGTAAATTCGAGTGACCATAATAAAAATTCCTATAGCAAGAGAAGCCATCAGGAACCTAATCTGATCAGTGTAAACAAATAAAAATAAAATAAGAACAAATGATGTATACATAACATAATTATGTAATATACATAACGGTATTGCTACGAAGAACGATATCCAGTAGAGACGAACTCCGATGCAGAGGCGCTGAGTTAAGCAGGTCGAGCCGCGAGCTGTATTACTGCGCGAGCTAAGACCGCAGAGGCCAGAGTGACACCTGAGTTGCTTTGCTCAACGCTCTGGCTAGAGTCGAGAACGGTGGGGTGAGCGTTGAGCGGGCGAGTTCCGAGGGTGGGGGGAGCAGTGAACGGCCACCACTCACCAGCTCGGAGACAAATCTTCCGTTCTCTTGCGAGCAGGTTGCAAGTAGTTCTTATGTTCTCCGCTAGGAGGCTCTCTGTCCTGTTGCTCGCATCAGCTGCCCAGAGGGCAGGACGTGCGACTGAAACGATCGCTGACGGAGTGCAATGCTAAGTTAAGGTGCGCCAGACACTGCACGCGGCAGAGGAAGCACAGAGACGGCAAGGCATATGTGAAACACAAAATCCAATGCGGCACTTCACAATGCAGGCAGCCAAGGCAGAAGCAGGGTAGAGGCCGGCGCTGGCTGTGTTGTGTGGCTTGCAGTGTGCTCTGACCAGCAGAGGCCCCGCTGACCTGCTCCCACTCTCTCTCTCTCTCTCTCTCTCTCTCTCTCTCTCTCTCTGCTGTGGGAAACGTTTGGAGCTACCGTTCTTTTTTTCTGAATCACTGATTGTTCACTCCTTTGAAAGATTCAACTCTATGAATTAGTTCAGGAGCGGATCCCCCATCTCTAGCGCCAACGAAGAGACAGACAATGACTCGCACAGCAGGCAGCCACGTGCGCCAGCTGGCTCAGAGAAGAATGACATAGACGTTAACCTTGAGAAAAATTTTAGCATTCCTTACCGACGTATAAAACACGATAATTGCTTTGAAGTTGAATCTCTGCGTACTTGGAAGGGTAAAGGATTGCACTGCATTTCACATGTAATACCGTTTATTGAGAGATAATCTGCTTTTTAACTTAGTTTTTGGTATAAAACGTTTCACTTCACATTACTAGTGCGCTTTGACACACTTAGAAACTGTTAACATGCAACAATGATTTAAAGTTAACAATCCAGTCAAGAATCTGGGCAACTTATTTAGACAGTAATTACGAATGCATTGTTATAGTGAACAGACGACATAGTGTTATTGTGTGTACATTCTTGCTTGTTTAGTTGCACGATTATGTAACGACTATAAGGCTTACATACTTAGAACATATACTGGTACTGCTAATGAGATTTTAATGCAACATTTTGGTTTACTTGGAAATACATTCTGGATTTAAAGTACTTTCTGAGAGATACTAGATGACACAGTGGTTAGTTTATTTGACAGCTACACGATTATATCACGATGCTACTAATGTGTGACACAATTTACATTGTTGCTTTTGCGGTGTATCTGTTTTATCTCTGCACAGTTTTTCTGATTTCTTCTGGAAAGGAAAACATGTTTTAGTAGTAACTTTTGTAGTATAGCTACAATGAGACAGCCTTTTTCGTAGCACAACAATACATTAAAGTATAGTACTATCTTGATCACGCTACTGTACGTAATAACTGCGATATCTATACGCATAGCATTTCACTTTTGTCTATTATGAGGTAAGTACATTGACTTCTACAGAACTTTGCTTATGGACGACGATAATTACGACGCTTGGCACATTTTTACCGTTAAGTAATGACAGAGATTATCTTACAACAAGACGCACAGTTTAGCGCTGCAGTACACGTATTTGAGTGATTAATTTTGTACTTCAAACATTTATTTTTAAAGACTTTTGGATCACAAAGATACAAAGAAAGTTTTTGGTGATACATTTCATTCATTTGCTGTAATCTGTAACACATAAGGGTATAATTACATTAATCCTCATGGGGGTACACGCTTACTTTGTGTACCATGTGTGTAGCTAGCACAAGGAGCCATAGCTAATATGGTATTTGCTTATACAACTTTACACATCGGTACCATATTTCTCTAACACAGAATTACAAAGCTATATGATTATTTAACAGAGAAACAAACATTTTTTTACTATGTCAGTGACACATGTTGACGCAATTACACAGTTGGATAACTTTGCACTTATGTAATTGTATTTTGTCTGTACTTTGTGAACTGTTCATTTTTTTTCGGAACCATTGTGATACTATGAGAGCTTTGAATGATGTGTTTGGTATGGGATCATGATTTTTGAAGTACATTTGAGGTAGATGACACTATTGGAATGAGCAGAGAATTTTTTTAAGGTTTTGAAATTATTGCAGAAAGCTACGACGATTTTGAGATTTGGCTGAGGTTTTATGATATTATTACAATGACAATGTGTTTTATGCTGTTGAGGTATGTTTATGATCAATAAGCTGATTCTACCGCGTATGAGGAATGTGATTACGTGTTTATATGTATATGAATAATGAATAGAAGTTGGGGACTCTGGTTTGTGAAAAAGGATGTTGGAAACCGAGAATCGTACTTTAAGAGTTATGAAATGTGTGTATATGCATGAATGTATCACAATGCCGGCGAAAATTTTTTGGACACTGTTATATTTATAGGATTTTGTTTCTACACATTTATAACGCAAATTCTCAACCGATGAAATTTTTTTATATGAGACTGTCACTGCTATCGTAAATATTTCAGTAAGAAAGCTAAGTGACCTTGATGTAATGCGTTATGGGCCCCCAGCTGTGCCAGTCGCCTGGAGAAAAAGCCATTACGTGAAAAAAAAAGAGGCCATTAACCTTGCTATTGACATTTCTTTGTAGAAAGCATCCCAAATATGACACGCTATTACTTGGAAACATATGATTATACTGTGGAGCACGTACTTTGTGCTACTTACTGAAATGCTTATGAATTGATGGGAAATATTCTTACATTTGCTCACCTGATTATGACAAGTGTCTTTCTACGAGAGTTGAGAGAATTTCTACTGACTTATGAAATGCCACATGGCTATTGAATGATGTTTTTATGATTTGCTTTACATACTTGCTTATTTCATTTGATATCTGGTTTCCAGCTGTGTTGCAGCATTGGTTTTATAAAATAAAATTAAATGCACTTGCTAATGTGAACACTTTCTGTCAACAGATTTATTAAATAATAATTTTATGATCCACATTCTTCGAGAAAGGAGCACTTGGAAAGGAAAGAACAATAAGAAGGGACTAATAACAGTAACTTCATACACAATTTTCTTTTCAACAACTTGGTAATTTTTTTATAGCAGAAGTTGTTGTGATGCACCACTTTAATGAGATAGACATTAAGATGTGAATAGCCATTTTCCTTATCTGCATTGTTGTCTTTAGTGTACTATTTTTCTGCTTGTGAGTTTCTCATGTTTAGATATAAGTTATTGCATTTGCTGCTGCTGTTTGTCAGGCATAGTGCTACTGAATTTCACTTTGTATTACTCTGTTAAGCCAGTTTTACTACTGAATTATTGTAATGTCGCATTTGCTTTGCTAATTTAGATATACTGCTGCTTGCTTTACCAATTTGCATTTTTTTGTCATTGCTGTTTGTGTTAATTGTTTTGTGCTACTGCATTGACTTGTCCCTTAGTTTATGCATCTGAGCACGGTAGATTTAAGTTAGCTTAAGAGGGGGTAGACTATATAAGAAACTAACTATGAAGAATAGGGAAAGAATGCATTGAGAAGTTATATGAAAAAGATTTGGGCAAAAATGAGTATTGTACAATGAGAAATATTTATTTTGAAAGAGGATATGAACAAAACAGTAGCGCTTAGATAGGATTTTTTTTTTTTTTTTTTTTTTTTTGGCAGGAGAGGGATGATCTATGGAATGAAGTTTTGCAGTACCAGATGTCTAACTGAAAACAAACCTTGTCCTTTCCTTTTGTGTTATTCCACTATGTGTTTGTGTACCTTTGTGTATTTGTGTTCTTCATGTCTTTATATGTTTATCTGATAAGAGATATGTTGTAGAATTTTTCTAATACTATGTTATTTACTTTGTAACGATGTTTAGACATTATTAATTCTGTTCTGTTTCAATACTCATGTATGAATTTAATGTTTCGAAAACTATTCTCATTATTTTATTTATTTACTTATGTCATTATTCCTGTAACACTGATGTATATGTTTATTTCTATTCTTTTGTAAAGCCCATATTACTACAAATGTTATCTGTACTATTATGTTCTTTGATGATGTATTTTGTACCTTTGTAATTGTATTCTTATGTTGTAAATTTATAATTGTATAGATACCAGTTCTTCAAATTAAGTTTCATTTCACCGCACACGTTTCTGTTGGCCATAGTATATGCACAGTATATGAGAAGTTGGGACTGTTAGTGATTGCACATGTGTTAATAATTCAGCAAGGGACTGGTTAACAGCATTGCTGGTTCTAAGGACAATTCCAAAACCTTTGTGAGTGCAAAGTGGTTGTTTATGGACTTGCTATACTGTCCGCAAGAGTCTTCGATGGTGATTGTCCACCCACACAGTCGCAACAGATGGCTGCTGGCTGTCTCTGCAAGGACTGCATTGGGTCTGTACCTTTGCTGGCCCACCAATACCATAATCTGTACCAGGACTACAGTGGGTCTGCTCTGTGATGACCTACCTACCGATGTTCTTAAACTTCAACTGACTCTGCTGTGGGTTTGCTTTTGTTGTGGTCCATTACCTGTCTGCATGTCGAGAGTTAGCACTGTCTTTCTGTTGGAAGGACTACACTAATTCTTCAAGACTGCATGGAAATCCACTACTTCCGTGTGCATTTTCTTTTACTGCTCAGACTTTGAGAAAAACACTGCAGTTTTCTGTGATGAACGATCAGGACTGTCTTTATGGTCTGTGAGAAAATCTTTGCTTTTGACCAACAGTATACAATAAGTATGTGCATTTGATATTTTGGTTATTGTAATTATGAAAAATTTTTTCAAATCTGTATTGGCCACTGCCCAGACCAATTTGTAAAATTTTTTTTGTGGGGAGCATGGGGGCTATGTAAGTAGGCTGTTTAGGTTTTTATGTTGGTAACGCCACGTAGCACTCTATATGAAAATCACTGACTGTGCTGTGTGAAGTCTGTGGCTGGGTGGCATTGTTGGAATAGTCGCTATTGTAGTGGTGGGCTGTTGGATGTGAACAGTGCATAGTGTTGTGCAGTTGGAGGTGAGCCACCAGCAGTGGTGGATGTGGGGAGAGAAATGGCAGAATTTTGATAGTGGACGATCTGGACGTGTGTCCATCAGAAAGAGTAAATTTGTAATATTGGATATCATGAACTGATATATATATATATATATATATATATATATATATATATATATATATATACACCTCACAAAAATCTTGGTTACTCGAACTACTGCAATACAGCGAGCGCCAATACTGCCAGCTAAATAAAAGATTCTAACTACTGAAGGCACTAACTACTGATAGGCATAGTTAGCAAATGAAAGATTTTGATAGAGAACAAACAATGTATTTACCTTAATAGTGTTCATTATATATATATATGTACACTAAATACATTGTATTTACCTTAATAGTGTTCATTATATATATGTACACTAAATACATTGTTTGTTCTCTATCAAAATCTTTCATTTGCTAACTATGCCTATCAGTAGTTAGTGCCTTCAGTAGTTAGAATCTTTTATTTAGCTGGCAGTATTGGCGCTCGCTGTATTGCAGTAGTTCGAGTAACCAAGATTTTTGTGAGGTAAGTGATTCATGAAAGGTATATGTATTGTTAGTCAGGGCCATTCTTTTGTAGGGATTGTTGAAAGTCAGATTACGTTGCGCTAAAAATATTGTGTGTGAGTTTAGTGTTGATCAGAATAAGTAAAGAGAGAAATGTCTGAGTACGTTCAGTTCTGCTCAGCTGTTTGAAAATCAAATAACGTAAGGGGTTTACCAGCACATTAATTCATTAATTTTTCTAAGGGGACGTTTCACCTAAGCTTACACATTACTTATTCTAACTTAAACTAACTTACGCTAAGGACAACACACACACCCATACCCAAGGGAGGGCTCGAGCCTCCGAAGGGGAGAGCCGCGCGAACCGTGACAAGACGCCCAAGACACAATTACTGACGTACAGAATCTTTTCGTTTAGCAATAAATCAGTTCGCATATTTGTATTAAACTGTAACTCAATTTCCTAGAAACTTTCTTCAAAATTGCAAATATGTTACTCTTATATGAAAAATATTACCCATGTAGGTGTTGGGCAGGTCTGCGCTCACGTATCAACAATTTTGTTATGAAGATATTTTAGTTATCCTATGGCTCACCTAGTAACGGAAGTCGAATTTTAGCACCAGTGGAACACATATCAACCGTTTCCTCCTTCCATTTCAAAGCTTTACAGTACGTACCCATTTGATCCATTCTTCATGACATGAGTGATCGATGATTAACTTAGCCAATTAACGCATTATAATCAAACGCAGCTTCTCCAAAACCCTCCCACGTTCTACATGTTGGCATGACGTCTCTCTGATTGCTGTGCAGCATTTCAATGACGCCATCGGTATGAGTCTTCAAGCATCAGAACAGTTATATGAGATGTATGACGGTCAGCCTCTAAAATGCGACACCTTGTGACAGTTCTCATGTCTCTCTAGCTCTTAAGGCCGCATGACATTATACATCCAAGTTCTGTCGTATTTAACATTGCTGAAAGGTTTGTCGGGTTCGCATAACTTTCATAGCACGAGCCCTCTTAGAACTGTGCACAAACTCTCGCAAACTATTATATTATTGAATTAATATTAAAAATGAGCTTACACTTTGCGAGGCATATCGTGAAATATAAATAATATGTTTCATAAGACTTTCGCAGCGTAATAGTTGTAAATACGGTTCTCAGACTTACCGGCGAATTTTACGATTGTATCTCAACTAAATTTCGCCATTAAAACGGTCCAGCATCGCCATGTCGTCTGGCATTTCTTTTTAAAGTTTCAGAAACCCGGCGCACGAGAAAACATTGGTTCTCACTGACACGGAATAATCTACAAACACTCAAGAGTCATCCACCTCCGCGTAAGCGTCGACTGTATCACACTCCCGTATATCGTATTTAGAACTGTCAGAATTAGTCAAAAAATGATACAACTTTGTAAAGAAGCCTATGTTCCTCCTGAAGGTTCAAGGTATTTCCATGCCAAATTTCATCGAAATCGGTTGAGTGTGGAAACGTAACAGACAGACTTACTTTCCCACCTATAATATTAGTATTGAAGAGTATGGATGTTTGCTAATTGAGGTTTCCTGTAGTCTATAAACATGGAGTTTAAATAAAATTTTATAAAATGTTCGTGTTAACGAGATTCGAACCAATGACGCTGGGTATACGGCTATAGGCAACTACACTCGAAATCGCTGCGAAATCTTGGGATCTTAAAAGGTGACTTCTTGGAGCAATTTTGTTGCTAGTGCAGGATTTTGTGCACGAACTGACGTCTCAGTTACTGTATGTCCGACAAAAGTTCGATGTGATTCATGTCAGGGGGGTACGGGTGGCCAATCATTCGCTCGAATTCTTTATAATGTTCTTATAACGAATTGCAAACAATTGTGCTCTGGTGACATGGTTCATAGTCGTCCATAAAAACTCCATCTTTGGGAACATGCAGCCCATGAATGGCTGCAAATGGTCTCCAAGTAGCCAAACATAACCATTTCCAGTCAATGATAGCTTCAGCTGGACCAGACGACGCAATGTATTCCATGTAAATGCAGCCGACACCATTATGGAGCCGCCACTAACTTGCACAGTGCCTTGTTGACAACTTGTGTCCCTGGATTCGTGGCGTCTGTGCGACACTCGAACCCTACCATCAGCTCTTACCAACTGAAATCTGGACTCATCTCACAAGACCAGGATTTTCAAGTCGTAGAGGGTCCAACCGTTGTTAAAAGCTGGACATTGTGATTCTGCCTTGTGCATAAACAAACTCTGAGTCTGAGATATTATTATCGCGAGTAGTCGCGAGCTAACAGTTGTCGAGGGGAGTCGGAAGTGCTCGGACGCAGAGTGCGGTAGAGAAGCCGCGCGCTATGAGAGGTCACAGTCTGCCGTGACCGTGCTAGGAGAGCCGGAGGAGACTTTGGTATTAATCGACGATTTTTTGGTTGTTTGCCTTTTTGCTGCTCGTAGTTGTTGGTTGCTAGCGCACTGGAGAGATTTTGTGGAATTCCCGCTTCAAGGGGGGGGGGGGGGGGTCGTTGGGTCGTTTGGGGGGTGAGACCAGACAGCGAGGTCATCGGTGTCATCGGAGTAGGGAAGGAAGTCTGTCGTGCCCTTTCAAAGGAACCATCCTGGCATTTGCCTGGAGCGATTTAGGGAAATCACGGAAAACCATGTAAGTAGGCTGTTTAGGTTTTTATATTGGTAACGCCACGTAGCGCTCTGTATGAAAATCACTGACTGTGCTGTGTGCAGTCTGTGGCCGGTTGGCATTGTTGGAATATTCGCTATTGTAGTGTTGGGCAGTTGGATGTGAACTGCGCGTAGTGTTGCGCAGTTGGAGGTGAGCCGCCGGCAATGGTGGATGTGGAGAGAAAGATGCTTGCGTTTTGAGAACGGACGATCTGGACGTGTGTCCGCCAGAAAAAGGAAATTTGTAAAGATGGATGTCATGAATGATGACTTTGGAACACTATTAAGGTAAATACATTGTTTGTTCTCCATCAAAATCTTTCATTTGCTAACTATGCCTATCAGTAGTTAGAATCTTTCATTTAGCTGGCAGTATTGACGCTCGCCGTATTGCAGTAGTTCGAGTAACGAAGATTTTTGTGAGGTAAGTGATTCATGAAAGGTATAGGTTATTGTTAGTCAGGGCCATTCTTTTGTGGGTATTATTGAAAGTCAGATTGCGTTGCGCTAAAAATATTGTGTGTCAGTTTAGTGATGATCAGAATAAGTAAAGAGAGAAATGTCTGAGTACGTTCAGTTTTGCTCAGCTGTTTGAAAATTAAATAACGTAAGAGGTTTACCAGCACACTCATTCAAAATTTTTCTAAGGGGACGTTTCTACCTAAATCATGATGGTCAAACGCGGGATTGAACCGTCGTCCTCCCAAATGCGAGTCCAGTGTGCTAGCCACTACGCCACCTCGCTCGGTAGCGACTTTGTCAGTGTGTATGAATACACTCAGAGCAATATTCGTATCCTTGCTGTGGCCAGAAACGTGTTTATTCAGCGTAGACATTGTGGGATGATTAAAAGTGTGTAAAGCCTGTCAGCATTTAAATCATCGATTTTCTGGATATAGTAAATTAAGAGTTTTTATTGATTTCTTCCATTTTTCATTATATCGTTTAAGATTAGTTGATTAAACCCCTCCTAACCATTTAAATTCTGTGTATAAAAGTATGGCAGTGATTGTTGCAATTAGTCCATGCACTTGGCATGGATCGCAGTATTGGTTTTTTGAAATATTTTAGCATATTGCTGATCACGCAGTTCCAGCGGCAAGATGAGGTAAGAAGTCTTTGGTAGAGGAGTATTGCAGAACAGTTGTTAGGATATGTTAGGCCATATTTTAAATCTCGCTGTCAGAAGGCTGAGAATTGATTCCTTTATAATTCGTGGGAGGAGTAATCAATTTTCTGTTCCTATTTCTGTTTCTTCAGTCTGATTTCCATTATTGTCAGAGATGGAACGTCACACACATATTTCTGTACATGTCATAAAATAATTACGAGCCCGTTTCGTTGTGGTCACGAGCCGAGGAGAGGCGTTGCAGGTGATATCACGCTGTTTGCAAAGGCACTCGCGTCGGTCGTCTGCAGCCGTAGCCCATTAACGTCCAACACTGATTTCTGCTGTTATTTCATGCACTATTGCTTGTCTGTTAGCACTATCAACTGTATGCACACGTCTTGCTCTCCATTGCGTTGTCCGTGGTGAGAGGAAACGCCCGAAATTTCCTACTCTCGGCACCCTCTTGAAACTGTGGGATACTGAATTCTCCAACGATTTCCGAAACTGAATGTCCACACGTCTTGCTCCAACTATCATTCCGCGTTCTAAGTCCGTTAATTCCCTTCGTGGGGCCATAATCGCATAGGAAACCTTTCACACGAATCACCTGAATACAAATGGCAGCTCTGTTGCTGTTTTTTCCTTTCTTTATTGTGATTTCATTCCCCTGCCCCATATGGACAGGGGAGGGCTGTCAGCGGCACAATCCGCCGCTCTTCAGCTGAGTGACTTGACAGCTAATACAAGAAGAAAATGTTACATATAAGGTGATAAAAAAGGAGGACATAAAACGGAGTAAGGGGAGATAATGGAGGTAAAAATACGCTGACATGGAGAAATTCATGGGGGGACAACTAAAAAAGTTGACATAAAGTTAAAAAACACAGTTGGCGATTCGTAGAACACAAAAAAAGGACACTGAAGTCACATGCACAGGTTAAAAGTTGGCCACAGTATTAAAAACACTCCAGAACACACTTTAAACCCAATTGGAGTACACACAACGAAGAATAAAACTCCCAGGTCGGACCTGCCGAGGGAGAGGCCCGCAGGAGGCAGGTGGGGCAGGAGATGAAGAAGGAAGACAAGGCGGGAGGGAGTGCAGAGACACTGAAGGGGAGCACAGGAGAGGGAGGGAGAGTAGGAGGGGAAAGCCACTCAGGAGAACGGAGGGGGAGGAGAGTTTGCCCTGAGGAGGAGGCAAGAGGAAGGTGGGGTTAGAGTTGGTAGGAAGGGTACTTGTCAGGGCGAAGCTCACCATCTGGGAGGGGTGCAGCTCCCCCAGTGCACTAGCCTTTTACACATTGGGTATGCGCTACTGCCGCCATCTGTATGTGGGCAGATAGCTATCCCATGACTTTTGTCACCTCAGTGTATTAAAAAATGGAGGAGGGTGGAGAAATTCATTACGTGTGTCCCTTCTGTGTCATCGAGCCGTTCATACACTGCAATCCGCGCCTTCCGTCTGCACTCCAGACCGATACGATACGACAGAAACTGAATGTGTGATCAGCGCATCGTTGTACGATTTGGTATGAGGGTGTTGTGTTAGACGGGTCACCTACGAGAACCAGATGCAACGGACGTAGGTGAAGAAATTGGTGTGCAAACCGTCTTCTGAAAAGAAGTGGTAGCGTCCCGGTGGCTACGTTATCGCATCCGTACGTCGCGAGCGGCTTATGCAGAGCCGCGATTGCTTCCACACTGACGTAGGAGTGACGCGGATGCTGCAGCGGCTGAGCTTATGCCCGCCGTCTCGGCTATCGGCTGCTGACTCGCCGGCGTGGCGCCGCCAGCTGCAGTCGCCCGCCTCCCGTTCAGCCGCTCCGCCACAGACACAAACCCAGGACCCGCCGCCATGAGGGACCTCTCCAGCGCCAGCGGCCGTAGCAACACTGAACTACCAGCAGAAAGGGACGCTCCCTACGTGAGTAACACCACTGTCATTTCCGTACCACATTCGTCTGTTTCTGTAAGCCAAGAAAGTGTTTTTGACTACTCAACAACATACAAATGACATCGCTTTAAAGAAGAATGTGATACAGCAGTACCAAGTGCCGTAAACACGTACACGAATTAATGTAGGTAACATAAACAAATTATGCGTCTGTAAGTTTGGGGGGGGATCAGCTTTCTGTGTGGAATTATGCATGCTGGGATATAAATTCATTACCAAAGACTAGCTTCTCAGTCTTCCACCTCCGCAAAATTTGCACGAAATATTTAGCTCCTACTTATTAAAGCATCGAACTCCCATGTATAAAACAACTTCCGAGCTCTAATTATATTGCAAATCAGTTAAAGTGCTAACTGTCTGACATTAAGCGAGCAAATGATACAGAAATCAAATGGCTCTGAGCACTATGGGACTTAACTTCTGAGGTCATCAGTCCCCTAGAACTTAGAACTAATTAAACCTAATTAACTAAATGACATCATACACATCCATGCCCGAGACAGGATTCGAACCTGCGACCGTAGCGGTCACGCGGTTCCAGACTGTAGCGCCTAGAATTGCTCGGCGACTCCGGCCGGCACAAATGATACATATAACAGAATTTAGTCGTCAGTAATATATTATCCCTCACTATTTACAAAAGTCTTTCGATCCCGCCACTGTAGAAATCACGTGGTTTTGAGGCGAAGAACTCGTCGAGCGCTGTAAGGAGCGCATTTTCATCCGGTAAACAAATCCCTTATAGGCTGCTGGATAGAGAGCGGAAACGTGAATATCTGAGGGCGCAAGATCAGGTGAACGAGGTGAATGCGGAATGACTTCCCAACCCAACTCCTGTGTAGTGTTTTTTGTTAGTCTATCAGAACGCGGCCGTGCGTTATCGTGAAGTGGCAATACTTCACGCAGTCTCCTTGGCCGTTGTTCTTGAACAGCGTCTGCAAGACGTCTCACTTGTTGACAATAAAAGTCAACAGTGACACTTACACCTCGGGGAAGCTATTGATGTTATACCACACCGTTGCTGTTCCACCACATGCGTAACATTAAATTTTGTGAATGCGAGCAGTTCTTTGTGCGGGGAGTTGCCGCTTTGTTTCGGCGCAAACATCCCTTTTTTTTCTTTATGTAAGCAGGAAGACGCCATTTCGCTTCACAAGTAACGATACAGGATATGAATGCTCGCTGTTCTTCGCGAGCCAATTGACGACGAGCAAGCGAAGATACATACACTATTTGATCAAAAGTATCAGGACACTCCCAAAACATACGTTTTTCATATTAGGGGCAATTTGCTGCCACCTACTGCCAGATACTCCATATCAGGGACTTCAGTAGTCATTAGACATCGTGAGAGAGCAGAGTGAGGCGCTCCGCGGAACGAACGGACTTCGAACGTCGTCAGGTGATTGAATGTCACTTGTGTCATACTTCTGTACGCGAGATTTCCACACTCCTAAACATCCCTAGGTCCACTGTTTCCGATGTGATAGTGAGGTGGAAACCGGAAGGGACACGTACAGATCGACCTCGTCTGACAGAGACCGTCGACAGTTGCAGACGGTCGTAATATATAATATGCAGACGTCTATCCAGACCATCACACAGCAATTCCAAACTGCATCAGGGTCAACTGTAACTATTCTGACGGTTAGGCGGGAGGTGAGAAATCCTGGATTTCATGGTCGAGCGGCTGTTCATAAGCCACTCATCACGCCGCTAAATGCCAAACGACGCTTCGCTTGGTGTAAGGAGAGTCAACATAGGACGATTGAGCAGTGGAAAAACGTTGTGTGGAGTGACGAGTCACGGTACACAATGTGGCGATCCGATGGTAGGGCGTGGGTTTGGCGAACGCCCGGTCAACGTCATCTGCCAGCGTGTGTAGTGCCAGCAGTGAAATTCGGAGGCGGTGGTGTTATGGTGTAGTCGTGTTTCTCGGGAAGGGGGCTTGCACCCCTTGTTGTTTTGCGTAGCACTATCACAGCACAGGCCTACATTGATGTTTTAAGCACTCTCACAATTGAAGATCAATTCGGGGATGGCGACTGCATCTTTCAGCACAATCGAGCACCTGTTCATATTGCACGTTCTGTGCCGGAGTGGTTACACGACAATAACATCCCTGTAATGAACTGGCTTGCACAGAATCCTGACGTGAATCCTATAGAACACCTTTCGGACGTTTTGGGACGCCGACTTCGTGCCAGGCCTCACCGACCGACATCGATGCCTCGCCTCAGTGCAACACACCGTGAAGAATGGGCTGCCATTCCCCAAGAAACCTTCCAGCGCCTGATTGAACGTATGTCTTCGACAGTCATCAAGGCTAGTGGTGGGCCAACACCATATTGAATTCCAGCATTACAGATGGAGGGCGCCACGATCTTATAAGTCATTTTCAGCCAGGTGTCCGGATACTTTTGATCACATGTCCACATGAATTCGCTTCTCTTTCTGGAGATACAGTTACTAATTCGCTGGTATACAAGTGCCTGTTGTTGATGCCGCTGTGGAAGTGATAGAACTGCTTGTCTTCAACTGGGCCGCGGCCAGGCGGAGCGGCGCTCACGTCCTCTGTGTCGCTGCCGTCGGCTTGCCGTCCTGGACAGGGGTCGGTCTGGGTGCCATTGGCTGATGTCTTCTTCACAGCACTCTCTGCTCTAACGATCTCCACCGGCGTGCCGGCGCTTGATTTTATGCCGGAACAGAAAACACAATAGACCTCCACCATGCCCTCTAATGACCGCTCGCTTGACACCATTTCGGTCGCAAGTGGCGGTGGTTTGTTGTCACACTAAGGGCTTCTGGCTTGGATCTGTCCCTGAAGTAGCCGATATAAGTTCGTTGTGTCACTGTGGTGCCAACTGCTGCTCCTAGTACTGCTGCAGATGCAGTACGATGCGCCAGAGCCATACGCCCAACACGATGGTCTTCCCTCTCGGTAGTGCCTCGTGGCCGTCTACAGAGCGATCTTCTGGCGACCATACGTTCTCGTGACCACCGCTGCCAAGAATCATGTACAGTGGCTACATTCCTGCCAAGTCTTTCTGCAATATCTCGGAAGGAACATCCAGCTTCTCGTTGCACCATTGCACAATCTCGTTCAATCTCAGTGAGATATTAATAATGGCATCTTTGTCGCCTTAAAGGCATTCTCGATTAATATTAACGTCAAATCTCAAAGGTAATTACTGCTCACAGCTGCTACAGTCTGTACTTAAAGCAAACCTGATTTGCATCCTCATAGTGGCGCTACTAGTGCAAAATTTGAATATACAGCATCTTTCAGATGTAGGAACACGCCTACCAACTTTCGTTTATGTCGCACAACAGGTTCTCGCTGTTGCGATTTTTTTCCGTCAGTGTATTATTTCCATTTCGTCTAGACAGTCCATGATTCGGTACATAGTACCGTAATCGAGATAAAACACTTTGCGAATAGTTCCTTTGATATTATCGGATTTTTTTTTTTTTTTTTACTGTCAACAAACGTTCGCCTTTTCATAAGGTACTTTACTTTCGTAAGTTTCTTTACCCATCAAATTTCTAATTCTTATTTCCTATGCAGGAGGTCTAATAAAGAATCAGAAAACAGTAATAAGGGTAAGTTGCTGCAGACAGCATAGTCAACGCATTTTCGCAGCCAAGATAGGTACAAAGCCAGCAGCCACTCAAAGAGTACAAGCTTATATGACACCTATCCCCGCAGATGAAGAAACAGATATAAATTATGATCAGACAAAAGAAATTAGACATACACTTAAGGCAGACAAAAATGTAATTGTATTTTGGGACTGGAATTCGGTATTAGAAAAAGAACGAGACGAAAAAACAGTATAAGAACGTGCACTGTCGGGAGACAAGTGACATGGAATGCCGCCTGATAGAATTTGGCACATGGCACGATGTAATCATTCGCAACATTCAATTTAAGAACCATGAAAGAAAGCTGTATTCGTGGAATACACCGAGAGACACCGGAAGTTTCATATAGATTACACTGTTGTAAGACAGATATTTCGGAATGAGATTTTAAGCAGAAAAACATTTCCAGAGGCAGATGTGGACTCTCACCATAAGTTATTCTTTATGAACTGCACATTAAAACTGAAGGATTGCAGAAAGTCAGGTAAAAAGGGAATGGGATCTGGCAAAATTTAAATAATCGGAAATTGTTGAAAGTGTAAATAACAGCATTAGGCAACGACTGACCCAAAGAGAGGACTTGACTGCAATAGAAGACGTACAGGTAGCTTTGAGAGATGAAAAGATGAAGGCAGAAGAGTATTCAATAGGGAAAAAGACAAGGTCCAGCAGAAATCCTTGAGCAACACGCATGACACTGAATTTAGTCGACGAAAAGAGTAGACATAAAAAGTAGCAAATGAAACACCACGCATAACTAAGGCAAAGAGCGAATCTGCTTACACGAAAAATTAAACAGATCTTTGGAGAAAAGAGAAGCACTTGCTCGTGTATTAAGTGTGCAGACGGCAGACAAATATTATGCAAACAAGAGTGGACAAGAAGGTGGAATGAGTGTGTAGAAGGGCTGTAAAAGGGAAATGAACCTGAAGAGAATATTACGCAAAGAGAAGAGGAAGTAGATAAACAGGAAATAAAGTATTACAAGAAGAATCTGGTAGAGCACTGAAAAACCGAAGTCGAAAAAAGACCTCTTGAGTAGGTAGGTGACACACCCTCAGAATAATCCAGGTCCTTGAGCCAGCCATGACAAAACTTGGTAAGCAAGATGCACGAGTCACGACATACCCTCAGACTTCAAGAAGAATGTCATAATTCCTTTTCCAAAGAAGGCAGGTGGTGACTGGTGTGAATATTACCAAATAATCAGTTTAATAAGCTGCGGTTGCAAAATAATGCCTCAAATTACACTCCTGGAAATGGAAAAAAGAACACATTGACACCGGTGTGTCAGACCCACCATACTTGCTCCGGACACTGCGAGAGGGCTGTACAAGCAATGATCACACGCACGGCACAGCGGACACACCAGGAACCGCGGTGTTGGCCGTCGAATGGCGCTAGCTGAGCAGGATTTGTGCACCGCCGCCGTCAGTGTCAGCCAGTTTGCCGTGGCATACGGAGCTCCATCGCAGTCTTTAACACTGGTAGCATGCCGCGACAGCGTGGACGTGAACCGTATGTGCAGTTGACGGACTTTGAGCGAGGGCGTATAGTGGGCATGCGGGAGGCCGGGTGGACGTACCGCCGAATTGCTCAACACGTGGGGCGTGAGGTCTCCACAGTACATCGATGTTGTCGCCAGTGGTCGGCGGAAGGTGCACGTGCCCGTCGACCTGGGACCGGACCGCAGCGACGCACGGATGCACGCCGAGACCGTAGGATCCTACGCAGTGCCGTAGGGGACCGCACCGCCACTTCCCAGCAAATTAGGGACACTGTTGCTCCTGGGGTATCGGCGAGGACCATTCGCAACCGTCTCCATGAAGCTGGGCTACGGTCCCGCACACCGTTAGGCCGTATTCCGCTCACGCCCCAACATCGTGCAGCCCGCCTCCAGTGGTGTCGCGACAGGCGTGAATGGAGGGACGAATGGAGACGTGTCGTCTTCAGCGATGAGAGTCGCTTCTGCCTTGGTGCCAATGATGGTCGTATGCGTGTTTGGCGCCGTGCAGGTGAGCGCCACAATCAGGACTGCATACGACCGAGGCACACAGGGCCAACACCCGGCATCATGGTGTGGGGAGCGATCGCCTACACTGGCCGTACACCACTGGTGATCGTCGAGGGGACACTGAATAGTGCACGGTACATCCAAACCGTCATCGAACCCATCGTTCTACCATTCCTAGACCGGCAAGGGAACTTGCTGTTCCAACAGGACAATGCACGTCCGCATGTATCCCGTGCCACCCAACGTGCTCTAGAAGGTGTAAGTCAACTACCCTGGCCAGCAAGATCTCCGGATCTGTCCCCCATTGAGCATGTTTGGGACTGGATGAAGCGTCGTCTCACGCGGTCTGCACGTCCAGCACGAACGCTGGTCCAACTGAGGCGCCAGGTGGAAATGGCATGGCAAGCCGTTCCACAGGACTACATCCAGCATCTCTACGATCGTCTCCATGGGAGAATAGCAGCCTGCATTGCTGCGAAAGGTGGATATACACTGTACCAGTGCCGACATTGTGCATGCTCTGTTGCCTGTGTCTATGTGCCTGTGGTTCTGTCAGTGTGATCATGTGATGTATATGACCCCAGGAATGTGTCAATAAAGTTTCCCCTTCCTGGGACAATGAATTCACGGTGTTCTTATTTCAATTTCCAGGAGTGTATTTACAGAAGAATGGTAAAACTGACAGAAGCCTATCTCGGAGAAGATGACTTTGGGTTCTGTTCCGGAATAATGTAAGAAGCTGCGACTTATCTTTCAAGATAGGCTGAATAAAGACGAACTTCCATTTATAGCGGCCCAGATGTTGCCAACGCTGTCTCGCGTACACAGCCGAAGTTTCACTGGGGAGCGCATACACACCTTCCATACAGTCTCAGCTTCTTCCTATGCAATTTCCATATTTTTCGGACCCTGAAGAAAGAGATTTGCTTCGGACGAAAAGTTGCACGCCTGGGTGCAATCACAGCTCCGTTTTTCCAGGAGGGCGCTGACCATTTTGTCTCACAGTTGGATAAATGTATTAACAGTTACGGTGGCTAATTTTGAAAAAAATAAACGACTTACTTTTCTCCAAATGTTTTGCTTTCATTTCATTGTCCTATACAGATTTCGAAAAAGTTTTTGACAATATTGAGTGGAATATGCTCTTTGAAATTCTGAACGTAGCAGGGATAAAATAAGGGAGCGAAAAGTTATCTACAACTTGTATACAAATCAGACTGCTGTTAAAAGTATAGACGGCCATGAGACGGAAGCACTAGTTAAGAAGGGAATAAGACGGCATTGTAGAGTATTCCCTTTGTTATTCGATCTGTACAATGAGCAAGCAGTAAGGAAGCCAAGGAGAAATTTGGCAGAAGTTTAACATACAAAGAGAAGAAATAAAAATTGAAGTTCGCCGATGACATTCTAGTTCTGTCAAAGACGCAAAGGATTTGGAACATCTGTTCAACAGAATCAATAAGGAATGTATAATATCTCGAATATACATCGTAGGATGAAATCAACAAAAGTAACTAGATTATAATCGACTTAAATCAAGCCGGCCGGTGTGGCCGTGCGGTTCTAGGCGCTTCAGTCTGGAACCGCGTGACCTCTACGGTCGCAGGTTCGAATCCTGCCTCGGGCATGGATGTGTGTGATGTCCTTAGTTTAGTTAGGTTTAAGTAGTTCTAAGTTCTAGGGGACTGATGACCACAGATGTTAAGTCCCATAGTGCTCAGAGCCATTAGAACCATTTGACTTAAATCAACAGATGCTGAGGGGACTAGGTTAATAAATCAGACACTGAAACTAGATTTCTTATGCTGTTTGAGCATAAAATAACTGACCACAACCGAAGTATCGAGGATATTTTGATCATTTACTTAATAACATAAAAAGTCTGACAGGTAGCGAAGCAAGTTTTCACTCTAATTCAAAATCATTTCCCCTGGACAATTCCTATTCCATCGACGAATTTGAACTTACGAACTGGTAGCCAGTAAAAAAAAATTGTAGTTGTTGAGGTGTACCCATACCATTTCGATAAAGGAAAAAGGAATCGTTCAAATTATCTATGGGACATGTAAATAACTAATTATAAAGTGGAGGTTGGCAGTAGTATGTAAAGAGTTTCTGAGGAAGAAAAATTTGCTAATGCGGAATACGAATTTTAGTTTAGGCTATCTTATATGAAGGAATTTGTCTGGAGTGTAGGATTGTGAAAGTAAAACGTGGACCATAAACAGTTCTGACAATAAGAGAATAAAAGTTTTTGTAATGCGGTGTTACAGTTGAAGATTGGATGGGTAGATGCGAAACTGATGAGGAGGCACTGACTCGAACTTGGCAGCAAAAATATTTGGCACAATTGGACTAAAAGAAGGGTTCAATTGATAGGACACATCCCAAGGGTTCAAGGAATAGTCAGTTTGCTAATTGGAGGAAGAGTAGGCGTAAAAATTGTAGTGGAAGATCAAGGCTCTTCTACAGTAAGTATTTTCAAATGGGTGGATGAGGCAGTAATTATTCATAGTTGAAGAGGCCTGATATGTTGTGACCAGACGAACTGTGGGTTGCCCCGCAGCTCGTGGTCGTGCGGTAGCGTTCTCGCTTCCCACGCCCGGGTTCCCGGGTTCGATTCCCGGCGGGGTCAGGGATTTTCTCTGCCTCGTGATGGCTGGGTGTTGTGTGATGTCCTTAGGTTAGTTAGGTTTAAGTAGTTCTAAGTTCTAGGGGACTGATGACCATAGATGTTAAGTCCCATAGTGCTCAGAGCCATTTGAACTGTGGGTTCCTTTATCGCTCTGAGTGAGGCTCATGAAACCAGAACACATGAAATATTTTTTCACTCTATTACATAAATGAATAAAAGATTTACTTCTCTCTGACACAGTTCTACGAGGTGCGACAATAAATCAATGAGACTGATGTTGCTTACCGTTTTAGTCAAGTTTAGTGTTGTCTCCTTCAAAGTAGCCTAGTTCCCTTCTGATTGCACACACTTTTTCCAGCGCTTCTGCCATTGATGGTAACATTTCTGGAACTCGTCTTCTGTAATATCCTCCAAGACCCTCGTCACAGCTTTTTGGACATCTTGTGTTGTTGTAAAATGGTGCCCCTTGACCGCCGTTTTGACTCTTGGAAATAGAAAAACGTCGCACGGAGCGATATCTGGTGAATAAGGTGGCTGCGATAGTACTGAAATTTTTTTTTAGGTTAAAAATTGCTGTACTGACAGAGCAGTATGAGATGGAGCATTATCGTGATGCAGAATTCAATTATCAGCAATGTTGGTACGGACACGAAGAACTCTTTCACGAAGTCTTTCTAAAATTTCTTTGCAGTAAAATTGGTTAACTGTTTGTACAGGAGGCACCCACTCTTTATGAACAATTTCCTTGGAATCAAAGAATCACACAAGCATGCATTTCAGTTTTGACTTTGACATGCGAGCTTCTTTTGAGCACCATTGCGAACTTTGGCGTTTTGTCTTTGGATCGTACTGAAAAAACCAACTTTCATCACCAGTGCTAGCACGGTTCATCAGTTCTGCATTGATTTCCGTTTGCTCTAACAGATCGGCTGCCACATTTTTCCGTGTTTCTCGCTGTTGTGGTGTGGGATTTTTGTGGACCATTTTTGCACAAATCTTTCTCATACCAAGATCTTCAGTTAATATTAGACGAACTGTTTCTCGATTGATGTTCAGTTCTTCTGCAATCATTTTCACGGACAATCTTCGATCAGATCGTACGAGTTCACGCAGCCTGGCCAAGTTGATATCAGTCCGTGAGGTTGATGGTTGTCCACTGCGGTCTTCATCTTCAACATTCGTTCTGCCTTCACTAAACATTTTATGCCAACGAAAAACTTGAGCTCTTGACATAACCTTATCTCCAAAAGCCTTCTGAAGCTTACCGTAAGTTGTCGTCGCGTTTTCACCCAGTTTAACGCAAAAAGAAATGGCATACCGTTGCGCAATATTATGCGGTTCCATTTCCGTGACGAGAGACACAAACACTTGTTGACTTATTACAGCACATCTCACGACTGAGCAGTTGCATCGATGTGGCTCTTAGACTAGAAGCAGCTTATAGACCAAGGCCAAAGATATTGAGCCTACACAAGCCTGCACGGTTGCCACATCTTGCAAAGAAAATCAGTCTCATTACTTTATTGTCGCACCTCATGGACCATAGGATTGCTTGGTAATTTACGCTGTCACTCGTTATGAAAGCATCACTTGATGCAGTAACTAACTGTTCTCTTAAGGTTCAATGTTCGACATTTACGTCAGCACAAGTTGACCTGAAACTTCAACAATTCATTGTTCCTATACAAAAATGTAGACCTCTGTAGCTGAGATCACGAACTGGGGCTCAGTTCTTGTATGCTCGCACTATATTGGCCTCAGTGGGAACGCACTGCTATGCTGAGAGACTGAACACCAAACAACACAAGGCAACAACTGATGCAAATGAAGACCTCGGCTGAAAACAGTGTTAAGGGATGGTCTATGAGAAACAACAGAGTTATTACATGTAAAACATGATAAGTGATGTGCTTTGTTCGTATTAGGCAACAGTTCCACGATGAAACAAGAACTGGCAGCTCTATCTCTAATTTCAGATTCTCACTAATGGCAACTTTGTCATAATGTCTGCCCTTAGACAGCTGTTAAGGACCAAAATTGTGGCTCCTAGTAGTAGTAATGTGCTCTGTTTTCGCGCCAGGAATATGCTATTCAGGGATGAATTGGACAAATACGAGAATGATGAGGATAAATACGAGAATGATGAGGATAACTACGACTCAGACAAAGACCCTGAACATGTTCTGGAGCGCAAACTGGGTAGATGTGAATAGTTCTATAAGCAAATGAACAATTTTAACTTGTCCCTTACCATCGTTTTTGTGAATTTACGTGACAGGTGTGATGGCAGAAATGTTAAGCGACATCCTTAATATTATAGATTGCTGTTTGACGTTGTTATACTTCTTCATTTCTAAACGTTATAACGCAAATCTTAGTACCATAACCAGAAACCATTCGGACCTGTTAAATTCATACTTTTGAGAGTTTTCACAGTAATGTTTCGTTACCTTGCGCAGCAAGTAAACAGTGGTAATTCAATGGTAGCCCAGCTTGTAAGTAAGTACCTGTTGCGGCTTTTCTAAGAATAAAATTTTGGAGAGAATTTATGTTTTCAAAAACTTGTCGCTACACTAGAAATATCTGAAAACAATGGTTTCTTTCAATAACAATAGATATACTTGAAATGTCTTAAATGTAGACACCGGCCTCTGTGACCGAGCGGTTCTAGGAGCTTCAGTCTGGAACAGGGCGACCGCTACGGTCGCAGGTTCGAATCCTGCCTCAGACATGGATGTGTGTAATGTCCCTAGGTTAGTTAGGTTGAAGTATTTCTAAGTTCTAGGGGACTGATGACCTCAGATGTTAAGTCCCATAGTGCTCAGAGCCATTTGAACCATTTCTTAAATGTAGATTTTGTTGAAACTTTACCGTGTAATTACTCAAAGCAAACAACTTGTCCCTTCCCATTGTTTACAGCCAAGGTCTTCGATTATGAAATTATACAAAACAATAGCCTTACCGAAACTGGCATATGAAATGAAAAAGAAAATGACTTATTCAAATACCTGTAATGACGTACCAACGAAAAGGTACGGATACAACAAGATTTGGCTGATAATGGGACGACAAAAATTATAATTAGTGATCTACTTACATCAGGGTTAACATACAGTGCGACGACCGAGTATATGTTGGGCAGGACATGCCTAAAACAAAATCTATGATTGATGATGATAGTGATGTTGACGAAACATAGATGGTCATCTAAAAGGCGAGAATTAGGAAATAACTTCAGTTCTATATCAAACTGAGAAACTGTAACATTGTTGAAATATTTTGGAATACCTATAAAGCATACTACTTGTGGAAATAACTTAATAACAGAATCAAACACGAAATGTGAACTAGAATGAGAGTTGTCTTATACGCTCAGTACTGAAGTTCCTGAAGCTGCAGTAAAAATAAAAATACGGTTCTTTCCAGTTCAAACTGACAACAGAACAGAAGTCATTATCCCGGAATGTTATTAATAAATATCTCGCGATTGTCATTCATACTTTCCGAATTTCGACATTTCCTTAAATTTATTTTATGGCTTATACTTCAAGTTTGTAGTCGTTGTGAGACTACTAGGGGTAGCCATAAAATCTTAAGTATCATTTTGATAAAACAAAGGTTACTTTATTAATTTTTTGGTTGTTTGAAATAAATTTTCCAAGTGCTGGAACACAAGTTCCTGCTCCACAGTACTCTAACAGTACAGTTATTTCACTTTGTTCCAGGACTGCAAATGAGTATCTATCAAGAAAAAATTAATTACGAGGGACAAACGAAGTCTTATGACTACCTCCACCCCTCGCAAGTGGTGATATCTCTCGACTTTTTTCTCTGTGTCTCTATCTTGAAAATCAGAAATGTCATATCTTAAAAAGGTAAAATCCGAGATTTGTTCGAACGTTTTAGTCAGCGGTATGATTAAAGACCGAACTAGTTCCTTAGCATGGAACTCCATCACTTTTGTTTAGGCACCAGTGATTACGCAATTACATTCTTTTGCAATGACAAAGAATTCGTATAACAACATTTAGAGCGCGTAATACAAATAAAGCCACGTTGTATAACGTATCAGAAGAAACTGAGATACGCAGTTGCCTACGTCTCAGACTGTCGTAGAAACAGCGAAAGTCATTGCAGAGTGGTACACGGTCGGGGTGTAGATCGGAAAACAGCTGTCAGTTGATTCTCAAATGGCTTGCACTTTCCCACTCACTGGCTCCATTCGCTTCATTTCAATGTATTTAATTCACCTCGTATGCGTTTCTCGTACTAGAACAAAGCATGGTCCTCCGCCACATTTCTTTAATTTTTTTCCGGTAATGCTGCGAGAATGAATCTATCGTCGTGGTGATGGGAAACATACATGAAAACATAAGTGACAATGAAAATTTGTGTCTGGCTAGATGTGTGGTCGTATGGACGTAAGGTTAAGCCGTCGAGTCGCGGTAAATGAGCTTCGATTCCCAGTCGCGTACAAATTTTCAGTTGTCTCTTCATATTAGCCGATACCCTGCAGGTTGAGCAGATATGACCTGTTTGCCCTGATACAATTTCATGTCTTTGCATCTTCATTGATTTCGTCCGCGTCAATATCGTCACGTTGTAACCACACTCATGTCCTACTCCGAAAGATGGATCAACACTTAGTGCTGAAAGCATGATTATTAAGAACAGCAACGTACAGCCCGAACAGTGATCATATGCTGAAAGGAGCGTACAGTTATTTATACAAATATCGAAATTTCAGGAAGTTAGTATTTGTACATGCGTAGAATATCCCACATATACGAACACTGCAAGCATAAGATATTTCTAGAACCTGCCAGAAATGAATAACAGAAAATAACAAATAGTTCTTGGTTGTCAGGTTTGAACCGGCACCCGTAACAGGCCAAAAAAATGGCTCTGAGCACTATGGGACTTAACATCTGTGGTCATCAGTCCCCTAGAACTTAGAACTACTTAAACCCAACTAACCTAAGGACATCACACACATCCATGCCCGAGGCAGGATTCGAACCTGCGACCGTAGCAGTCGCGCGGTTCCGGACTGAGCGCCTAGAACCGCTAGACCACCGCGGCCGGCGTAACAGGCCGCCAGCGACGCTAAAACATTACACCATGCCGATAGCACAACAGCTCGTGGCAGTACAAAATCTGAGACAAAAAAGGCGGAGGTAGAGAGAGAGAGACAGAGAGAGAGACGCAACACAGACTATCCGAGTTGGACGGAAATCATTAGATGTCACGTACATCTATAGAGAAACAAATGATTACAGTTTCACAAAAATTGGATGATTTGTTCAAGAGAAACAGCTTCACAAATTGAGCAAGTCAATAACACGTTGCTTTACCTCTGGCCCTTACGCATGCAATTATTCGGCTTGACGCTGAGTGATAGGGTTTTTGGGTGTCCTGAGAGATATCCTGCCAAATTCTGTCCAATTGGCGCGTTAGAAAGTCAAAACCCCGAGGTGGGTGGAGGAGCCTGTCCATAGTGCCCCAAACACTCTCAATTGGGAACAGATCCGGCGTCCTTGCTGGCCAAATAATGGTTTGACTTGGTGAAATGTCTTGCAATGAAAGGTAACAAAACGGGGCGTAGAATATCGTCGACGTGTCGCTGTGCTGTAAGGGTGGCGCCTATGACAACCAAAGAGGTCCTGCCATGAAATGGAATGGCACACCAGACCGCCAGTTTTGGTTGACGGGCCGTATAGCGGGCAACAGTCAGGTTGATCATACAATGAAGGCTTTCACAAACGGATGTTTCAGCTGCCGAGAATTCTTCCGGGTTGTATGGCTGTGGTCCATGGAACTCTTCTATCCCTGACGTTTCGTCCAAAGCTACGTTGGACACAGTCGGAGGTGCTCCTGGTTGTGCTGAGTCGGCAACGTCAGGGATAGAAGAGTTCCATGGACCACGGCCATACAACCCGGAAGAATTCTCGGCATTAGGCAGGTTGGTATCCCAACATGTTCGGGGCATCCCTTGACAGTTTTCGGCCTGAAATTTCATTGAGTGGACTAGATTTCTCTTCAGTGATGAGTTCCGCTTCGAACTGAGTCCTGACGACCAGCGAAGAGATATCTGGAGACTCCCCATACAGCGGTGTGGTACCAATCAAATGGTTCAAATGGCTCTGAGCACTATGGGACTTAACATCTATGGTCATCAGTCCCCTAGAACTTAGAACTACTTAAACCTAACTAACCTAAGGACAGCACACAACACCCAGTCATCACGAGGCAGAGAAAATCCCTGACCCCGCCGGGAATCCAACCCGGGATCCCGGGCGCGGGAAGCGAGAACGCTACCGCACGACCACGAGCTGCGGACGTGGTACCAATCTGTCTGTCGCAGTGCGGCCCGACAACCAGGAGCGATAGACTGGGATGCCATTTCATTTCATAGCAGGACTCCTTTGGTTGTTATAGCGGCACCCTTACAGCACAGCGATCCGTCGACGATATGATACGCCCCATTTTGTTGCCCTTCGTGAGAAGCCAACCTGGACTTACATTTCAGGAGGATAATGCTCGCCCGCACACGGCGAGAATTTCTACTTGCCTTTGTGGTAGCCAAACCATACCTTGGCCAGTGAGGTCGCTGGATCTCTCCCCAAATGAGAACGGTTCTGGATTTTGACGAACTAACGCACCAGTTGGACTAAATTTGGCACGAAGTCCCACAGGACATCCAACAGTTCTATCAATCAATGCCAAGCCGAATAGCTACATGCTAAGGGGCAGGGATGGTCCAACGCGTTATTGACTTGGTCTGTTTGTGAAGCTCTTTCTCTTGAATGAATCATCGAGTTTTTCTAAAATGGTAATCATTTGTTGGTGTGTACATGTACATCAGTGGAAGGCAACGGGAAACCACCACTGGAATCACTCCCCTAGACGCTCATGCGGTGGACCTCTCTGACGAGGCTTCCCCTATGACAAGACATGTCATCAGGCAGAATACAAAGTTAAGTTTACATGTACATCATATCTACCGATTTCCGTCCCATTCGGGTAGTTAAGATCTCAGCCGGTCTCGTGGCCCAGCCTATTTCAATCCGAACTTGCGCTGCGGCCCTACTGACGCGCTCGTCGACAGATCGACGCACTTCAAGCATACCCCGTCCCAATCGCTTGCAGTTCACTGTAGTCGCGGAAAGAAATTCAACAAACAAACACAGAAGAAAGCTTGTATTTGAGGGATCCACAGCCTCCAAGTGCGCACTAATTGAAAGCATAGTTCGTAGTACGCTATACTGTAGTCGATTTTTATTGAAATCGCGCGATTAGCTGATTTTGACGACTTGTTATTTGCAAGAACATGTGCATTATTAGGTATTACATGTCGTAATTGTCAAATTATTTTTCACTATACGTAAAGCGTAGACGTTATATTCCATCCTTACGTTAATGTGGATCCATTCACAATGCAAAGATGGAATATAACGTCTACTTTTTACGTGTAATGAGAAATAATTTGACAATTATGACGTGTAATACGTAATATTACATGTGCTGTAAACCGACAAGTCATCGAAAATAGCTAATCACGAATTTTAAATAAAGATCGACTACAGTACAGCCCACTACGGACTATGTTTTGTTTTATTAAACACCGAAGAGAAGACCCCTTCAAGTGTTGCTGGACGCGCCTCTCTTCTTGAAAAACCACTACGCATCACCACTTTAGAGAAAACAGGTCGCCCCCCTGTCCGTGATAATACGACGCGCTACAGTTTCCTCCTGCCCGCTTATTCACGAACCGTACATCGTAAATCACGCAGGGCAACCAGACTACGCAACGAGTGTTGTTCTTTCAAAGCTTTGTAAATATCCCGGTAGTGCTTTTGTGTGTCTTGTACTGCCGTGAAGTCCTTATCAGCTGTGTAGTTGCAGGCTGCGGTATTAACCTATTAAGTAAAATGTACGAGCGTCAGGACTACCGGTCACGTTACACTCTGACATCCGAGAAGCAGGGATATTTGCCTGGGGGAGGGGGGGGGGGGGGGAAGGAGAAGGACTAGGAAGGACGAAGGTTGCTGGTTGCTGTGAACAATGGCCGGTCAGCGCACATATGACGTGGAACACGACGACGAGCAGTCTTCCTACATCAACTTCAGTACTCTGCAAATGACACTCATGTGTTTACCAGAGGATTCGTGGAACCACTTTCAGACTATTTCTCAACTGTCCCACTCTGGGACAGCTCGTGCGTAAAATGAGCACCTGAATCTTTCGCTGACAGCTGTGATTTCTCTCATTTTACCATGGTCATTTCTGCCTACGTTGATGAGAATCAACCAATATGGGATGAAGAAAAAAATACCGCACTTGGAGGTCGGCATACGATAACTGGGATAAAATCCCAGTTCATCCTGCAAAACATAGTCTGTTACCTTTAACAGAGATGGGATTTTAAAAAGATGTTCTTGCAACGTTGGAACTGCGTGCAGCGTAGCCAAGAAAAGGTGTGTGTCCTGTTGGCTCATTGGGACGAGGTAATGCAATGGGGAATGTACCGGGTGGTCAAAAACTCAGTATAAATTGAAAACTTAATAAACCACGGAATAATGTAAATAGAGATGTCAAAATTGACTCACATGCTTGGAATGACATGGGGTTTTATTAGAACCAGACGCTCCACCCCATATAGCTAGACGCGTGAAAGCTCTCTTGCGCGCGTCGTTTGGTGACGATCGTGTGCTCAGCCGGCACTTTCCTCATGCTTGGCCTCCCAGGTCCCCAGACCTCAGTCCGTGCGATTATTGGCTTTGGGGTTACCTGAAGTCGCGAGTGTATCGTGATCGACCGACATCTCCAGGGATGCTGAAAGACAACATCCGACGCCAATGCCTCACCATAACTCCAGACATGCTTTACAGTGCTGTGCACAACATTATTCCTCGACTACAGCTATTGTTGAGGAATGATGGACATATTGAGAATATCCTGTAAAGAACATCATCTTTGCTTTGTCTTACTTTGTTATGCTAATTATTGCTATTCTGATAAGATGAAGCGCCATCTGTTGGACATTTTTTGAACTTGTGTATTTTTTTGGTTCTAATAAAACCCCATGTCATTTTAAGCATGTGTCAATTTGCACCTCTCTATCTACATTATTCTGTGATTTATTCAGTTTTCAAATTTATACTGACTTTTTGATCACCCGGTATATGCACAGTCGTCGATGTTCGAGACAGGTTCACGGCAAACATTTTTTTTCTATACTTAAAGCATCAAACTGCATACAATTTACACTTCCACAGTGCCGTATCTTGCGTATTTCTTTCTGTTACTGTTACCTTTATTTACACATTAAGACACAATACGGACTCATTACAAAGTAAACGACCTATTTTTTACGTCCATCAGACAAATTAAGTCAATAGAAAATAATAGTGGATACAGAAACACCGTCTGTATCCAATGACATACAAAAAACACAATAAGTAGGCTACACTAGATTCCACATCATACTATATCTTCACAGAGCCGTACGCATACGTACGAGCAGCGTTCACTATTGCAAACACTTCGCCACTCGCTGGACCATATTTTGATGGAACCTACGCAACACACTTGTATCCACCTGTACCCGAAGCGGCATGCACACGCGTTATTAGGTCACGTACATCCATGGGTGGAGTACTATGGGCGTGTTCCTTTAAGTGTCCCCACAAACAAAAATCCAGGTTCAGGGAACGTGGAGGACAGGACATCGGACCTCCACGACCGATCCTTTTCCCGGGCACTTAAATAGTTACGAACGTTCAATCTAAAGTGTGGCGGTGCGCCATAACGCTGAAACCATAGCTGTGGCCGATTGCCAAGTGGAACGATATCTGACGCGTCAGGCAAAAATTGCAAATTGTGCGGCAGTAAGCGCACAAAAGGACTCCTTCCACGACTCCAGCCTACAGGTTTATGCCAAATCGTGCCTCAAAGCCACGTTCACAGGTGACATTTGGGTTATGCTCCAACCAATAATGGCCGTTGTGGAGATTGAAAATACCTTCACGAGTGAAACTGGATTAGTCAGGCGATATCGCGTTGTTTATAAAATGTTCATTATCTTCCACTTGGTGCAAAAGCCATTCACAAAACTGGACTCGTCAAATACGGTCTTATGGCCGCTGGTGTTGAGTTGACGTGTATGGATATGGACACAGTTCTTCATGGTGCAACACTTCAACAACCAGTCTTTGAGATATTTGGAACTGCCTTCCAGCATCACAGGTACTTGGCTGAAATGACTGGTGAACGACGAGAACGAGGGCACGGACGTCAAAAATATCATATCTCCATGTTTTTCATTATTTTTTTTTCGAAACATTACAAATTGTTACTCAAAAAAAGAAACGAAACCGGAGTTAATCCTACACTTGAGAAAGAAAAAAATTCGTTTCCAGTCGTGGCTGCAACCATTTTTGTTTACTTTTGTTTTATTAACTAAACAAAAAAACAAGACAGATAGAGCCACAGAAATGACAAACTGTCTTACAATACAGATGAAAAGTGACTGTAACGAAAATACCAAAAGGACCAACTCAAAACTTTTTTTTGTTTCCTGTCAAGTTTATTAAAAGCAAGGTAACAGGAATGAGACATCGGGCAGAAAAGGAATTCTAGGCTTCATCCAACTCCTTGACGATTAAATAGTAGGTACAGCAAATATGCTCATGATAACGTGGCATCCTTTGCCATGTCCAACGGGACAGGTCGCAGACGCAACCCACCACGTAATGAACATAACACTCGACAAGCCACGTAAGTGTATTGTTCTTCGTTCTGGGAAAGAAGCTTGAATCGGCACGCAGGAGAACCTCACTCTCTACTGCTTCTTCCGTCGTCCTGGCAAGAAAGGCCGTTTGTCGGCGAAGCCAACTCTAATGTCTGTGTCCGCAGGCGACGAACTGGTCACATAAAGTATCCGATTCATGGCAACGACTGCATCGGTCTGTCTCACTAAGGCCAATGTGATAAAGACGAACGTTGATGGGGAGAAGATTACGATCGACTTGGTACCATGGTGACGTCACTTCCATCGGTAGAATAGGTAGGCTAACATTGGATCAAACAACCTTACATTGTTTCTCTAGTGATAGGGACTTCACAGAGGAAGCGCGGTTTGGAAACGTCCAGCAACATAACAGCATTTTTACACAGAGATGCGACTGGGAAAGAATAACGACCCCAAAATAACTGTCATGAATAAAAAATTCCCAAATGTGCCTTAATTTATTATTTATCTTAATTTATTATTTATCCCACCAGTGGTGGATGTGGACTTGATGTCCCAGCAGTCTACTGGGCGAGCTACGACGGCTGGTAAGGTAGTGCGGGGTGATGCACGTTTCTCTACACATGGCGATACGCTGAACACTGTGGCAGTGTTGCCAGCTCCTCGTTCTCATACATTTTTCAAAATACATCCGATCTGATTTCACTAGACAAACTTTTGTCTTGAATCTGGATGAGGAATCGCTCGCCGACCTCCAAGTGCGGCATTTTTTCTTTACCCTGTATTTCGGCATTCGGAGGAACAACAACAACCATAATAATAATAGTGCTGCCGTACGGCCACAGGCGTGGTGCATGAATTTTCAGCCGGGCGCCACTTGGGAGATAGCACCCGGCCTTTCCCCCATACAAGTACTAACCTGGTACGACGGTGCCCTACTTCTGTTATCGGGCGACAACAGATGTTAACAGCGTGACAAAGCCTTTGACTAGCATACGCAGCAGAGAGTTGTTGATGTTAATTTCACGAAATAATCTCTTCGCAGCGAGAAACGCCTTTGTTTCAACGATTACCGAGTCAACTCCCTTATATCCGCTACACTTTCTCCACTACTTCGGGAGGGTAAAAAACGACCTGGCATTCTTCAGACCTTCTAGATGTGCTCCTTCAATCCTACCCGATAAGGATACTCTAGCAGAGGGCGAACAAGCTAAGTGTAGGAGACCCATTTAGTAGATTTGTTGCATATTCTAAATGTTCTGCCAACAAAACGCAGTCTATGGTTCACCTTCCCCGCAACATTTGCTATTTTGTGGCTCCAATTTGTTTGTACATCCTAGGTATTTGGTTGAAACTACAACCTTCAAACTTCTGTTGGTGTAGTGGAAATTTAACGCTCAAGTTCAAACGCTAGCCAATGGCCAAGCCTGTCGCCGAAATTCCTTCACCTGTAGTGACACATAGACACACACACACACACACACACACACACACACACACACACACACACACACACGTACCATTGATGCTACAGGCTGTGGTGCTTTTCGTGTGGACAGTGTATTTCGGTTTGTTACGACTTTACGCACAATTATAGCTGCCCTATCGGTAAACGTTTTAACCGCTAAAATTTGCGATACATTCTCAGTGGCGTTATCATTACCATCATCGTTATGTGCTATTTGACATTGTTTGCTAGATAAATGTGTGCTCCAGACTTCCTCACGCATTACGCTCGCAATGGCGGGTCCGTCTGCCCGAATCTGGCCCGGCATGTTTTGTGACGTCACCAGTCCACTTTCCCACCGTACAACACACGAATAACAGCGCCCTGTAGACGCATCCGTAACACTCACCTACACTCCACAAATCACACACGACGCATCTCTCACGTATCCGCGAGGAAAGGGCCCAATGTGTGCAGAGCAAGAGCAAACTTTCCAGCGCGGTGGTTGAATCCACCCATTGGATTCTCCAGTCAACAAGACCATACGACAGTTACATTTATATTCTTTACATTTCAAACTAATCAAATGACTCTCAATTTGCTGCTGACGATATAAACGCGTCCGGGCGATAGCAGCATCACCTGGCGAAGAATGACTGCTGGCCAGACACACGCACGGTGCTTCTACACTATTGGCCATTAAAATTGCCACACCACGAAGATGACGTGCTACAGACATGAAATTTAACCGACAGGAAGAAGATGCTGTGGTATGCAACTGATTAGCTTTTCAGAGCATTCACACAAGGTTGGCGCCGGTGGCGACACCTACAACGTGCTGACATGAGGAAAGTTTCCAGCCGATTTCTCATACACAAACAGCAGTTGACCGGCGTTGCCTGGTGAAACGTTGTTGTGATGCCTCGTGTAAGGAGGAGAAATGCGTACCATCACGTTTCCGACTTTGATAAAGGTCGGATTGCGGTTTATCGTATCGCGACATTGCTGCTCGCGTTGGTCGAGATCCAATGACTGTTAGCAGAATATGGGATCGGTGGGTCAGGAAGGTAATACGAAACGCCGTGCTGGATCCCAACGGCCTCTTATCACTAGCAGTCGAGATGACAGGCATCTTATCCGCATGGCTCTAACGGATCGTGCAGCCACGTCTCGATCCCTGAGTGAACAGATGGGGACGTCTGCAAGACAACAACCATCTGCACGAACAGTTCGACGACGTTTGCAGCAGCATGGACTATCACCTCGGAGACCATGGCTGCGGTTACCCTTGATGCTGCATCACAGGCAGGAGCGCCTGCGATGGTGTACTCAGTGACGAACCTGGGTGCACGAATGGCAAAACGTCATTTCTTCGGAGGAATCCAGGTTCTGTTTCACCATTATGATGGTCGCATCCGTGTTTGGCGACATCGCGGTGAACGCATATTGGAAGCGTGTATTCGTCAGCGCCATACTGGCGTATCACCTGGCGCGATGGTATGGGGTGCCATTGGTTACACGTCTCGGTCACCTCTTGTTCGCATTGACGGCACTTTGAACAGTGGACGTTACATTTCAGATGTGTTACGACCCGTGGCTCTACCCTTCATTCGATCCCTGCGAAACCCTACATTTCAGCAGGATAATGCACGACCGCGTGTTGCAGGTCCTGTACGGGCCTTTCTGGATACAGAAAATGTTCGACTGCTGCCCTGGCCAGCACATTCTCCTGATCTCTCACCAATTGAAAACGTCTGGTCAATGGTGGCCGAGCAACTGGCTCGTCACAATACGCCAGTCACTACTGTTGTAGCCTATCGTGTTGAAGCTGCATGGGCAGTTGGACCTGTACACGCCATCCAAGCTCTGTTTGACTCAATGCCCAGGAGTATCAAGGCCGTTATTACGGCCAGAGGTTGTTCTTCTGGGTACTGATTTGTTAGGATCTATGCACCCAAATTGCGTGAAAATGTAATCACATGTGAGTTCTAGTATAATATATTTGTCCAATGAATATTCGTTTATCATCTGCATTTCTTCTTGGTGTAGCAACTTTAATGGCCAGTAGTGTACTATCAGTCTGCGTGCTATCCGTGTACAGAGTAAGGATGGCGCGATCTATCTGAGTTTGGCCGAGGTCAGATTGTGAAGGCCCGGAGGCTCGGCACGAGCATTTCGGAAACTGCACGCTTGTCGGGTGTTCGAGGAGTGCGGTCGTGAGTGTCTGGATGGTGATGGTGGTGGTAAGCTCTTATGGGAGGAAACTGCTGAGGTCATCGCTTTCTAGGCTTACACACTACTTAATGTAACTTAAACTAACTTACGCTAAGGAGAACATACAAACTAATGCCCGAGGGAGGACTCGAACATTCGACTGGAGGAGCCGCGTGAACCGTGACAAGGAACTCCAGACTGTGCGGCTACCCCGCGCAGCGGTGAGTGTCTTCAACACATGGCGAAACCAAGGGGAAACCACGTCCAGACGTCGTGGGGTTGGGCGGCCACCCCTCCTTACAGGTGTCAGGGTATTAGGCTCTGCAGACTGGTAAAACTGGACTGGCGGAGATCTGTGGCGGAACTAACATCAGGTTTTAATGCTGGGCAGAGTACCAGTGTGTCCGAACACACAGTGCACCGAACACTCCTAACGATGAGCCTCTGCAGCCGATGACCACTGCATGTGCCAATGTTAACACCACGGCATCAGTAACTATGACTGAAATAGGCACTGGACGCTGGCGCAGTGGCAGAGCGTTGCACGGTCTGATGAAGCCCGATACCTTCCTCAGCACGCCGATGGGTGGGCACGAGTCTGTCGTCTTACGGGGGAAAAGCTCCTTGTCACCTGTACTGCAGGACGGAGACAAGCTGGCGGCAGCTCCATTACGGTCTGGGGAACAGTCACGTGGGCATGCATGAGTCCAGTGAGACTCGTGCTAGGCACCATAACGGCCAAGGAGTGTAGTACACTGGTTGCAGACCTTCATGACGACCGTGTTTCCCGACGGCAATGACATTTTTCAACAAGAAAATGTGCCATGTCACAAGACCAGAAGTGAGGTGGAGTGGTTCAAGGAGCACACTGCCGATTTCGAATTGATGCGCTGGTCCCCCAGCTCACCAGATGTAAACTCGATCGAACACATCTAGGACGTGATTGAACGTGGCGTCAGAGTTCATCGATCCTCTTCCCAGAATTTACGAAATTCAGATGACTTATGTGTGCACTCGTGGTGCCAAGTTGCTACTGCGACCTACCTAGGTCTCATTGCTTCCACGCCACGACGCGTCACCGCTGTTATCCGTGCCAAAGGTGGAGACACTTGCACCTGCTATTAGGAAGGTGGCCGTAATCTTGTGGCTGATGTGTGAAGTGCAGGCTCTACTGTGTTGCCATTCTGGTAGATATGAAAGTGCGGATGGGAAAGCAGAGCACTCATAGCACGATCGACCTCTGCCAAAGTACTGCACGACTGAAACTGTAAACTTCATGGAATCTGCTCTGTTGTTTACAGACTGCCGAAGGGCAAGCAGAGTTTGTCGAATGCAGGCTGTGGACCACCACCTGGATGGTATGAAGAAAACAATACAGGAGAGAAGATCCATCGAAGGGAGATTGTTGTGTGGGAAATCTTATGGGACTTAACTGCTAAGGTCATCATTCCCTAAGCTTACACACTACTTAACCTAAATTATCCCAAGGACAAACACACACACACACATGCCGGAGAGAGGACTCTAACCTCCGCTGGGACCAGCCGGAGATTGTTGTCTTTACCAATACTGTGTACAGAAAAGCTACCACCTTTGTTTAAACTGCTGTACCTCTTAAACAGCATTTCAACAGGTCTTTTCCAGTCCGAGTTACGCCATTATCAATCGTAGCTGTGTAGGCAGAGCTTAATTGAGTGTGCCACAGACGCTCGTAATTTGCAAATTATTATCTTGGAACACACGAGAATCTTTTTCTAGAGGGTTTCGCCGAACTGCTGCTACGAACAATGCTCTCACGTGCAAGTGACCGTGACAGGCAAAGCTCTCAAGTTACCGGGTCCGTAATTCGCCCGCACATCTTTGATTTATGAGCCTGTTGTTGCCTGCCGTCTTCCCGTAATCCTACACGACATGGAAGAACAATGGAGAGCCAGCCTGAAAACGTGACCGATACTGCCGCTGTCCTTTGCTTTCCCGGAAGTGCCTCATCCTCTGTTGAGAACGCGCTGGATCCTGGAAAAGAGTTGTGACAGTGCTGGCTCAAACTACGTGAGTCCAGTTTACTGATATTAACAAAATTCTTCAGGATAACTAAAAATTCTACGGATATTGCATACACTTTGGAATGGGAACCGAGATGGGAGAGGATAATGTATGACCACGTTGTTGACATTCGCACACTATTTTTAGACATTTGTGTCGTTGTAGAACATTAAAAATGCTTAAAGTGGATGTACGAAACCGCGTAGACAAACTAATTAATTGTTGTATTATGTTTATTTTACTAACAAGCGGAGGGCGAGGGATGGATCTGACCTATTCGGCTCACACTGTTCAAATGGCTCCAAATACTATCTGACAACATCTGAGGTCATCAGTCCCCTAGACTTAGAACTACTTAAACCTAACTAATCCAAGGACATCACACACATCCATGCCCGAGGCAGGATTCGAACGTGCGACCGTAGCAGCAGCGCGGTTCCGGACTGAAGCGCCTAGAACCTCTCGGCCGCAGCGGCCGGCGTCTCAAACTGTGTGAGTAGAAGTAAGTATATGACCCACTGAAGTTCCTAAAATATTTCACCTAAGTGGGCCGTAGGAATAGAGAAAACGTTCTCGAAAGTTTTTCTGATTACGTTGTGAGCAATATATGAATAACTGTTCCGCCGTTGGTGGCGCAGTTAGTAAATATACAGAATGATAAATTGGTGACTCCAGTTCGACAACTGCTGCTACCTATTTAAATATAGTTGAACAGTTCGATTTATGCACGTAAAATTAATATATATACAACTTACAATTATTTACGATTACTTTACTTTGAATAATGTGTATAATTAAACAATTAAATTTCGTAATTGGGTGAAGTTTTGAATGAAAGTAATATTTCAGAAAATTCTATTAACGAATTATTTGATTTTTATTTATTACAGGCAGTTCAATTTTACGCTGTCTAATATCGTGTAGGGCCCCCGCGAGCACGCAGATGTGCCGCAACACGACGTGGCACGGACTCGGCTAACGTCTGAAGTAGTGCTGGAAGAAATTGACACCATGACTCCTGCAGGTCTGTCCATAAATCCGTTAGAGTACGAGGTGGTGTAGATCTCTTGTGAACAGCACGTTGCAAGGCATACCAGATATGCACAATAATGTTCATGTGTGAGGAATCTGGTGGCCAGCGGAAATGTTTAAACTCAGAAGAGTCTTCTAGGAGACACTCTGTAGCAGTTCTGGGCATGTGGGGTGTCGCATTGTCCTGCTGGAACTGACCAAGTCCGTCGTCGGATGCACAATGGACAGAATGGATGCAGGTAATCAGACAAGATGCTTACGTTCGTGTCACGTCTCAGAGTCGTATCTACACGTATCAGGGGTCCCATATTACTTCAACCGTACACGCCCCACACCATTACAGACCATCCACCAGCTTGAACAGTCACCTGCTAACATGCAGGGTCCATGATTTGATGTCTCCATACCCGGACACGTCTATCCGCTCGATACAACTTGAAACGCGCCTCGTCCGAACATGCACCATGTTTCCAGTCATAAACAGTCCAATATCGGTGTTGACGGGCCCATGCGAAGTGTAAAGCATTGTGTCGTGCAGTCATCAAGGGTACACGAGGGGGGGCTTCCGCTCCGAAAGCCCATATCGATAATGTTTCGTTGAATGGTTTGCGCGCTGAGACACGTTGAAGACTCAGCATTGAAATTTGCAGCAATTTGTGGAATGATTGTACTTCTGTCACGCTGAACGATTCTCTTCAGTCGTTGTTGATCCCATTCTTGCAGGATCATTTTCCGGCCGCAGCGACGTCAGGGATCTGATGTTTTACCCGATTCCTCATATTCACGGTACACTCGTGAAATGGTCGTAATGGAAAATTCCCCCTTCATCGTTACCTCGGAGATGCTGTGTTCCATCGCTCGTGTGCCGACTATAACACGAAGTTCAAACTCACTTAAATCTTGATAATCTGCCATTCTAGCAGCAGTAACCGATGTAGCAGCTGCGCCAGATACTTGTTATCGTACACAGGTGTTGCCGAACGCAGCGCCGTCTGCTGCTTGTTTACATATCTCTGTATTTGAGTACGCGTGCCTATATCAATTTCTTTGGCGTTTCAGTGTATTTTTAGGGTGATAATCGTCAAAGAAACATTTAAAACACAAACATTGTTCAAACCAGGCACGTTTTATCAATGCATTTTCTTAGCAAGAACATTTTTCTAAAATGTGCTTGAGTGGGAAGCATACTTCATTCAAGTTTTTAAATGAAAGACTTTCCTCTAATAATTCTGATGCACACCAAGCATATGGAATCATTGAGGTGAAAACAGGAACACTGAACTGTTGCTGCACGATCGACTGCATTTTAATTGCATTTTCCCTTGACGATAATTCTCGCTGTTTTTGTATCAAATGAAGGGCACTTTGCTAATCTTTTAGTTAGACTTGACTTGGCGATAGGAATACATATCACGAGGTTGAGCAAGAGGGATTCATACTGTACAGACCGTTAGAATATCTTGCAAAACAGTTGAAATCACAACCCGTCAGAGGTGAAGCATTTAAAAACAAGCTCTGTTTAGATGTTTTCATTATTCGAATTTAATCATCATAACTTATTGTAAATTGTATATATTTATTTTACGTACACAAACTGAACTGTTAAACTGTGGCAGTGTTATTTTTTTCGTGCACTTGCGCAACGTGATGTCAGGAAGCGCGTGGAGTTATTTTGGTGGATGTTGTTGTTTATCTTCGTCATCAAGTTATTTAATTTCTTAGCGTTGTTGAATATTTTTGGCAAGATTCTAACCAACAAACGGTTTCGTTCACTCATATTTCACTTCAAATATTGTATGCGGTGTAGATACATAATTGGTTACCTCCACCTAAGGATTTTCAGACTTTTCGTTGGTCGGCCTAAGATTACGGCAAACCTAAGCATTTAGAACAACGACGATGGAACACGATGCTGTCCGAAAAGGGAAGAAATTCACAGGGTTCAGAATGAAACAGAAAACTTGTAGCTACATCTCTAGGAAAGTACAAACTTTAAACTTTAAGTATGTACTGGACCAAAGAAATGACACTGATTGAACAACGCCAGCACAGCCTAGTAAGCTAACAACGTCAGAAACGGCGGCGGTTGCTACAGCACGACCACAGCAAGGAACAGCAATGGATCTACCCCTTAGTTCCAGCATTGTTCCACTCAGTGGTTGCAATTACGATCATGCTTTCCGAGCCACATTCATGGTCCGCTGAAATGGAAAATATATTTCAACGACAGAGTAGACAACAATCACGAGTAGTTTAGTTTGGTGATTAGTAACCTCAGCGTTAATATCGGACGTTATAGTGAGGAGACTGGAAGAAGTATTAATTTCTCGGTGCATGAAGTGAGTTGACATCAGAGTGAGAAAGGTACCGTACCAAGAGAAGCGGGGAGATAGGACCTCGTCTGAATACTGGCGACATTTACGCATCCTAGTAGATAGCCCGACAGTCTTTGGCAGGTTGATGCTAGACAGCATCCAGCACAAGCAAGGACTGCGGTAAACACATACGAGGAGACATCAGCTGACAAACCACTACTTGCCGCGGACAAAACTTACGAGACGCACGAGCCAACCGCAACAGTGGCAGTGATGCCGACATATTCTGCGTACGACAACCACCGTGGTGAGCAAGGGGAAACCCGAGTCATGACTTTACCCTGCTCCACAGTCACACTACGACACGCGACAAACACTTCAAACGAGAGTAGAGATTTAAAAGCTACAATAGAAGACTTAAGAACGCATATGCGCTCGCAACAGCGACGACAAGTTAACATTAATCGCACGATAAATAGGGCTAGATGTAAAACAAGAAGCCGGCACAGGGTGTACATAAATTGTGTTGGGAGAGAGGCTTCTCCTTCTCAAAGAGCCAAGGTACGTGCAGCAACAGTGCAGTGTTTTCATTTAAGCAGCAACAACCATCACTGCATACGTCTCCTTCTGCTTCAAAGAGGTTGTACATATTAGACTGAAATACGGGCACAAGGTTTCTGGTGGATACCGGGTGAGACATCAGCTCGCACCACGTAACTAACGATATGTACAGCCACGTTTGAAAGCAGTGAATAACTCTGTAACTAACACATATGGGCATAAACCGCGCAAGATTGATGACGGTTTCTTCAAGCAATTTACATCGTCTTTTGTGATAGCTGATGTATCAGAAGCTTTATTTGATGCTGATTTTCTAGCACGTTTCACATTGGCGGTTGACATACAGGGAGAATGTTTGTTAAATCTGACAGGCAATAGTACATCATCAGACACTAAAAGGCAAACAACTTGTGAGAAACTGCAGGCAGTTAGCAACTCCTTATCTGAGGAATTACAATATGAACAGGAAAATCAAAATACACTCCTGGAAATGGAAAAAAGAACACATTGACACCGGTGTGTCAGACCCACCATACTTGCTCCGGACACTGCGAGAGGGCTGTACAAGCAATGATCACACGCACGGCACAGCGGACACACCAGGAACCGCGGTGTTGGCCGTCGAATGGCGCTAGCTGCGCAGCATTTGTGCACCGCCGCCGCCAGTGTCAGCCAGTTTGCCGTGGCATACGGAGCTCCATCGCAGTCTTTAACACTGGTAGCATGCCGCGACAGCGTGGACGTGAACCGTATGTGCAGTTGACGGACTTTGAGCGAGGGCGTATAGTGGGCATGCGGGAGGCCGGGTGGACGTACCGCCGAATTGCTCAACACGTGGGGCGTGAGGTCTCCACAGTACATCGATGTTGTCGCCAGTGGTCGGCGGAAGGTGCACGTGCCCGTCGACCTGGGGCCGGACCGCAGCGACGCACGGATGCACGCCAAGACCGTAGGATCCTACGCAGTGCCGTAGGGGACCGCACCGCCACTTCCCAGCAAATTAGGGACACTGTTGCTCCTGGGGTATCGGCGAGGACCATTCGCAACCGTCTCCATGAAGCTGGGCTAGGTCCCGCACACCGTTAGGCCGTCTTCCGCTCACGCCCCATCATCGTGCAGCCCGCCTCCAGTGGTGTCGCGACAGGCGTGAATGGAGGGACGAATGGAGACGTGTCGTCTTCAGCGATGAGAGTCGCTTCTGCCTTGGTGCCGATGATGGTCGTATGCGTGTTTGGCGCCGTGCAGGTGAGCGCCACAATCAGGACTGCATACGACCGAGGCACACAGGGCCAACACCCGGCATCATGGCGTGGGGAGCGATCTCCTACACTGGCCGTACACCACTGGTGATCGTCGAGGGGACACTGAATAGTGCACGGTACATCCAAACCATCATCGAACCCATCGTTCTACCATTCCTAGACCGGCAAGGGAACTTGCTGTTCCAACAGGACAATGCACGTCCGCATGTATCCCGTGCCACCCAACGTGCTCTAGAAGGTGTAAGTCAACTACCCTGGCCAGCAAGATCTCCGGATCTGTCCCCCATTGAGCATGTTTGGGACTGGATGAAGCGTCGTCTCACGCGGTCTGCACGTCCAGCACGAACGCTGGTCCAACTGAGGCGCCAGGTGGAAATGGCATGGCAAGCCGTTCCACAGGACTACATCCAGCATCTCTACGATCGTCTCCATGGGAGAATAGCAGCCTGCATTGCTGCGAAAGGTGGATATACACTGTACTAGTGCCGACATTGTGCATGCTCTGTTGCCTGTGTCTATGTGCTTGTGGTTCTGTCAGTGTGATCATGTGATGTATCTGACCCCAGGAATGTGTCAATAAAGTTTCCCCTTCCTGGGGCAATGAATTCACGGTGTTCTTATTTCAATTTCCAGGAGTGTATTTCGGATGACCAGGCAACCGGAACAGGAGACGAGTCGACTAAACAGGTCCACCCAAAGGAATTAAACACAGTACAGTGCACTATATCTCTACCACACCAGGACAATCAATTGCACGACAAGCACAGAGAACTACACCAGAGAGGCTGACGGAAACAAAAGCGATATTCGAAGAAATGTTACATTCGCGGGTAATTCGCCAGTCAGACAGCCTGTGATCTTCGCCCCTACACTTAGTACGTAAGAAGGACAGATCGTGGAGGCCGTGTGGGGACTACTGGACATTAAACTCGAGGACCATCCGTGACAGTCACCCATTACCTGACATACAGGACTTCACACCTCAAGTCTGAGGTGTATCGCAACAACTGTCACAGTCTTCAAGAACTGTAGCAGAACATTTCGAATGAGATAGCAGTAAATCCAGCTGTCCAGTTTCGATCGGCCTTCAGCAACTTTCTAATCAATGACCAAATGTGCCAAGAGATGAATGATGGTCACTTTCAACATCTGCTGTAATCAGTAGTTAGTAATGTATTTCCTTTCCCCTGCTGTGTTTCTTTGTATCCTGGGACCCCACCCTCCGGTCCTCTTCTATTTTCCCCACCCTGCAGTAACCCAGCAGTCGTCTTCTGAGGCCTCAGAGGTAGTTACGAATAACTCTGTGCAAGTGAGGTAAGAGATGATTCAGATAAGGTACTGCAAACTGTTTAACACGAAAAATGATGTAAACGTGAGCTCGGAAGCAAGTTGCAGGTGAGCATGTGTGAGATGTGAGTGTGGAGTGTGCTGTTGTTGCAGGAGGTGGCGGTGTTCTGCTCCGGTCCCACCTGCAGTCGTGGCTGCTGCCCGTGGTCCCCATCGCCGGCCGCGCTACTCTGCTGCACCACCCCTCCTCCAGCAGGTGAGTCTGCTGCATCAGCTGCCAGCATTTTGCTGACACTTCCGTGCTACTCTGCTGTGCCACCCCTCCTCCGGCAGATGAATCTGCTGCATCAGCTGCCAGCATTTTGCTGACATGTCCGCACTACCCTGCTTGACTGCACCTACTCCGGCAGACCAGTCTGCTGCATATCTGCCAGCATTTTGCTGACATGCCCGCGCTACTCTGCTGTGCTGCCCCTCCTCTGGTGGGTGAATCAGCTGCGTCATCTGCCAGCATTTTGCTGGCATGTCCGAGCTACTCTGCTGCACCACCCATCCTCCAATAGGTGCATCTGTTGCTTCAGCTGCTTGCATTTTGTTGACGCTGTCTCCTCAGCATTTTTCACTCGTTGCGACTGCTTCTTCAACTTTTAAAGCTAATGAAGATGTAGAGGGGGACGAGTTTTACACCTCTGCATTTGCCACTGTGAGACTGAATGGCACATGGTGCCACTGCAGGCACGCGACGCGGTAGGAGAAGTACATTGCGCAACAGAATCAAAGGATCAGTTTTCGAAAACCCCTAATTACCACCCACTGCAACACTTAAATTTGAAATTTGAATCACAGATGCCTACAGTGATCCACATTTGGAAAAGAGTCCAGAGCTCGTAATTTGATGTTAGCTGTGAGGTGGATCAATGACGTCACAGTGGCAACAAATTTCACCACCACTCTGCTCAACGCCACCGTGGCAGTATCACACGGTCAGACGGTCGTCTAAACCGCTCTTACTGAAGTTTCGCCCCTTCTTTTAATGCCTCTGCGATGGAGGTCAGATATGAGACACTCCGCACTGAAATTACGCACTTTTCTTATGTGTGGCCGAAGAAAACATTTCAGATGCGCCACCACTCAGATTCGACAAGAAAAAGGGCTCAGAGGACGGCGTAAAGGGCATCATTGAAACACCCCTTCTTCTGGGGCGTTTACTCCCATGCATTTCCCGATCGAAGATGACAGTTCACTGTGCGATGAGAAACAAGGACATGTTCTTGACAATCTTTGACATTGCTCACACCCTCTGACGTTTCAGCCATTCTGTAAGGACTTTGTGAGGCTCCAGACCCATTGAAATTGATCGCTTTTCTTTGGAGTGCAGCGCGGCCATAAGTTCGCTCTCTTGTAGAGGCTGAAACGACTAGGGACCGCTCAAAATCATTCAAAGAAATTTGAACGTCATCCGAAGCAACAAAGCGTACTTATACTTTTTCAGTCCTGTTTTCTATCCTCCTGTGTTGTCATCACGCGGGAGCGCAACATGAACACGAGCATTAATACGACGCAAATTTGCCTATACAACCCCCCCTCCCCTCCCCCACAGTTCAGTAACACCGTGTGACCCACACACCTTTTTTGAGCACATTACAAACGTATGTGTCAGAGACTTCGACATCCGTTCATGTTTACAGCTGCTCTAGCGGCCGAAAGTAGGTAAACCCGACTCAAGGGGTGTCAAACGGGTTGCCTAGCCTTCAGGCACGACAGCAGCCACGACGCTAAATTGGTATCGAAGTTCTTAACGTGTATATTTCTAACGCTTTGTAGAAAGGTGCACGGGTTTCACCGAGTGTGTTCCCGAGCTGGGGTGTCTTACAGGAGCCATTTGCCACTTTACTGATGACGTTAATGTCGCACTGCGTATGTTGACGCCACAGGAGGGCGGAAAACATGAGAGCTGAAAAAGCACAAGTAGTCTTTGATGCTTCGCATCACGTTCAAATTTCGTAGCAACGTTTAGAACGATCCCTAGTTGTTTCAAATTGCACACGAGAGCGTGAATTACGGTCACGTTGCACTCCAAAGGGATGTGATCACGTTCAGTGAGAGTGGAGCTCCACAGTGTCCAGAGAGAAGGGCTGAAACGCCCATGGGTGCCAGCAGTGTCAAAGATTGTCCAGGACATCTTTCTGTTTCTCACCGCACTGCAAACTGTCGATTACAACCCCGAAAACAACTCCCGAAGGAAAGTGGTGATATCATTGACGTTGTTTATGGAACGCCATGCCGGCCGAAGTGGCCGTGCGGTTAAAGGCGCTGCAGTCTGGAACCGCAAGACCGCTACGGTCGCAGGTTCGAATCCTGCCTCGGGCATGGATGTTTGTGATGTCCTTAGGTTAGTTAGGTTTACTAATTCTAAGTTCTAGGGGACTAATGACCTCAGCAGTTGAGTCCCATAGTGCTCAGAGCCATTTGAACCATTTGGAACGCCATGAGGCCTTTCCCTGTCCATTCTGAGCGGCGGTGTGTCTGAAATGTTTTCTTCGGCTACGCATAAAGAAAACCGCTTGATTTCAACGCTGGGTGTCGCGGTTCTGACCTCTATCGCAGAGCCGTCAAAAGAAGCGGCGAAATGTTAGTAAGAGCGGTTGTCACGACCATTACATCGTGTGACATTTCCACGGTGGCATTGAGTAGAATGGTGCTGAAATTTGTTGTCAATGCGACGTCATTAATCCACCTTACTGCTAACATCAACACCCGAGCTGTGGACTCTTTTTTTTTTTCGAATGCGTCGACGCGTTGCTGTCTGAAGCGTCGGCGAACCCGAGAGTGACATCGCTGGGCGCCATGCTTTTGTTCCATCACAGAGAAACGTCTTAGGCACCGTTGAGACAAATTCCAAACATAAACGTCGAAAAGAGTGGGGATTACAGGGTTCCGAAAAAGTCATCCTTTAGTTTTGTTACGCAATGTATGCAAGCGGAGCAGAAGCGAATGAAGAATCGTTCTAGTGACGAGACGGGCTCCTGGTGGGGAACCCTCTGATGTAGCGACTTTGGAGAAGGGCTGATTGTTATGGCCCGGAGCCTGGGAACGGCGAAGCTGGACGGCTGAAGGACGGTGCAGTCACGAGCAGGCGACAAGTTGCTGGGCGTCCTCGTCTCATCACAGAACCTGGAGGTCAAAAGCTCTTCCGCTATGTGAGGTAGGACTGGTGGCTTATGTATCAGATCTGACGACAGACTGGCTTGATAGCCGTGTTAGAAAACTACTCCGTAAACGAAGAGACCTTCATCTCAGATTGAAGAGAAGTGAAAACTGACAAACAAAAAGTTTTTTATAGCATTGAGCCACAGTCATGCGATACTTTTTGAAAGATCAAACTGCCATTTGACTATGTATTACTATATTTATCTTCTGTGCTATCTACACACATCAGAAAACGTTTTACATCACCTCGGTTCCTCCGAAACCTGTACATAAAATTGGAATACAGATCAACATAAGCATCATCTCTGCCCTTTTTATTGCTCATGAAAATCACACATTGCCATGTTGTACTACCACACTCAGATGGTGCTCCAGATTGATGTACACAACTGTACCTCTACTACCCAGTAGCACGTCCTCTTGCACTGATGCATGCCTATATTCGTCGTGGCATATTATCCACAAGTTCATCAAGCCACTGTTGGTCCAGATTGTCCCACTCCTCAACGGCGATTCGGCGTAGATCCCTCAGAGTGGTTGGTGGGTCACGTCGTCCATAAACAGCGCTTTTCAATCTGTTCCAGGCACGTTCGATAGAGTTCATGTTTGAAGAACATGCTGGCCACTCTAGTGGAGCGATGTCGTTATCCTGAACGATGTTGTTTACAAGATGTGCACGACGGGGGCGCGATTGTCATCCATGAAGACGAATGCCTCGCCAATACGCTGCCGATATGGCTGCACAATCGGTCGGAGGATGGCATTCACGTGTCGTACAGCCGTTAAGGCACCTTCCATGATCACCAGCGGAGTACGTCGGACCCACATAATGCCACCCCAAAACAGCAGGGAACCTCCACCTTGCTGCACTCGCTGGACAGTGCGTCTAAGGCGTTCAGTCTGACCGGGTTGCCTTCATACAAGTCTCCGACGATTGTCTGGTTGAAGGCATATGCGACACTCATCGGTGAAGAGAACGTGATGCCAATCCTGAGCGGTCCATTCGGCATGTTGTTGGGCCCATCTGTAACGCGCATCGTGGTGACGTGGTTGTAAAGATGGACCTCGCCATGGACGTGGGGAATGAAGTTGCGTATCATGCAGCCTATTGCGCACAGTGAGTCGTAGCAGGACTTCCTGTGGCTGCACGGAAGCATTATTCAACACGGTGGCGTTGTTGTCACGGTTCCTCCGAGCCATAATCCACAGGTATCGGTCATCCATTGTAGTAATAGCTCTTGGGCGGCCTGAGCGAGGAATATCATCTACAGTTCCTGTGTCTCTGTATCTTCACCATGTCCCAACAACATCGCTTTGGTTTACTCCAAGACGCCTGGACACTTCCCTTGCTGAGAGCCCTTCCTGGCACAAAGTAGCAATGCGGACGCGATCGAACCGCGGTATTGGCCGTCTAGGCATGGTTGAACTACAGACAATACGAGCCATGTACCTCCGCCCAGCCGGCCGGTGTGGCCGTGCGGTTCTAGGCGCTTCAGTCTGGAACCGCGTGACCGCTGCGGTCGCAGGTTCGAATCCTGCCTCGGGCATGGATGTGTGTGATGTCCTTAGGTTAGTTAGGTTTAAGTAGTTCTAAGTTCTAGGGGACTGATGACCACAGCTGTTAAGTCCCATAGTGCTCAGAGCCATTTGAACCTTTTTTTTTTTTTTTTTTGAAAACTTAATTTCCAGGGTACCCCAAGGAAGTGTGACAGGACCGTTACTGTTTACAATACACTAGAGTCCCGTTAATCCGAACTAATCAGGACTGCACCTCGTTCGGATTACCGACTTGTTCGGATTAGCCGGAATTACGGTGGCGAGTTTCTAGAATGAAGTATACCAAGCAGATAAGTAGGTACACCATGGTAACAAATGCGAACAAGTGTGGGAACAATGGCTCACTCTCACTCCCTGCCCTGGTAGTTGTATATTGTTGAGACCTTTGTAGTGTCTGGGGCCAGTGCACTGCCAGTTGGCTCGCAAAGCGCTTGGTTATGTTAGTTATCGATAGCTGGCACGTGTTACAGCTGTACTGTATTCGTTCAGGTGTAGTGGCGTACGTATTTTCGTCGTGTAAACTGAAACATACAGCGTTAACTCACAAAGAAAAACTGAATGTTTTGAAGCGGATAGACAATGGTGAGAATGTTTCTAAACTAGCAACGGAACTGGGTGTTGGTAAAGCAACCATTTTTGATTGGAAGAACAACCGAATGAAGCTTGAACAGTCCTGTTCAATGTCTTTGGGAATACACTCGAAATTTGGCAGACTTTGAAACAGTCCCAGTACGATAAAGTGGATGAAGCTCTTTTTCTCTGATTTACGCAGGAAAGACAAAGGGGAACTCCTTTGAGTGGAGCACTGTTTCAGGAGAAGGCTGTTTACCTGAGCAAGTTAATGAATGATGATGAGTCCTTTAGTGCAAGTATGGGTTGGTTGGACAGATTCAAAAAACGTCATGGAATCCGGAAGCTAACAATTACTGGAGAGAAGCTTTCTTCTGACGGTGATGCAGCGAAGGAATACTTGGTTGAGTTTGAAAAAATGATAAGAAAGGGAAAGTATTCTCCCCAACAAATTTATAACGCTCGCGAGACTGGCCTTAATTTTAGGGCATTACCAACAAAAAGCCTGGCATCAAAAGCAGAAGACTATGCTCCAGGTTTTAAAATGTGCGAAAATCGTGTGACTTTATTATCGTTCAGCAACGCTGCTGGTAGTCACAAGCTGCCTTTAATGCTGACGGGCAAATCTGCTAGCCCTAGAGCTTTTAAAAACTGCAACATGAAGTCCCTGCCCGTATATTATCGCACCCAGAAAAAAGGATGGATGGATGGTAAGCTGTTCAAATAATGGTTTCACGGCCAGTTTGTTCCCTCTGTTCGAAGGTTTTCTAAGAAAAATGTCTCCTCGTGCAATCCTTTTGATTGATAACGCGCCATCTCATCACAGCACTGAGGAATTATATGATGGAGAAATTGTGGCGAAGTTTTTGCCGCCGAATGTTACACCACTTCTACAGCCGATGGACCAGAGTGTACTGCAAACTTTAAAACTGATTTACAGAAAACAATTTTTAAGAGTAGCATTCCTTTAATGGACAAAATAAGAATGACCAATGTGGAGGATGTTGTTTGTTGGGCTGCTGATGCATGCAGAATACTTGAGGAAATACTCGGAGAAAATAGTGGAGAAAACTCTTGATTTTCAGGACAACGTAGTTGAGAATGTAGCGGAAAATCTACTACGAATGCTACAGACAACCCATGGATGTGAAGAAGCTGGTGACGGAGACGTAGGTGAGTGGATGGCAGCGGATGGGACATTTGTGGAGAGTCTTACTGACGCTGATTTAGTTGCTGCTGTGACTCCAGACCAGGAAGAAGTGGACTGCTGTGACGGAAGTGACAATGAGCCTGAAAGCGACAAAGGGGAGCTGGTGTCACACAGTGACGCAGCAGAAGCCCTCGACCTCGCGCTACGTTATTTGGAGCGACAGCCCACTGCTACATCTGTTGATTTGATGTTTATGAGACGATGGCGTCATATAACAGACTGTCTTCATCACGCCAAAAAACAATGACTGAGTTTTTGTCATCTAAAAAGTAGAGATAAAATGTCCGCTGTATTTTAGCAAGTTTGACAGCTTTTCTTTCATTGTTATGCATTGTTTAAACCTTACGTTTTCTTGACAGTTTTTCTAATGCATGTTTACTGTACTATTTAAATTAAAATAGTGTGTATGTACAGCAGTTTACCGCACAGTTTTCGATTTTTCATGTTCGGATTTACCGAACGTTCGGATTACCGGGGTTCGTATTAGCGGGACTCTGCTGTACATATTAGTTTACATATTTAGTAGAAAACGTCGGATGCTCTTTGAGACTGTACGCAGATGACGTTGTTGTCTACAACAAAGTAACCACGCGAGAAGACAGTATAGATTTGCAGAATTACCTGCAGAGGACTGATGAATAGTGCAGGCTCTGGCCGTTGACCCTGAATGTAAATAAATGTAATATACTAGGAATACGTAGGTAAAGAAATCCACTGCTGTTCAACAGCACTATTGATGACAAACTGCTCGAAATAGTATCTACGTGAAATATCTAGGAGCAACCATGGAAAGTGACCGTAAGTAGAACGACCACATAAGGCAAATAGAAAAAGCAGACGCCAGACAGATTCGTAGGAAGATTCTTAAGGAAGTGTAACTGATCGACGAGGAAAGTGACTTATGAGGCGCTTGTTCGATCGACTGTTGACTCTTGTTCATCAAAATGGGAGCCTTAGCAGGTAGGAGTGGTAGAAGAGATAGGGAAGATCCAACGAAGAGCAGCGCGTTTCTTCACAGTTTCGTCTAGTCGATGCGAGAGCGTTAACGAGATGCTCAACGAACTTCATCGGCAGACGTTACAAAATAGGCGTTTCGCATCACTGAGATTTATATTGAAATTTCGAAAGAGCACTTCCGGGATGGCTCGGACAACATATTACTTCCGTCCACGTACATCTCGTGTAGTGACCGCGACGAGAAAATTCGAGAAATTGGAGCCAATACAGAGGCTTACCGACAATCATTAATCCCACTCGCCCTTCACGAATAGAACAGGGTAAGGGGGATCAGTCTGTGGTACAAAATGTACCGTCCACTACACAGCATTAGGTGACTTGCAGAGGAAAACGCCCGCTGAACCCGCTGGGCAGAACAGGTGATTAGGATTGTGGAAAGGGCCAAATAAGGTGTCGGTCAGGTTCACTCAAAATTGTAATTTATTGTAATTTAATAACACCTTTAAACCAAAACGGCACATAGCCGAACCTTTAGAACTACGAGCTTCAAAAGGCAATTTTTTCACGGCTGAAGGCCTCCAAATAAGAAATCTTAAGCTAACAAGATAAATCTCAAGTGGTAAAAACATGCAGTTAAAATTGCAAATAAAATAATTATTCTAGCGTGGCTGAGAGCCTCAAGGCAAGGGTGAATAGACAAACATAAACAAGATGCAATACAAACGGCTGAAGGCCCACAATAAAATTTTCAAGATTTTAAAATAAATTACCATAACCTTTCAAACGCAGAAGGCCGCAATGTTTTTTTTTTTTTCTTTTTAGAATAAGGATTTAAGTGGCTGAAGGCCCACAATTGTTTTTCCAAGATTCAAAAATACGTAAAATCCAGTAAAAACAAGAATTTTTTAAATCATTGGCTATGATAGATTATAAACAGACAATTAAACACCGGTGAGAAGGACAATAAATAAAACTACATTTGATCTGTCAGAATCCAACCAGGGGACAGCCACGGACCGACCGACAAAACGACTTGCTTGCCACCAATCAGACATAAGAACTCAATCAGAAAAGTTAGGAACGTGATTATCCACAATGAAATATGTATTAGCTGTCAAAATTACATACCATGGGGGACAGCGACAACAGGTGAGGAAAGGACGCTGCCTGAAATTACGTTAGTGGCCAGGGCAGGTAACCAGAATACTGACGGCCACAAGGCAGAAAATTCCGCTGGTACACTTGAATTTGCAATACGGTAACATAGTTAACTTCACCCAAAAGGAACACTGCCTGAATTTACGTCAGTGGCCAGGGCAGGTAACCAAAACACTAACGGCCACAAGGCAGAAAAATCCGCTGGTGCACTTGAATTGTAATCAACATATATATTTATAATAATGTCGTGTGACGAGGGCCTCCCGTCGGGTAGACCGTCCGCCTGGTGCAAGTCTTTCGATTTGACGCCATTTCGGCCACTTGCGCGTCGATGGGGATGAAATGATGATGATTAGGACAACACAACACCCAGTCCCTGAGCGGAGAAAATCTCCGACCCAGCCGCGAATCGAACCCGGGCCCTTAAGACTGACAGTCTGTCGGTGTTTCTCACAGGAAAACCTCCCCAACCACCGAAACGAACCACACAACACGAATGGACATGGCTTGGGTAGTTGAAACCACTACTCAACTTTGACGTCCTGGGTCGGTGAACCACGAAGCTCGTAGCGATCGGACAGCTCCATACACGCTCCGACACTGCGCAGGGACCGGCAGCGGACGCAGCCGACTACACCTCATGGACATAACTTCCCTGGTCCACAGCAACCGACCGACCACTGCAGACCCCCTAGCCGGAAACTATATGCACAAAACCAAAGATAGTACACGGTGCAAATATCGATACACATCACTGCTGCCACGCGTAGAATGAAGAAGAACCACGACGTAACCGCAAAAAGGGCGGGAAACCAAACACAGATAGACAGCGAAGTTCACGAAAAGCATAGTCGGGAGTGAGCACGGCTCATAGAGTGTGATGTAGATGTAGGCGAGGTACAAGTGCTTAGGAACAAAACGTGTAGGGCACACTGAGATCATGAGCACCTGGTGGAGGCGTGTTCGCATGCTGACTGCTCAGAATCGTCAGTTGCGAGTGCAGTGGGAATGACGTCAGCGAAACTGGACTGTGGATCAATGGGAACGTGTTGTTCGGCCGGATGAACCACGTTTATCGTTACAACGAGCCGGTGGTGGTGGTGGTGTACGGATACGCTGTCATTCCGGCGGACGGCTGCTCGTGACGCGCACGTTTCAAGAAACCGGCCACCTGGACGATGGGAGCAGATCGGTGGGGGAGAGGATTATGCTGTGGAGGACAGCTACCGAGGCTTCCACCGGGCCGGTGGCAGGCATCGGAGGCACCGCGGCAGCCGTGGACGACGTGAAAGTTACTGCGGATCACCTGCATCACTTAACGTTTCATGTCTTCTCCGACAGCGATGGCACCTTCCAGCAGGTTAATGTCTTCACGACAGTGCGAGAAGCGTGCTGCTTCACTCTAAGGAGCACGACATTGAGCTCCCCCTGGCGTCTCGGCCGCCAAAGTCGCCTCATGTGAAGAACCCTTTGCAACGAATCTCGGACGCTAGCAGCCACCAGGTCGGCGTCCACAAACCTCCACAAGTTCGTAAGTGGCGGCAACTGCGTGATCTGGGAGCAGACGCCTGGTGCCACGCAGCTCCGAAAATCTGTCAGGTACTGTGCTCGTCAAACACGTGGCAGCGCACAGTAAACGCTGCTGTCTTGTGTTCCGTAGGCAACGGCCTTGCCGCAGTGGATACACCGGTTCCCGTCAGACCTCCGAAGTTAAGCACTTGGATGGGTGACCATCCTGGCCGCCAGCGCTGCTGCCATTTTTTGCGTGCACTCAGCTTCGTGATGCCAATTGAGGAGCTACTCGACCGAATAGTAGCGGCTCCGATCAAAGAAAACCATCAGAACGACTGGGAGAGCGGTGTGCTGCCCACAGGCCCCTCCTATCTGCATCCCCATCTGAGGATGACACGGCGGTCGGATGGTCCCGGTGGGCCACATGTGGCCTTATAACGGAGTGCTATTGCGTTCCAGAGGTGGACCATAAGGTGGTCAAAATGTTTTGTCCAGTCAGTCTGTAACCGACCTTTCATTTTCATTACTCCCACTTGTTCAGCAGAAATGCTATCCATGCCTGGGGCTTTCTTGTTTCTCAGCTTTTTCACAGCTAGTTCTAATTCCTCTTTAAAGATAAATTTACTAATACATCTGGCTTCATCTTTCTTTTTTAGCGATACTTTGAAATAGTACTTCCTCACTGTACAGTTTCTCTGTCTACTGTCTCGTCAGTTGCGAGTGCAGTGGGAATGACGTCAGCGTCTACTTGCAGTTTCATCGTCATCACTCAGTGTAACGGAATTTTCTTCCGTAACTATTCTACCTCTCTTTATCTCTAGAAAGACAATTACAATACGTATGTTTTTGAATAGGGTCCGCCTTTAGCAAAACACTATTTTGTTTTTCAACCCAAACATTTTTCACTGCAGTTTCAGCATCTTCAGTGGGCTTTTATTTTTCATCTGTTAAAGGTAAAGAATGTTATTTGCTGTTTGTATACATGTAACTATTAGTTTTTAAATCGTAATTGCAGATATTTGAAAAAATACATCAATTATGAATTCATAGCTTTTTACCACATGGTGTGGTTTTTCTGATGTGTTGTGTTTCTACAGTAACTGTTTTGTTCCGCAGTTTGTCATGTGCAACCACTTACACCTTAAAGTAGATAAATTGTTTTAGCCAAAATCACGATTTGAAAAATTGTTATTTCTATGCCTGAAATTATTTAATTCTATGTGTGTGTGTGTGTGTGTGTGTGTGTGTGTGTGTGAGTGTGTGTTACATAACGTTTCACTTACATTTTCATTTTCTTCATATTCATCACTTTCAAACCCTATATATTGAGTTGCCACTGTCACTGTTTCACTGTTTACCAGCTGTAAAAACAAACATGGCGGACAGTGGAACAGTTAAAGGTGTGAAAACAAGATCGCTAACTCTGGAACAGTTGTAGGTGTCCCTGATTTTATGAGTGTGTGAAGAGAGAGAGAGAGAGAGAGAGAGAGAGAGAGAGAGAGAGAGTAGGTTTTAGGATTTATTTATTCATGTGTGTGTTTGTGTGTGTGTGTGTGTGTGTGTGTGTGTGTGTGTGTGTGTGGTGCGTGTGAAAAGGGAGAGAGAGTGTGTGACAGTGGGTTTTAGGAATTTTTTTGGTGTGTGTGTATGGGGGGGGGGCGGATGGGGTGGGGAGGGGGGTGAGAGCTCTATTGGTTGGTCTTGTCTAATAAATCTTTGAGGGCAGAGAAGAGATTACAGTATTACGTGCTTATTCATTAACGACACATGTTACTTCCCACTTCGCATCTAAGCCTCTACTACCTTGCTTTAACCTGGCTTTTAAATCTCTTTCTAACAATTACGGAGTCAATCTGAAAAGTGTTGCAATCTGCGGATGTATCCCAATTATAGAATGTTATTCAGCTGCTCTTCTGCTGTCGTTTTATGCAACTCAAAAGTTATAGCTGGCCTTCATCAACTTCTATTTCACATTCTCTCTATCGCTACGCGCAAACTATTTGTCCTACAGAAAACGATCAACACATTTTTGTAGGAAATTTGATGTAGCTGGAGGCCACGACTTTCGAGTTATTCAAGTAAAACGTACAAAAGTGACCTTCGGACACAGGTCCACCCCACACTCATCCCTCACCAGTCGGGATTTCTTGTATGTTGTTCGTAACACTCCTTTCCTGCTTCAGGGACTGTTCCCCATATTTGAGATGTTTTGGTCTCTGCTGATTGGGCTTTCATGCCACCAGCGTAGTCGTCTACGTCGTTAAAATTAATAATTTAAACGTGGCCATGAGGGTACTGAAAGAAAAACGACTTTTCTACACGTTACGCTAATATTAATTACGTTGACTATTCGATCCAAACTTAGCCCATACAAGTACAGCAGTTTCCTATTCAGAACGCCTGACGAATGCGACTATGTAATTGTTTATTTTGTGCTGTTAAAATACACAAAATTGTTTGGTAAGCGCCAATTTGGCAATTTGGCAGTGGTCGACTAGGCCGGTGAAGTGATAACGCCAGTCATGAAGACCAAAAATGGTTGAATGTGAGAAATAATTCGTGCAATCTAAATTTTTGTTTAGCGGTAGTAGGGAGTGCCACGAACAACATGCTAGAAATCCTTACCAGTGGGGACTGAGTGTCGGAATGGTCACTTTTGTAAATTTTTCTGGAATAACTCGAAAGCTATGGCCTCTATGAAAACGTACCCCAGTACAGTATTTAGCTACATTAAATTTCCCCATAAAAGGTGCTGTTTATTTTTTCTGTAGAACTTATAGCTTGGTCGTAGCGAGCGATAAAATAAGAAGATATAGCACGTGCGGTATGAGAGCCAGCTATAGCATTGCGGGTTGTATAAAACGAAAACGGTAGGGGCAGCTGCATAACTGTGTATCTGCTCCTTGGGTGACGGCTAAAAGAGATCTCCGTGATGCGAAATATATTCTCTTTGGCACATTCTACACACTTGTCTCTTTCATTCCTTGATCCCGAACCAAATTTTTCAGCCAGTTCTAGTTTCCATTGCTTCCATCTACAGCATTCACATACTCAAGTAAGATACGCGCGCTGTCAGAATTTCAGCAATGAACTCCGTGATGCACAACTGCTTCTTCGAAGTGTCTGGCAGTGGACTTAGTTGAACAGCGTTGTAACGCTCTAATGAGGTTCAAATGGCTCTGAGCAATATGGAACATCCAAGGTCATCAGTCCCCTAGAACTTAGAACTTACTTAAAAGCTAACTAACCTAAGGACATCACACACATCCATACCCGAGGCAGGATTCGAACCAGCGACCGTAGCGGTCGCGCGGTTCCAGACTGAAGCGCCTAGAACCGCTTGGCCACCACAACAACCTGATAAGGGTCCAGCCTGGTCAGTAATAGTAAAGAATAAATGGCACAAGTATTCTATACGCCACTTGTATCGCGGATGGCTCATATTTCCTGGAGATTCTTCCAATGAATCCCAGTCTGGCATCTGTTTTCCCTAGATCTAGTTTGATGCGGTCATTCCATCTCCCAGATATTTTCCGGCTGCTATGGTTTCCTGTGATAAATCACGAATATCATAACAGAACAGCAAAGGAACTAGTTTATACGTTACATTTTGTAACTTCAGAACGTGGAACTGCGTGTTGCGAACCATACCCGCACTTATACAACGTATTATGTCCTTTGGACGTCAGAAACGCACAACGAAATCTCAGCCAACATAACTTGATACGCCACTGGCTGGATCCAGCAGACATATTGGGACACTGCTTACTGAAGCTAAAACATCGCGTTTCGTGCTTTTTTTTTTTTTAATCACAATAAGCAAACTGCCAATTTTCGTTCAAGAGGGAACAGACCCATAGGACTAGCCCTTGAGGATGGTGATGGTGATTAAACACTAGCAAAACTATGAAAAAATGTTGTTTCAGTGTGCGAAAACACGAGCATGTACGACTTAATTCGAATCGTAGAATTGACTCTGTACTCATGTGATGGTGAGCATTAATAAAACCGGCATACTACAGGCACGAATTCTTGACTGGAGGTGGAGGAAAAAAGGTCCTATCCACATGTATATGAAAACGGACAGTGTGCTTGGAACGACAACAAATCGTTCTGGTACACAGTAGAGAGCTGCATCGCATCCACGTCACAACAGATGTTCAAAGTGGCCTCCTTGGGACTCAATACACACGTTCACACGTCGAATTATCGATTCCCGCACTCCTTCGCACGTTCCTGCCTCTCTCTGAATAGCGTCACAGACGTCGTAAACACGCTCTTGAAGGGTCTGCACATCAGTAGCTGGTTCAGCATACACAACGCTTTCCAGATGCCCCCAGAACTAAAAATCCAGGAGGTTTAAGTCCTGTGATCTAACAGTCAATGCTACAAGGACTCGGCGTCCTATCCAACGTCCGGGGAAGATGCTGCTGAGGCGTCGGCGAACTGTAATGCGGAAGTGGGGTGGTGCTCCGTTACTTAGAACCTACGTAGTCTGTCGTATTGTCAAAGGTGCTTTCTCAAACAGCCCAGTCAGAGTATTTCGCAGGGAGTCCAGGTATATTGCTCCGTCGAGGCGTTGTGGAATAATAAGCTATTGAAGTATGTGGTTGCCAAAAATCCCTGCCCACACATTGAAGCTGAACCGATGCTGATGAGACGCCTCAACCATTCCCCGAGGATTGTCTGTACTCCAGATATGACGATTATCCAGGCTGATGTTGCCAGTTCTGGTAAAGGTTGCTTCGTCGATAAGGAGGACTGATGACAAATATCCCACAATTGTGGTGGTCTGGTGGAAAAACCATCGACAAAACACTTCCTGTAGAGGCAAATCTGCTGCTGATAATCCTTACCCTCCACGCAAAAAAAAAAAAAAAAAAAAAAAAAAAAAAAAAAAAAAAAAAAAAAAAAAAAAAAAAAAAAAGAGTGGCTGTCAGCTCTATTGGACTTAAAATCTGAGGTCATCAGTCCCCTAGAACTTAGAACTACTTAAACCTAACTAACCTAAGGACATCACACACATCCATGCCCGAGGCAGGATTCGAACCTACGACCGTAGCACCCGCGTGGTTCCGGACTGAACCGCTCGACCACCGCGGCCGGCGCACTCGTTGCAGGTGACAGGGACAGTAGCGGTTGTCATGCAGGATACACATAATCGTACTTTCACTTACACCACGTTGTCTGGCCAAAATTCCAACAATGCCACCCAGCCACGGACTGCACACAGCACAGCCAGTGATTTTCATACAGAGCGCTACGTGGCGGTGGCGTTACCAATATAAGAACCTAAACAGCCTACTTACAACTTGCCTGGAGCTTGTACTTTGGGTCCTCTCCATATCCTGTAGAACCCGCTCCTCCAAATTTGGTGTACACACACTCCGCGGCCTACATGCACGTTCATCTGTCTGGAAGATCCCATGATCACAAAACGCCCAAAAAGGGGCTTGAAATGTTGTGTGATGCGGTTGGTGTCCTTGTTTTGGTACAGCCGTGCTGTCTCTCGACCGTTTCCATCTGCTTGGTCGTACACGGACACTATTTCGGGTTGTCGCCGACATGAACACCGGACCATTCGGCTGCTTACATTACGCTGTGACATTCACACAGCCAGCAACACGCAAGAAACAAACGGTACGTGGTCAGAGGAACTTTCATTCGTCAGCGCCGTCTACCATAGTAACGATTCATTTCCGGACACACGTTCATAGAATTTCCTTTCCTCCATTTCCAGTGAGAAATCCTTCCCTGAAATTTTTCGTTTTTATTAATTTTCATCCTGTATGGTGCTAACTAAATACGTTAGTCAAAACTGGTGTAATCCTGCGAGTAACAAAGCAAAGAACATACAGAATATCCTGAAGGAGATGCCACCAGAGGGGTCAAATGTCGGTCGTGGAAGAGGGAGCTTGAAGTGGAACAGGATGTGACGTAACGGCATGTGTGGTAACAGCAAAGAAAGCCTGCAGACTTACATGAATAACTGAATTAATTCAGTGTCTCACTGAAAACCCACAATACTTGATTTATATCCTGACCTTATACTTAAACAACTAAAACAGTTCGTCTACATGAATACAGAGAACGAAAATTTACATTTTTTTTATACAATCAATGTACTTACCCACAGCGGTACAGCACAAGTACTGATTGATAGTATGATTTCATGGACCCACAAGATCATTAACATATGAAAATCACGAAATTCTCAAACTTTAATATCTCACGTATAAATGAAAACAAAAAGGGCCAAATGTATGTTCACCAGCTGTGAAATTTGAACAGAGCGCCGTTCCAGCTGTCAACGAATAAGAACGAATCATGGTAGACTAACTCGCATCATACAATAGCGTACGTTAATTTTAATCACTTCAAATTTAGAAATATCTGTTACACGTGGAATTTTAATCTGGCGATTTTGTAACTTTCACTGAATCATTTTTAGTGAGTATATTAAGTGTAATAGAAATTACCAGAAAATTTCTATTAACTAATTTTGAGAAATAATTAATTCAATGGTGGGATTTGTTGGTGCAGAGCATAGTAACAGTGATGATTAATGTCAATGATTGCAATTTATCAGCAGCAATTTGGCCCACTTTTCAAAACTAAATCATTTTGATACAATCTGATAATACTTACATGTACTGGCAATATGTACTGGCGGTGGAATTACGTTTACATAATAGCAAAATGAATGTTTGTCGATTAAAGAAAAGCCACACTGTTCGGGAAATTGTTGTCGTGCTTGCATTTACACAATGTACGCTACGAGAGACTGCTTTCTCTAACAGTCCATCACAGAAGTCTCCGCATTTGCTAAGTTTTACGTCGTGGCTGGGTTCCAATGTTCCTTGACGAAAATGGCTGTTAATGATCGCATTTGGAGATCTTGTTTCATAAAACAGTTGTCATGCATTTATTGTCGGGGTAGTGGTAATAGGAATTGAGTGGCAAGTGAAACATTGGCAGCTATCGTGATGTACTTCAAGGTACAGGAACGTAATGTTCTATACCACTTTGTTTTCATATACAAAAATAAGAAGTAGATTCTGTTAACGAAACACACATATTTAAAACGACCCCACATTAAGATCTTGGGTGCATACAGGTAGAGGGTCAAGGAGAATTAACAAGAGACTAAACATCGGGTGTGGACTACTTTTGCTGACATCAGCACTATCATTTTTCTATTCCGACGTCACCACATCCAGCCATGTGCATGAAGGCCATGACTTCACTGTATCTCTGCCCTGTGAACAGTTTGAAAGTATAAAATAATTGCCAAATGTTAGTTGAGTCGCACCGAACTCAGGAACTAGTAGCTATACAATAGACAAACTGGTAGGACATCAAATCTGGAAGTAGGTAGTACTGGTTGTATTATTGGTAAATTGGATATGCTGGTGTGACACCATTGTAACATGCGTCACACATACCTAGAGCAAATTTGTTACAACAAATATTCACGCCATAATCCTGTGACCACAGAACACAGACCTAGAATGGAGAATAAATTGCCTAAGACCAGTGGAGCCCTACACCCATTGGCTGAGAGCAACAGTACATGACTGATAAATGATTCAGACCATTTGAATACTTTTGACCACCAGCTATGTTGTGACGCTGTGATTAGCTCTTGCTCGAGTACTCTTTGCATCATGACCTACATTTAATGTCAGGCAGCTAACTATCTGCAAGAATGGATGCATTTTGCACAGTAAGGAGACATACACACATGTGCATAAAGTGCTCAGTTTTTTAGCTCGTACATCTGCATTTTGGGAAACTTTACCATTTTTTTTTTTTACCTTTCCAGATCTCGCGTCCTACCAGTGTATCTGTTTTATTAATTTCCATATTTGGCGTCACCCAACTAAAATTTTGACATCGTTATTTCATACTACAGCTATCTTCCCTCATGACTGCTTTTACTCTGCTTCTCACTACGGCACCTGATCCCTTCACTACAGAGCAGAGGTCTCGAACGCAGAGAAACAGCGCATTATTGATAAGTAATACAGGTAATTTTGAGCTGTAGATTAATCATGGGCGTTGACATGACGTTATACCGACTGTACATCGACATGAGGAATGTGTGACATATGTTTGTAACACATGTGTGATGCACCAGATCGCTCAGATACTTTTGTGCAAAGAAAAATATGAAAACATCCGAGCACTCAACTATAATGGGGAACATATTGCTCAAAAGCTGTGGGAGACTTTTCATCTTCGAAGTACAGACAGCAAACGACGACACTCTCACAATCAAAGTAAAATTGCTGAAAGGGTAGGGAATTGAACTTTCGTGCAAGTGACAGGCAGCATGATGACGTCGGCGACTGGGGGCATGGAGGTTCACTGTGCATGGGACGGGAGAGAGGGGAGGGGAGGTATGGCGTGGCCTTCAGAGGGCAGTGACATGACGGTGTCAGAATTCCAATAGCGATGCCGCCATGACCTTGATACATGTTGCCAGATGCGATGATGTCAGAATCCCAGGTACGCTGCTGCTGTCAGCAGAAACAGTCCATTGCCTGATGTGAATTCACCTTGATCCGCTACCCATACATCATATAATTAATACAGTAAGCTACACCCGCCATTAATGCAAGGAAAAACCGAAGTGCAAGGATCTTTTGAGTTTCTGAGTTACACCACGTTGGTTGCAGAAACGATTCATTATGGTAACACAGGGAAAGTGAGGATGCTACTATACACACAATAGCGTCACCGGTGCTACGTTAGATAAGATAGCCCATCGAGAAGCTCAAATAGAAATAACTGTGAAGCAAAAGATAATAAGGTGACTCTGAGAATCCGCATGGGCTGTGTCTTATAAAAGAAATACCCCAAAATTGACGAGTTAAACCAGCAATTTATAAAACAACAGCAAGTAAAATCCGTTCTGTGTCGTACAGAGAAACAAGGAAACAATAAAAAACCATTCAGTTGGCGTGGAACGTTTCTCATCTGACTTCCAGCACGTCGCCAATGAGAAAAGATCACCTATCAAAATCTGTTAACCTGACACAGTAAACTATCCAGAATACTGAATGGGCGTCATAACAGTACGAGTGAGGCACACATTTCAGTAATTTAAATTGTAATAACCGAAATATTACTGGATTCTGTATACATGTAACACCTCAAAGCTTCTGCAGAAGATATTAGTAGCTCCTACAGGATCCCCACACAGCCAGAATACACTATTGATGAAGACATTCCGGACACCTGGCTGAAAATAACTTACAAGTTCGTGGCGCCCGCCATCGGTAATGCTGGAATTCAATATGGTGTTGGCCCACCCTTACCCTTGATGACAGCTTCCACTCTCCCAGCATACGCTCAATCAGGTGCTGGAAGGTTTCTTGTGGAATCACAGCTCATTCTTGGCGGAGTGCTGCACTGAGGAGAGGTATCGACGTTGGTCGGTGAGGCCTGGCACGAAATCGGCGTTCCAAAACATCCCAAAGGTGTTCTATAGGATTCAGGTCAGGACACTGTGCAGGCCAGTCCATTACAGGGATGTTATTGTCGTGTAAGCACTCCGCCACAGGCCGGCATCATGAACAAGTGCTCGATCGTGCTGAAAGATGCAATCGCCATCCCCGAATTGCTCTTCAACAGTGAGAAGCAAAAAGGTGCTTAAAACATCAATGTAGGCGAGGTACTGGCAGAAGTAAAGCTGTGAGGACGGGGGGTGAGTCGTGCTTGGGTAGCTCAGATGATAGAGCACTTACCCGCGAAAGGCAAAGGTCCCGAGTTCGAGTCTCGGTCCGGCACACAGTTTTAATCTGCCAGGAAGTTTCAGTATCACACCTGTACACCCATGCGCACTGAGTATACAATTTGTTTAGCTTGAAACGTACACCTTAGGCATTGTGTTCCGACAGGAAAAATCACATGTTGTTAAATCTGGTGAACGTGGTGGCATATTGCTGACATTTCGTTCCTAAGTGAAGACGGCATGGACTCGTTCAAGGAATACCTTATATGCGTGACATGTTCGCCCATCTTGCTAGAAGAAGAAGTATTGTCCTTCATGTTCAGTGAGCTGAGCAGAAAATGTGTCAAAACTTTCCATATGTGCAATCGTGTTGATGGTAGTGTCCAATGATACACGTTCCAGTAACTCCGCACCAAACGCTGATTTTTTCATCATGGAGTGGTTGCTGACGCATAATGTGAGGGTTCTCTATTGCCCAGTACATCGTGGTCTGTGAATTCGCATAACCGGAAAGACAAATGCATGCTTCATCACTCAAGATGTAGTAGAAAGTGTCTAACAAGCCATCGTTGATGTTATTCAAAGTGCAATGATCTACACATTTCTCGCTATCATCCTCCTGTAATTGCTGCACAACCGTCACACGATATGCCTCCAGACTAAGACTTTTTAATATCCACTGGCGGCTTTTCCTACTTATATGCCTCTGTTGGGGCAATTTACATGTAAGACTTGTTTGGGCTCTGAATAATTGTTCGGCGAATGTCCGTAACAACTTCTGGTGTGCGAACTGAAGGAATTTTTGGTCGTTTTACATTTTGCACAGATCCGTAGGTACAGCAATTTTTATACAGACTCTATTGCTCTCTTTGCCGGTAGTCCTCTATCCGAATTGTTGACCTTGGTAATTTCGCGAGTTCCCTTAATCGAACCCGTTTTCACATATGCATCCACAATCCGAATTCTTTCTTCTGTCGAGAAAGTCGTTCCGCATATCGCAAAGAGAAGCGTCTAACTTCACTAATGAAATAAACTAAAATGCTGACAGAAGAATGGTAACGAGCGACTATTGCATGAAACTGCCCATTGTTGTAGCTGTTTACGAAGGGGTACCCAGAAAACACCAGAATTATATTTGAAAAGCTATATATTCTCAAACTGTTTACAAAACAACGTTATTCCCTTCAAAATAATCTCCATTACTACGAATACATTTGTCCCACCAGTGCTTCCACTATCCGAAACATTTTTTGTAGTGATCTTTAGAAATGTCTGACAGCTCCTCCATCGGTTTTTTCTTCTCAATGTTGTCAAATCAGTTTCTTTTCGTGCCCCTTTTCATACGTGGAAATAAGAGAAAGTCGCACCGAGTCAGGTCAGGCGAGTAACGTGCATGGGGTAGCGGAACCATACCATTTTTAGCCAAAAATTGTGTAACAGAGAGGGCTGTGTATGCAGATGCATTGCCTTGGTGGAGGAACCAGTCTTCTGTCTGACACAAATCGGACCTTTTTTGACGAACACAGTTGGGCAATCTTCTTGAAACGTCCAAATAAAAGGTTTGATTGACGGTCTGACCTGGGGAAACAAATTCTGAGTGGAGGACGCCCTATCTTTGGGGTGACATCGTTGTTCTTCGGGGTCGTGTGAGTGAGCAGTTTGGTTGGGAACTCTGGAGGAGCCAAGAGCGCAGTGTGAGAAAACGCCAGGACCGCTGGCGGCACGCATGCACTGCCAGATGGAAGGGCTGTGGTTGCGAGGGTACACGACCTACTCGTCAACTGGATCCAACAAGCTATACGTTGAGTGGATTTTGATTCTAGCAGTGAAACCTTCACCACTGTGAGATCTCACGATTCTCCAGTGACTTGGGTTTGTGTTGCTGCTCGAAGTGTCGCCGAGACGAAGAGCAGCGAGTGGAGTGCTTGGGGAAGGCGGATCTAATTAGCTTTCCTCGACTTCTTGTTACTAATTGCTGCATTCTGTGTGTTACTATTTGTTAAGTTCAGCCAGCGGTTACTGTATGTAACGGCAGTGTACGTTTCCTCGCCTTCTACATCTACATTTATACTCCACAAGCCACCCAACAGTATGTGGCGGAGGGCACTTTACGTGCCACTGTCATTACCTCCCATTCCTGTTCCAGTCGCGTATGGTTCGCGGGAAGAACGACTGCCGGAAAGCCTCCGTGCTCGCTCGAATCTCTCTAATTTTACATTCGTGATCTCCCTGGGAGGTATAAGTAGAGGGAAGCAATATATTCGATACCTCAGCCAAAAACGCTCCCTCTCGAAACCTGGACAGCAAGCTACACCGCGATGCAGAGCGCCTCTCTTGCAGAGTCTGCCACTTGAGTTTGCTAAACATCTCCGTAACGCTATCACGCTTACCAAATAAAAAAATGGTTCAAATGGCTCTGAGCACTATGGGACTCAACTGCTGAGGTCATTAGTCCCCTAGAACTTAGAACTAGTTAAACCTAACTAACCTAAGGACATCACAAACATCCATGCCCGAGGTAGGATTCGAACCTGCGACCGTAGCGGTCTTGCGGTTCCAGACTGCAGCGCCTTTAACCGCACGGCCACTTCGGCCGGCGCTTACCAAATAACCCTGTGACGAAACGTGCCGCTCTTCTTTGGATCTTCTCCATCTCCTCTGTCAACCCGACCTGGTACGAATCCCACACTGATGAGCAATACTCAAGTATAGGTCGAACGAGTGTTTTGTAAGCCACCTCCTTTGTTGATGGGCTACATTTTCTAAGGACTCTCCCAATGAATCTCAACCTGGTACCCGCCTTACCAACAATTAATTTTATATGATCATTCCCTTTCAAATCGTTCCACACGCATACTACCAGATATTTTACAGAAGTAACTGCTACCAGTGTTTGTTCCGCTATCATATAATCATACAATAAAGGATCCTTCTTTATTTGTATTCGCAATACATTACATTTTTCTATGTTAAGGATCAGTTGCCACTCCCTGCACCAAGTGCCTACCCGCTGCAGATCTTCCTGCATTTCGCTGCAATTTTCTAATGCTGCAACTCCTCTGTATACTACAGCATCATCCGCGAAAAGCCGTATGGAACTTCCGACACTATCTACTAGGTCATTTATACATATTGCGAAAAGCAATGGTACCATAACAGTCCCCTGTGGCACGCCAGAGGTTACTTTAACGTCTGTAGACGTCTCTCCATTGAGAACAACATGCTGTGTTCTGTTTGCTAAAAACTCTTCAATCCACCCACACAGCTGGTCTGATATTCCGTAGCCTCTTATTTTGTTTATCAGGCGACAGTGCAGAATTGTATCGTACGCCTTCCGGAAGTCAAGGAAAATGGCATCTACCTGGGAACTTGTATCTAATGTTTTCTGGGTCTCATGAACAAATAAAGCGAGTTGGGTCTCACACGATCGCTGTTTCCGGAATCCATATTGATTCCTACAGAGTAGATTCTGGGTTACCAGAAATGACATGATACGCGAGCAATAAACATGTTCTAAAATTCTACAACAGATCAATGTCAAAGATATGGGCCTATAGTTTTGCGCATCTGCTCCACGACTCTTCTCGAAAAATGGAACTACCTCTGCTCTTTTCCAATCATTTGGAACATTCCGTTCCTCTAGAAACTTGCGGTACACGTCTGTTAGAAGGGGGGCGAGTTCTTTCGCGTATTCAGTGTAGAATCGAATTGGTATTCTATCAGGTCCAGTGGACTTCCCTCTGTTGAGTGATTTCAGTTGCTTTTCTATTCCTTGGACACTTATTTCGATGTCAGCCATTTTTTCGTTCGTGCGAGGATTTAGAGAAGGAACTGCAGTGCTGTCTTCCTCTGTGAAACAGCTTTGTAAAAAGGTGTTTAGTATTTCAGCTTTACGCGTGTCATCCTCTGTTTCAATGCCATCATCATCCCGGAGTGTCTGGATATGCTGTTTCGATCCTCTTACTGATTTAACGTAAGACCAGAACTTCTTAAGAATTTCTCTCAAGTCGGTACATAGATGTTAAGTCCGATAGTGCTCAGAGCCATTTTTAAAAAAAATATATGTACCGACTTGAGAGAAATTCCTTAGATGTAAAGTCCCATAGTGCTCAGAGCCATTTTTAAAAAAAATATAAGGTCATCAGTCCCCTAGAACTTAGAACTACTTAAACCTAACTAACCTAAGGACATCACACACATCCATGCCCGAGGCAGGATTCGAACCTGCGAGCGTAGCGGTCACGCGGTTCCGGACTGAAGCGCCGAGAACCGCTCGGCCACAGCAGCCGGCTATGTTAAATTTTTTATAATTACCATTCTTGGCGTTAAATGCCTTCAGCCGTGATTGTCGCTACTTGTCTTAAAATTCTAATGTGGCAATTGTATTTTAGCAGTTAACCTTTAAGACCTTGGTGATTTGATTTGATATTTTAATAACTGTAGTTTGTATGTTGCAACAAGTTAAACAATTCTTAATGTATCGGCATTAAGACCTTCAGGCGTGAAACTACTCTTCATTTATTGCCATTAAGGCCATCAGCCGTGAGTGTCGTTACTTGTCTTAAAATTTTAATTTGGCAATTGTATTTTTTGCAGCGAGCTGTAAGACCTTGGTCACTTGTCTTATATTTAATAACTATAATTGTAAGTTGCAGCAAGTTTAATCAATTATTAATTTATTGCCATTAAGGCCTTCAGGGATGAAATAATTCTTAAATTATTGCGATTACTTTAATTTGTTGTTGATTTTAAATAAATTGTGTGTGATTAAAGGAAAAGCCAACCAGTAGTAATTGATTACGGCCCCGTCCAATCCTGTCTACCCAGACTACCAGATCCCATCTACAACACTGGCCATTAAAATTGCTACACCAAGAAGAAATGCAGATGATAAACGCATATTCATTGGACAAATACATTGTACTAGATCTGACATGTGATTACATTTTTACATAATTTGGGTGCATAGATCCTGAGAAATCAGTACCCAGAACAACCACCCTTGGCCGTAATAACGGTCTTGATACGCCTGGGCATTGGGTCAAGCAGAGCTTGGATGGCGTGTACAGGTACAGCTGCCCACGAAGCTTCAACACGATAGCACAGTTCATCAACAGTAGTGACTGCCGTATTGTGACGAGCCAGTTGCACGGCCACCATCGACCAGACGTTTTGAATTGGTGAGAGATCTGGAGAATGTGCTGGCCAGGCCAGCAGTCGAACATTTTCTGTATCCAGAAAGGCCCGTACAGGACCTGCAACATGCGGTCGTGCATTATCCTGCTGAAATGTAGGGTTTCGCAGATATCGAACGAAGGGTAGAGCCACGGCTCGTAACATATCTGAAATGTAAGGTCCACTGTTCAAAGTGCCGTCAATGTGAACAAGAGGTGACCGAGACGTGTAACCAATGGCACCCCATACCATCACGCCGGGTGATACGCCAGTTTGGCGATGACGAATACACGCTTGCCATGTGCGTTGACCGCGATGTCGCCAAACACGGATGCGACCATTATGATGCTGCAAACAGAACCTGGACTCGTCCGAAAAAATGACGTTTTGCCATTCGTGCACCCAGGTTCGTCGTTGAGTACACCATCGCAGGCGCTGATGTCTGTGACGCAGCGTCAAGGATAACCGCAGCCATGGTCTCCGAGCTGATAGTCCATTCTGGTGCAAACGTCGTCGAACTGTTCGTGCAGATGGTTGTTGTCTTGCAAACGTCCCCATCTTTTGACTCAGGGATCCCGACATGGTTGCACGTTCCATTACAGCCATGCGGATAAGATGCCTGTCATCTCGACTGTTAGTGATACGAGGCCGTTGGGATCCAGAACGGCGTTCCGTATTACCCTCCTGAACCCACTGATTCCATATTCTGCTAACAGCCATTGGATATCGATCAACAGGAGCAGCAATGTCGCGATACGATAACCGCAAACGCGATAGGCTACAATCCGAGCTTTATCGAAGTCGGAGACGTGATGGTACGCTTTTCTCCTCCTTACACGAGGCATCACAACAACCTTTCACCAGGCAACGCCGGTCAACTGCTGTTTGTGTATGAAAAATCGGTTGGAAACTTTCCTCATGTCAGCACGTTGTAGGTCTCGCCACCGGCGCCAACCTTGTGTGAATGCTCTAAAAAGCTAATCACTTGCATATCACAGCATCTTCTTCCTGTCGGTTAAAATTCGCGTTTGTAGCAGGTCATGTTCGTGGTGTAGCAATTTTAATGGCCAGTGGTGTATATATACTTCTCTTTTTTGAGGGGGGGGGGGGGGGGGGATGGGGACGTGGTTGCTGCCTCGCACACTATTTGGGAAGTCGAAATATTGCATTCGCACTCAGAGGTGAGGTGGGCTACTTTGAACTGCGTCACCTTCGACTTCGGTTATTTACTCGGTTATTAACAAAAAAATAAAAATCACTCTGTATAAACGATACCAAACAAAAATCGAAAAATACCGGTTAATCGAAACTCAGATACCCGTACCGTTTTAAGCTGCACCTGTTTTTCCCGCCCCTGGAGTGCAGAGGAGCGGCCGAGTGCGGTGCGCTGTGGCTGAGCGGTGGCGCTCTGTTGTGTGCCGCAGGTGCAGCGCCGGCTGGTGGGCGGCGCCGGCTGGCCGCGGCGCTGTTCGCGGAGCTGCTGGGGACTGCGGCTCTGCTCTTCCTGGGCTGCACGGCCGGCGTGCGGGGCGTCGCGCAGCAGGGGCCGCAGCAGCAACAGGGACCCTGCGACGTGGGCGCCGCACTCGTGTCGGGCATGGCCGTCGCCGCCGTCATACAGGTGAGTGGCTCCCCGCTGCCGCCTGCGCGAGACACTATCATCCGTGCCGTAGGATAGCCTCGCTAGTGAGGAGTTGCTATTCTGTACACTACTGACGCCCGTTGCCGGCCTGCGGGCCTATTGTTCGTCTACTATACTGGCAGGAGGCGAGGTGTCCGTAAGGCCGTTCGTTCGGTTTGGTGTGCATTGACTGCGGGCATAAAGCGTTATTTTAGAAATACTGACACGGAAAACTCGTCACTGCACCCGCCTCAGACGGCCCGGTCGACAGCCCGTCGAAAACTGAACACAGGTCAAGCGTGAAAACAAGATGTAGGTGTGAAACTTTCTGGCAGATTAAAACTGTGTGTCGGACCGAGACTCTCTTGCCTTTCCTGGGCAAGAAGCTGTGAGGTCGGGGCGTGAGTCGCGCTTGGGTAGCGCAGTTGGTAGAGCACTTGCCCGCGAAAGGCAAAGGTCCCGAGTTCGAGTCTCGGTCGGGCGCACAGTTTTAATCTGCCAGGAAGTTTCATATCAGCGCACACTCCGCTTCAGAGTGAAAATCTCATTCTGGAAACATCCCCCAGGCTGTGGCTAAGCCATGTCTCCGCAATATCCTTTCTTTCAGGAGTGCTAATTCTACAAAGTTCGCAGGAGAGCTTCTGTAAAGTTTGGAAGGTAGGAGACGATGTACTGGCAGTAGTGAGCCTGTGAGGACGGGGTGTGAGTCGTGTTTGGGTAGCTCAGTCGGCAGAGCACTTGCCCGCCCAAGGCGAAGGTCCCGAGTTCGAGAGTCGGTCCGGCATACAGTTTTAATCCGCCAGGAAGTTTCGTATCAGCGAACACTCCGCTGCAGAGTGAAAATCTCATTCAGGATGTAGTTGTGTTGGACTCTGAAAAAAAAGGCAGTAGAGAAACAGTGAACGGTCCAAGCTTAACAAGTGCAACATTGAGCGAAGAACTGATGCGGTGGCATTGTGATTAAGTGGTTGCAGTTTTGGAGTAAAATGCTGCCGAGCCTTGTTCAAAGCTCCATTCTGCCTACTTTTTATTTCATTTTTTCCCTTTCCGCTGTATTCAAATTTGTGTGTGTCATATTGTAAGGGCGAGACCGTGTGGCCGAGCGGTTCTAGGCGCTTCAGTCCGGAACCGCGCGGCTGCTACGCTCGTAGGTTCGAATCCTGCCTCGGGCATGGATGTGTGTGATCTCCTTGGGTTAGTTAGGTTTAAGTAGTTCTAAGTTCTAGGGGACTGATGACCTCATATCTTAAGTCCCATAGTGCTCAGAGCCATTTCAGCTGCCATAGTGTAACGTCCGTTTGCAACAGCGAGGTCTAAGCAAGGGACATAAAATGAAAGTTGATTCTGCACAACTACTCTATTATCAGCCCAAAGAAAGTGGTTTTCGAATGGGAACTGCAAATCTTTGATGACAAAAAAGAAATGTGCGAAATCTTATGGAACTTAACTGGTAAGGTCATCAGTCCCTAAGCTTACACACTACTTAACCTAAATTATCCTAAGGACAAACACACACACACCCATGCCCGATGGAGGACTCGAACCTCCGCCGGGATCAGCCGCACAGTCCATGACTGCAGCGCCCCAGACCGCTCAACTAATCCCGCGTGGCTTTGATGACAAGGCGACAAGTCAGCCGAATCCCCCACCGGAAAACACGTCTGGTGTGTCATACACGGCATTAATGACAGTATGTGTGTCACATGATATGAGCTAATTTGTACGCATGGTGAGTGAGTGAGACCTTGCCCGATTTAGGTGTTCGTATTAATGTGAATATGATCACTCCCAAGGAAATGATGAAAGCATAACCGTTTGTCAGATAAGCTGCAACAAAAAAAACGCAACAGTTTCACAATCACACAGTTTCTCTGTGCCCTGTCGAAACGTCTGTTTTAACGTTTTTGAACTTGCGGTCCTTTTTTTGGAAATGTCGACTCTTGAATTTCTTTGTTGTAACAAAGTTCACATCTGTTTACTTGTTGTCTTCATTTCTGTCACACGTCTTGCGGTACCTCGCCTGCTATCACTATTTATCACATTTACTTGTGACGGTAATGTATTCTAACCACACGACTTAAATTCTATAACCAATATATAGTCTGACAACTGCCGAGACTACAGAAAGAGAACATACATTTCAATGACGATATAATCAGTTCGTAAAGTTGTAAAATAAATAAATAAATAAATAAATGGCATTGTGAGGTTTAGAACCCACCTCGCCTACTGTGACCACTTATCACGACACAGTCGCCATCACACTCTACTCAATGTTGCATTGGTTATTACTGGACTGTTCAACGTTTCTATTTTGCTTTTTTCTCACAGTTCAGTACACATTCTTCCTATTTTCATGCTTCATCTGTGTTCAGTTTTTGAGGGGTATCCACTGGATCATCTCACCACCAAATGTGAAGGAGTTGTGATGGGGACGTTCCCTTGTGAGTGATTTTTAGTTTTGCATTTATCATTAGGTTTTATTGAAGAGTCGTTGTGAGGAATCCGAGTTGAAAGTGTGTTCATGAATGTTATTATACACGCATTTCAGCAGAGAATCGCGAAGGTGGACACGGTGCACACGGCACTGTCGAGAAGAAGTTAAGTGTGACAGAGGTGGGAGAGGCGGCTCGAGGAAATTCTGCGCCGTTATTTGGCAACGAATCTGCAGGACTAGACGAACCCCTTCGAAACGACTGAGAGCAACTTTGTGCTGAAGTACTCACTGAGTGGAGAAGTGGCCCGTAATTTGGTCGAGGTAGTGCAGTCATGTATGAGAGCCCATCAAAGAGCTATTGGAATTCCCTAGCAGCTGAAGGTACATTTGCTTAGCAAATCCTCAAATAAATCAGTTCAACAATATTCTTATTAGTCATCTTACGCTGTAATTGTGTTTTTTCTTCTAGACTTTGACAGCTCTTAACTTGTTGGGAGATGCGTCTGATCAGAAGGGGGTAGGGGTGACAGTTCAGTTGTCGCGATTCAGCCAACCTTCTCAAGGTGAGCATGAAATGGAAACATGGCATGGGGCCTCCTCGGTTCCTTGGGAGTCGCACCGACTCGCTATCGAACGGCTTAAGGAATTGGACAGGCTCTTATTCGAAGTAACCTTACTGCTCAGTGCGCTGGCCAACCGAACCGATCGGCAGGCCGACCGAACGATACAGAATAGGACTGCAGTCCACATGGCTTTTCACTCGACTGCGGTGTGTGACAAAGAGGCCAGTAAACTCCCCGTATCACTGTGGATGTGGCCAAAAGCGACTGATACTACCTTGCCTTACGAGACTGGCAGAGCCATCTGCTCAGTATTAATGTCTGAGAAGACTGCGTCGGTGCGATGCGTTTCCTTTTCTGGTCACTACATCTTGCATTGCATGGCGACATACGTTATTTGATCAAACGTGTCAGTACAGCGAATACTGGATGTTAATACGAGATATGTCCACCATTGAGCTTGATGATGGCTCGAACTGTACTGCAGACGTTTCGAATGACGTGTCTGGATGTCTGTGAAGGAATGACAGACCAGTCTCCTTCAACAGCCGAAACCAGAGAACGTGTTGCACGCTGGGTTTCCGAGCAAAGTCGACGATCTAGCTTAGTAGTCGTCAAACGTTCTTGCTCAAGACCCAATACTGACATTTTGAGATGGCGCCTAGAACCGCATATGTACTGATCTTATTATTAATTGGTAACCTACATAAAGAAGTATGTTATGTGCTGCCAATACAGTAGCTTCAGTAAGGGCGTGATAAGCTCGCCGTCGGCCTACAAATATTAGTCGGTGAAAGTCAGCACCATTTGCAATACTTCGTATTGGCTGTTCCTTTTTTCAGATTGCTATCTCCCTCGGCGATGACAAAGTTGTGACACTGAAATTGCCAGACGAAGTTTTGTTATGCTGCCTGCGTGAATGAATGGTTAACTGATTAAGAACAGTAATTTGTACTTACATTTAAATGCATTATTCAATATGAGACACGAACACAAATGTTTACGAACGTTTTGGATGTCATCTCACCTGCACTCATTTACCAGAGGTTGAAAATACCGCTACAATTGTAAGGTTCTTTTACTTATAGCACTTGGGTTCTAAATACACACTTGTGTTACAAATGAAAGAACCTTACAACTGTTATGGTATTTTCAACCTCTTGTATAATGCTCATTTGTGGATGTTCCTCTGACAGGATTGTTTGTAGCATTACTTTAATTACATATTCCTTAGCATGAAATACTTACCGCAATTGAAGATGACAGTCTCTATAACGCACTATCACAAAGCCCAAATTCACTGATTAACCATGTCCTAAAATATCACTGTCTCTGTATTTTTGTTTGTTAGTAAACACGAAAACTAAACTCTTAAGAAGGTCTTAACGGTAGTTCACGTATTTGGTTTTGGTTAGTTGCTAGATGCACTTTGTTAAAAAATACGGATGCGAAATGCAGCCCGCACGAATATCTTATTCGGGCCGCATGTGGTCCCTAGGCTGCAGTTTGATGACCACTGCTCTAGCTCATCTCAAAGGTGTCGGACTGACTTCAGGTCAGGACTCTGGGAAGGCCAGTCCATTTTAGGAATTTTTTGCCCACAGACCATTGTCTCAAAGATTCTACTTCATGACAGGGCCCATCATCATCCTGATACAAACAAACATTATCTCCAAACTGTTCCTCTAGCGTAAACAGTAAAAAATGTTGTAAATTGTGCTCATACTCTTCCGCGTCTATCGTTTTCTTAAACGTAGCAGGGGGACCAGAGGCATGCCACGAAAAACACTCACACACACACACCTCTGCACCACCTTCCCCGTATTTCACTATCGGCACTACATACGATGGCAGAGGTAATGTTCTTCAGTCATTCACGAAACCCACTCCCTTCCAGCGAATTTCCACAAAGAATAGCGTGACTGATTACTCCAGACCGTCCACTGTCCAGTCACCCACTGTGTCGGTTAGCATCGTGCCCCTCTCTTTTTCGGTCTCTACAACCAGTCGTTGTCCTAGCTCGATGCTGATAGCACTCTAGAATTTAATGAATTTCCCTTCCATGCATTCCGTGCATTTTTTATAATCACTTTGCGCAGTCCTTGACGGTTCAGTACATCAGGATTGCCTGGTCTTGTTTAAACTGTAGTTGTTTCTTCGCGTTTCCATGTCGGTCAAATCACCAGCAGCCCACACGAATGGCTTTACGAGGCTTCAAATGTCCCTGATGGATTTGTTACTCAAGAGACATCCAGTGAAGAGTACACGTTTGAATTAACTGAGCTCTCGTGGTCGACTCCTTCTCTATTGGTAACGTCTCCTTTTAGTGGTCAGTTCCGTATTTCACCTTACAATGGTGCGGATACTCTCGACCAGATAGTGGACCTAGCCCTTCTGTTTCCTTAGTTGAGTGGTTGGGTCACGAGTCCGCCGATTCCCAGTCGGCCAGTGCTGACACACTCAGAGGCCATCGAGGAAATGGCGGGCCGAGTGAAGACCAGCCACGTGGAGAGCGAGCGGTGAGGGACGAGAGTCACTCGTGCGGCTTCGCCACGAGGACACACTGGGTGCTCTCACCTGAAGAAATAACGCTGCAGCATGTTTACAAACAGCCGCGTTCCTGCTGAAAATCGCTAGTGTTATTACCATACTGCGCTGATGTGCATGGTGATTGCAGATAATTGTTCCCTTACAGGTGCAGGGACTGGATACTGAAGCCATCCGGTTTACTGGCGTTTCGAAGAAGGAAGGAAGATTTGCGTTTAATTTTCCGATTATAGCAAAGGCATAGAGGTGGAGCATATCTCGGAAATCCGCCGTGGCCTCCTGGAACGAACCATATCAGATTTATACCGTTACATGTGTAGTATTTATTCTTTCGGACATGTTCGAAAAATGTGTGTGGGTGGCTGAGGCGATTAAGGCAACCGTTCTAGAGAAGTCCCTGCCTGACCAAAAATTTTCATGTGCAACCGTTTAATAATTTCAGCGCAAAAAGCAACTACGTCATACAGATTTCCTTTAGTCATCTCACATTTGCTTCAAGCAGATTATGGAAACCACGGAAAAAGCAAATCTGGCTGACTAGATAATGATTTGAACAGCTACCCTCATGATCGCAAGTCCAGTTGTTCAATTTTTGTTGTCTCCTTCCTCCTCGACTAGCCCAGCTCCCACGAAGCATAACTCATTTCCATATTGTTGACTTTCTTATTGTCAAGTTCTATCATCTGGTTGTGGGGCTAATGTGTTGAGCCAAGGTTCTACATGTACAGAACAATAACAAAATAGTAAGAATCGAAGTAAGACTCTTCATCAAAATTCGAAGCTTCTTGACAAAAAAAACAATATCTTCTTCCATACTAAATTCTCTTGAGAACTGGAAGTCGTCTTGTAAAATAAAACTTCTTCAACACTAGAACTGTTTTAATCGTAGGGAACTTCTTACAAATTCGGATTCTAGCGAAAACACCGTTAACTTTTATAAGATCTGAGCTGCGTCTCTTTCTTGTTTTCCTTTTATCCCTTACAGACTGAGTTGACCGCTCTGTACATGACTTGGAATTTTTTTAACTTTATGTGCTTATTGATATCATAGTTATAACTGAAATCACAGCCTAAACAGGTAAATGAAAAACTTGTTCAAAAATGGCTCTGAGCACTATGGGACTTAACATCGGAGGTCATCAGTCCCCTAGAACTTCGAACTACTTAAACCTAACTAACCTAAGGACAGCACACACATCCATGCCCGAGGCAGGATTCGAACTTGCGACCGTCGCGGTCGCGCGGTTCCTCAGAAACTTGTTCAAGTGGCTTATTATCGATTAGTATTCTTGACGTATACAGATAATTTTTTATGAATGCCATGACTTTAACAGTATAATGGCGTTTGTAGCAAAGTTTTAATATGAAATTGATATGCAAATTAATTAAATTGATCAATTAATCACCCCTGTCCCCACCCACTCCCGCCCCCAACCTAGCCCACCCCCACCCCCAGATGATGTCAGGTGTTCTCCCAGCTGCACATGTGCCCCAGCCTCCTCATCCCCCCCCCCTCCCCGTCCTGCCATCACCTACCCTATTGGAGGATTTATTCAATTTTGGGGGGAATTTCTCCCAGGGCTGTGCTGACATCTCACTTCACCCCCCCCCCCCCCGCCCGGAAATTAGCGGGAAATTAAAAATTAGCAGTACCGAATTTGGAAATCGATCCCTGGTCTTCCTGGGCGGAAATCCCTAGTGTACCCACCTAACGCAATTATATCACCAGAGGCACTTGGAACTGACGGGAAACTAGAAATGGCAGTGCCCTTTCCGGGACTCGAACGCTGACTCTACTGGATGGAAAGCCCAAGTGCACTAACACATGGAAACTGTCCAGATGTGGGAGAGGACGGTAAGGTTAGTGTACTTTATCTATTTTGGTCAGGAAACTGACGCAAATATCGATCCTAATTACGCAATTAACACAAAGATTGGTCCTAATTACATAAGTATATGCATAGCGCCAGCCGCTGTGGCCGAGCGGTTCTTGGTGAGTCAGTCAAGCACCGTGCTGCTGCTAAGGTCGCAGGTTCGAATGCTGCCTTGGGCATACTGTGTGTAATGTTCTTAGGTTAGTTAGGTTTAAGTAGTTGTAAGTCTAGGGGTCTGATAGTAGTGGGGCAACCTGTGTACCACCCCACAGTCCACTGTTGCCAAATTTATTCAAGATGGCGGCGACGACATCATCGAAGTTGGTGGTAGGTAGACTTGGCAACAGTGTATGACGTCATCCAAGGTGGCAGATTTTGGCGGAAAATATGCCAATTGAGCTTTGCCCACTAACCTAACACTCCAGAAGAAATTGGCGCAAAATTCAAATTGCAACAGGATAATGCCTGCAAAACCGTACATGTCTTTATTATTATTCATTATCATTTATTATTCATTAGCATTCATTATCATTCATTATCATTTATAATCAGTTATTATCATTTATTATTATTATTTAATATTATTGGCCTACCTCCACTAGAAAATTTGCGCCAAATTCAAATTCCAAAACGATAATGGCTGCAAAACTGTACTTGTCTTTATTATTATTCATTATTATTCATTATCATTCATGATTTATCATTATTTATTATTATTATTTATTATCATTTATCATTTATTATCATTTATTATTATTTATTATTATTGGCCTACCTCCACTAACATAGAAAATCTGGAACTGTTCAAATTCACACGCCATAATGTCTGGAAAACCGTACTTCTATTTATTATTATTATCATTTATTATTACTTATTATCATTTACTATTATTTATTCAAGACGGTCGATTTTTGCAGCAAGAAAGCCAATTCCCTTACATCCATGACAAAAAATCTGTCACAAATTCAAATTTAAACACGAAAATCTGTCACACCTGAGAGAAAAAAGACCAATTGGGCCATGTGCACTAACCTAAGTCCATCTCATCCTATGAAGTTTGAATTTTTCGCGGTCACTCATTGCTTCACTCCTAAGCTATGAAAATCGCGTCAAATAATAATAAAGTGCACTTTTACTAACGTAAGTCACCTCCTGTGAATTCGTGGCAAAAGGACTGAAGTCTTTATTTCAAACAGTACCGTCGTCACTTGTTCTCCAACAGAGTTAGTACTCATCTTAGAGATCGCAGTCCAGTCGCCACGAGGCCCCCAGTCCAACTGAATTAGTTCATATGGTCGCCGCCGACCCGCGCCGGACCGCGCGCCACCGGCAAGCGAGCGGTCGCCTCACGTGACGGCCGTCGGTTGCGTCCGCGCCCGCTGCCGGTCCAGCGGCCGCTCACGTCACAGCCTACTGGCGCCGACTCGCTTCGCAGGCCAGCGCTGGTCCAGCGATGTAAACATGTTTTCGTGGACAGTGGAGTCCGGCCCCACCGACCAGTTGGCGCCAAAGCTGTTCGCTGGACAGGTTGGAACCTGCCGATGCTGACTTCATAACGGCAGGTCGTTTGATCCAGCACCTGGTTGACAAAGGATGCCCCGCCGCACGTTTGGCGCCAAAGTTTGCTCGAGAGTGGAATCTGCCATGACGTCACATCAGGTGGTCCAGCACAAGTGTTCGCCTCGATGTCCCTCGCTAAGTTAATTGATCATCCGACTCCTATTATTCAATCCACATTCTGTGCTTACCTAATCCAAGATCGTTGCGAAAACACACGCCCCTACACGTGAGCCATCGCGCGCGCCTAGATTAGTACCTCCACAAGTGAATGTAACAAAGTTCACATGACTACTTAATTAAATGGATCAATTAATTAACCCCTCTGATGATGAAAAGTGCCACGTTCACCTAGACTTGGAATGAAATAGTTAAAGCCCCTACTGACCACCACGTCCCCCTACCGTCCCATGCTCGTTGGCTAACATGTACTAATGTGTACTGCCGTTTACTAATGTGCACTAACGTGTTCTAACCTACATTAACCTATATCAAATTTTGTCTATATAAATAAGCTAAGTTTGAATTCTGATGGTCAGTTCGTGTTTCGCTACCAACACAAGAAAATTGTGGCAAACAAAGCCACTAACCTAAGTGACTCAAAATCGTCGGCTTTGCCTCTCACGCACCACGAGCGCGAGACTGCCCAAGTCACAGCCTGGACGTTTGTACTCGCGTCGGACATACTCCTCTGTAAATACTCTAACTAAACTATGACCCGAATACTGTTGTTCAATCCACATGGTCTAGGACGTGGCCAGAGCACACCACAAGTACCTAAGTCGAGAACATCGTTCGCCCCACCTGTAGTTAACCGCTGAGAGACGAAGATATGCTGCAATCACATCTCTTGCGCCCTCGTAGCTACTTGCCTCAGCAATTAGATCTAACAAAACCTCCAAGTAGAAAAAATAAGAATCAACTCGAACTCTCTCATATTCTATATCGTCCCACAAATACGTAACGTGCATTTTATTTACGCTTCGAGTATACCTATCACTCTCATACAAAAAACACTCACCCTGATGTACCTGGTGTCATGTTGCACAGTCGGCAGACACGCAAACAGCTCCTAATTTCAGTGTACAATATCAAACTGCTCCTAAATAATGCAGTACACATAACTGTAAACACCATCACTACTCTTAATCTGTTCAAATAACGCATAGCAAAATAGCTCAACAGATGTTGGGTTGGCAGAAGAGCCAACACCGTGTTATGAATGGAGGCCGAAATGCACGCGTTTTAGCTCACGCAGGCTGGCGTGAGGAGGGAAGGACTATACTGATGTGAGGTCTGGAACATGACAAGGAATTAGAATTCAGAAAGCGGGCGGAATTAATTTGATACTTAACTTTAATCCATTAATGATGAACGTCGCTCTTGACGCTACATGATTCACAATATTATTTGTTCAGAATACAGTCTTGAAGTAATTAGTTGCAGCAACTGAATATGGCGACTTGCTAGGTCGCAGCAAATGACGTAGCTGAAGGCTATGCTAAACTGTCGTCTCTGCAAATGAGAGCGTATGTAGTCAGTGAACCATCGCTAGCAAAGTCGGCTGTACAACTGGGCTGAGTGCTAGGGAGTCTCTCTAGACTAGACCTGCCGTGTGGCGGCGCTCGGTCTACAATCACTGATAGTGGCGACACGCTGGTCCGACGTATACTAACGGACCGCGGCCGATTTAAAGGCTACCACCTAGCAAGTGTGGTGTCTGGCGGTGACACCACAACAGACGCGCGCAATAAACCTGTCCCACATTAAGTCACACGTCCGACAGCTCTCAGTTCGCTCAAAGGCCTCTGTTCGAACCCTCAAACATGACCTGATGACAGCCGCATTCACACCTAACACCTGAGAAATTCATATCACCTACACGCCGAACATGACTATCCAAGCCAGGCGACGCGAGTCGTGTGTCACCGTCCTAACTCAGTGCGGTCCAACACACATGTTAAGGCCGCATTCCATTGCTTGCCGGCCTATATGCGACACATCTCCACCTTCACGTCAGAATAGCCGAGAGCGAGTTCACACACACACCGTCCGCACACATCCCAGCACTTCCCTCCCCTCACAATCTAAAACGATCATCAGCCCAGTAAACCTCCCCGAAATTGTATAGTGCCCCCAAAAATATTTAACGCTCGCTTTCCTGTTTTCTCAGCTTATTTGTAAATTCAAATTCTTACCCTAACAGAACTTGTTCACGAAAATAATACTGAATGCGCTCCTAACCTCCTACCCTTCCAGCTCTCAACATACGCAAATGTTCTCAACCCTCCTATATCCCAGCACAACCGATTAATCATTCTTATTCCTTCTTATCGAATTTACCGGCCTAATTTCCTAAGACCCCGTTATCGACGTACGATCCTGCTTTTCTTTCTGAGGCTTTCTGTGCTTACTTTTACAGAGATCGCTAAATTACCAATCTACACACACAAACACACACACAAACACACACACAAACACACACACACACACACACACACACATACATACACACACGGTCATCCTCTCTACTCATCCCATAACATAAGCAATAGTAGCTTTACAATCCATTATATACAAACGCTACACAATGTAAGGCACAGTAACTTTACAATACCGACTATATGCCCCAATGCCCTCCATTCCTATGGAAGCGCTGTGAACCTGCTCTTTCTTTCTACACACGCCACACTCAGCGGCAATCAGCCCTTCTACATCAATGGACAGAAGTTCCTCTCAGAACTGTTCCACAAATTCGGTGATCACTTCCCCTCAGCACAAATGCGTTACTGTCTCTTCTTCATTGCCTGCTCGCTTTTTCTACAAACATATCCAGACTCATAGACTACAAGAACACACCAAAATTTTTCGAAGTACAGCATCCTGTAAACCACTGAGTAACTAGAAACAAACAGACTAAAAAATTATTTTCGCACTCTCGAATACCGAAGTCGTTGATTTCATTGTACTTACAGTTAAATATTACAATAGCGGTCTCAATTGATTGACATTCTACAATGAGCTAAGTATCGGAAATACACTCTCTTGACCGCTGTTACTCTGCAGATATCTCTACCGTCCTTACGACTTCCTCTCTACTCATCACATCACATAAACAATAGTAACTTTACAATGCAGTATATACAAACGCTACACAATGTAAACCACAGTAACTTCACAATACAGTATATACACATTTGACACAAAACAGTGCACTTATCCAGTATATCTCTACAGCACGCGAAAAAAATATCCTATTCCTACAGCGTCTATATACCGCAATGCTCTCCAGTCCTAGGAAAGCACCGTCAACCTGCTCTTTCTCTCTACAGACCCGACACTCAGAGCTAATCTTCCCTCTTACATCAGCAGACCTAAGTCACCCTCAGAACTCTTTTTAGAAATTCGGTATCGTCTCCCCTCAGCACATACGCCTTACTGTCTCTCCTTCCTTGTCTGTTCGCTTTTATACAAACATCCTCAGACTCATAGACTGCAAGAACACATGTATTTTCTCCATAATATTACACCATTTTAGCTGTACTCAATATCATACACTAGGCTACACCCTACCTATCACTAGGTCGTCATAATTTCCAAGATAAAGACTTCAAATTAATTCTCTACAAACGCCGAACTTTATCTATGTGCAGCAAGCTGTAAACCGCTGAATAACAAGCAACAAACACACGCAAAATGATATTTCCACTCTCGAATACCATTCTCAGTCATGTAACATATTCGAGGTCTTCGCTATAATTTACACGTCAATTAAGGTCTGTCCGAGGTCTAGAGAACAGACAAGCGTGTATCCAACACACCACAATCGATCTTCACTCAACTACATAAAGGCAGCAAATGTGCAGAAGTAGTCAACCGAACAATCTACATCCCATTGAATAACACTCCAACTCAAATCAATCATCTTCTCAAATTCTGACTTGATCACCAAAGCTGCCCAACGCATACTATTATTTCGCTATTCGGTCGTCTAGAGGACAGCAAAGTTAACTCTTACAGATGGCTACACTCCAACAGGTCTCTGCATTCGGGCAGCTGCTCCAGTTATTTATTATTATTTATTTATTATTATTTATTATAATTTATTATTTATTATTATTTATATCATGTGCGTGTGTTCGCCACGAGGTCCAGAGTCCAACTGGGTTAGTACACATCGCCACCACCAGAGGGCGTCATTCAAGATGTCCGATTTTGGTCGGGAGTTTGAAATTTGGCGGAAGATCATACAATTCGTTTACCTAACAAAAATGGCTCCAAGTTCAACTGTGTTTAGCTCCTATCACAACCACCAGAGCGCTCTGTCATCACGTCAGTTGATTACGCTATTACCGTTATTCAAGATGGCTGCACCCAGTGCGAACCATGTCACCTTTCCCGAACCTGCATGCTACAGTAAAATTCCAACTTGGCTTTAGTCACACCCTACACATCGTTCAGCTGATCCCATTTCCAGATCTTTCCGCATCTGATCTCTGCAATTTAAGTCGGAGAAAGACATATCCATTACCTTCTGCAGCCTGTCTAGAAACAGAATGACCTCAGTTACTGAACAGGACCTTGTCTTGACCATTCGCTGGAAATGCGCGCAATATTGTACGTCCCAAACTAGATGCAAGTACAACAGATCCTCAACATCCTATCATCTTTATTCTCTACCATCAAACAGTGAAAAAAAATTACCTACTATAAAAGTTCATCCTATTTACAAGCCACGACGGCACCAATGCGATCCACCTCCAGCGCGGACAAACCCTCCCCGAATAACTCAGAGTGCGGCCATCCAAGAATTCCTAACAGCTCACCAAGTCCGACATCTCAAACTGCAGCTGCCTATGTGGACAAGATCATATTAAATATTCAGACAGTGCAGAGACCACTTTAAAGTTTAATCACCCATACTCTAAGCGAATGAGAAGCTACCTCTGACCCTTGCTCAAACACTCTTTTCTAACACTCTTTTGCACACTGCCGAACATTTCGTCTTTCGGCCACGCCTTCGAAGTCTGTGTCTGATTCTACACAGACATCAACACGGACTGATCCACGGTCTCTCACAGGAACCTATACGTTGCACCTTGTAAATCATATTCTTACGGTCGATAGCACAACACTGAATGATTTTAAATAAAGGACGGACACAAGACAAGGACACTAGAAAAGCCTGGTTGCGTTGTGGCGACTTTCCAAACTACCCTCCGAAAGTGATTGATGGCCTCTACATTTAAACTCATATGTCACAGTGATCGAACAGTTAATAACTCTGCGTTCAATTTCTAGCTATTCCTCACTTTGCACACAAGTACCGGATCGCCGTTTTCGGTGCCAGCAACCCCAGAAGTTGCGGTCCATCAACCAAAATTTGTTCCCCAACTCAAACAAGCATTGTTACTCAATCATTATGTGGTACCCAATGCACGGATGGGATGGAGAAGACACCGCCGATCTACTGTAATATTATCCATCACAGCCGATATCGTGAAAAATTTTACAGTATGTCCAACACTGGCCAATCACGTGACAGAATGTTTTCCTAATTTCAGTATCATAGCTAAACCATACCCCCTCTACTTTGCAAGTTTCATTGCGAGTATTGATAGATGACTGCTCAGTACGCCCATTCACACTTAATTCTCGAACACATAAAAACGATCAAAGTGTACGAGACAACTCTATACATATTTCTAAGACCTCGCGCATAGTACTCGATCAGTCTCTCTGCGTACGGCGGTCACAGACCAATCTCGCCGTCTTAGGTTAGAAGACCATCCTCACCTGGGCATTGACCAACCTACCGTGCAACATCGCTACCCAATTAATCTTCAACCGAGCAGACGAATACAGCTACACTTCACCTCTCTTGACTGAATAGAGCTTTCATAGTCCTAACCCCTCCAAGTGCACCACATTTCTCGAGATGTAACCAAGTATTGGAGCATAGCACACCATATCGATCTATAGTAACAGATTTCAAAGTGCCTTAATGTAATAGCATACAAAATTAATTTAATATTTTCTTAACAGTTTCCTTACTGGCGGTTTCTGTGTTGTCTAGTTGAATGCAAATTCATTACCGGTAACATTTCTCATTACAACGTGAAACAATGTCACACTTCTTACAGTACATTATTTTTATCTTAGAATACAGGGTCATTCAAAAGTACCTCTGCGGTTACAAAACATGACAGCACGAAAACTACAACATGTACAGAAAATAGATACAAATCAGTGGATAGAGCACCTATCCAAGTTTTTAATTCACATTATGCTGGTTCTATATGGGCAGCATTTCTGACACATGTAACGTCAGTATCTGCGTCCAGTTCATTAATGTCATTGTAAATCTGTTGACTGAGTGCGTATGTCAAGGCGTGAGCTGATTCAGTGTGACAACAGAGCGCATGATTTGTCTACATGTCGTGACCTGCGTGGCTTCTTGGCGTGCGTACTGCAACTACGCCAAGGGGTGTGTTACAGGTGGGAAGTTGGCAAGATCCTCTGTCCACTGATATGCGCCATTAACCTCCATCTCTTTTAGCTTTCACGCAGTCATCTTCTGATACCCAGAAGTACAGAGCGGAGCAGGGAATTATTCCTAATTTTAAGTTGGTACAGCGAGTACTCACTACTCTACTGGAGCAGTAGAATAATAAGGATGGGTTCGAAGGTCACAAGGCAGTGGATGTTGGCAGTCGATGTTTACCATGCTACCGCTGTTAGTTGCGTGGTCGAGTGAACTACGTACTTTTGATGTCGAAACCTATTTTCCTGAAAACCGGTCTATAGCTGCAGTACAGCATGCTACGCGTATTCGAGATCAAGTCCCCCCTCGAAACATTGTTTCCGACCGTATATCGATTCTGTTGTGGGTAGAGAACTTTCGTCAAAGTGGCACAGTTATCAAAAAGAGAGTTGGGGCACAGAGGGCCTCTAGAACACATGAAAACTTTGAGCCTGCAAGAAGGTCGGTGGTGCAGTCCCCTAAACGTTCTGTTAGCACGCACGCGACGTCACTTGCACTGTGTAGCCATGCTGGGCGTCGGATTCTCTTTGGAGACCTGAATTTCATCCGCATAAACTGGTGATCGCTCAAGAACTGCCACAACGGGACCGGCAACATTGATGACAGGCATGTGAAGACTTGACTGAAAACGTTCGTCAAGATGCGCACACTTTCTTCAGTGTGGATGTGCTAACGAACAGAATATGCATTAGTGGTGTTGTGTGAAACCTGGGGAAATTCGTGAGATGTCTCTCTACAGTGATAAGGTCACAGTATGATGTGCCATCGGTGCTGAAGAAATCATTGGACCTTTTTTTTTTGGGGGGGGGGGTGGGGGGGCGAGAAACTACCGTGGTGTTATCGTCAATAGTGGATGATATGTCAACGTGATCCAAAAGTTTTTTGAACCACAACTTCACCAAATGCATATGAGGCTCGTTTGGTTTCGCAGGATTGTGCCATAGGCCACGCTGCTCGACATTCGACGAATATTGTGAGGGAAATCCTTGCCTGTCGTTTGATCTCAAGGTACAGCGACATTCCATGGCCTTCCCGCTCGCCTGATTTAAGTTCGTGCGACTTCCTTCTTTGGAGTTATCTCAAAGCTGAAGTTTATAAACGCCGCCCAAGGACCCTCGCGCCTTGAAGAACGCTATTCTCATTGCAACAGGCCGTATTCCACAACATATGCTCCATATAGTGATGCAGTACTTTAAAATCTGGCTGCAGCTGTTCATTAACAACGACGAGCGTCACTTGTAGGATTTGATGTTCAAAAATTAAAAACACTAAACTTCCAACTGTACTTTATTGAGGTAATAAAGAAATGTATCCTAGCATTTTTAGTTTTTGTTTTATTAACTTTCATAGTTTGGTATACAGAAGAATGCTGAAGATTAGATGGGTACAACACGTAACTAATGAGTAGGTACTGAATAGAATTGGAGAGAAGAGAAATTTGTGGTACAATCTGATTATGAGAAGGGATCAGTTCGTAGGACACATTCTGAGGCATCAAGGGATCACCCATTTAGTAGTGGAGGAAACCATTGGGGGGAGGGGGAGGGGCGTTAAAAATCGTAGAGGGAGACCAAGAGATGAATACAGTAAGCAGATTCAGAATGATGTAGGTCGCAGTAGTTACACGGAGATGAAGAGGCTTGCGTGGGATAGAGTAGCATGGAGAGCTGCATCATATTAGCCTTTGGACTGAAGACCACAACACTAACAGTTAGGGATAATTCCCTGCCTCACCCTATACTTAGGAATAACCCTGTACTTTTATGTTTTCATGTTAAAATATGTGCTGGATGTATCAATAAACTTTGAGAATATTTATACAGTTTCTTCAATCCAAATGTGTTAGTGCTTCTGGTTTTTTCAGCAGGTTAAATAAAAAAATATTTCCCCTAAAATTTCTTGCGTATCAGTTTTACTGTTTTTGTAATTATCAGCAAGAATTTTACTTTGGAAAGTACTTTGTCCTTTTCTAGACTAAGAAAAGGGATGTCTAACATTTCTTGGTATTTTTATCAACATTTTAAATTGTCAGTAACCCGTGATGCTGTACATAGGCAAGATGGCCTCGACCCATCTAGTTTGGTAGTGGACTACAGCAGTGGATGGGCGTCGTGTTGTTACAGATGGTGGGCCACGTGTCAGGGGCGCACGTGAACCCCGCGGTGACGCTGGGCCGCCTGCTGAGGGGCGGGTTCGGCGCGTGGGCAGCGGCGGGCTACCTGGTGGCGCAGCTGGCCGGCGCCCTGCTGGGCTACCGGCTGCTCCTGGTGAGTGCACCGGGGGAGGGCAAGTAGGGGTCTGGTGGGGTGGTATGTGGTGGGCACTTGTGGCCTAGGACAGCTTGTGGCACGAGACCCGGCATTTGGGAGAGGGATCACTAGAATGGAGGCCGTAGTTATGCAAAAGGTAGGAGAATGGTGGGATGCTGCGGGGGGTGTCAAGAATGAAATGAGAATGGATGCAGAGGAATGCGTCGGAATAATTTACGTCAGTACGGACTTCATTATATGGGAGGAAAAGCCTGTTTTGTTGCGAGAGAATGATAGCGAGCCACGATTGGTGGCAAGTGGAGTAACGATGAGATTATTAGTCCAGTTTTTAGTGTATGTGGAACATGATGAACATGCCCTATGTGGACAAAAAGGGACAGTAATTTGATCAGTTGTTAAAAGATTTTGATTGATTAGAGAGGTAAAGTGGATGTGCCAACTGAGACAGATTATATTGTGTTCGAAGATTTCGAGGGACTGGTGGAAACTGAGCAGAGTGGATACCCAGGTGTCCTTGGAGTCTTTAGCGGCGGCATGACTGAATAAAATCTCGTTCAGGCCTCACCAGTTCGAACAAAGTTCTCCAACTTTCGATGGCTACCTCGCGATCATTGTCAGGAGAAAAACTACTGACAGTCAGGCCTGGTTTTTTTCTTCTTTTTGTGATTTCATTCCCCTTCTCCATACGGGCAGGGAAAGACTGGCAGTGGCCCAGTACGCCGCTCTTCAGTCAAGAGATACACGTAATAAAAAGAGGAAAACGAGACATATAAAAGTCGATAAAGGTAGACATGAGAACATAGTAATGGGACACATAGAGAGTAGTGTTATAGGCCCTTTGCTGTTCCTTATCTATATAAACTATTTTGGAGACAATCTGAGCAGCCGTCTTTGGTTGTTTGCAGTTGACGCTATCGTTTATCGACTAATAAAGTCATCAGAAGATCAAAACAAAGTGCAAAACGATTTAGGAAAGATATCTGAATGGTGCAAAAAGTGGAAGTTGACCCTAAATAACGAAAAGTGTGAGGTCATCCATATGAGTGCTAAAAGGAGCTCCTTAAACTTCGGTTACACGACAAATCAGTCTAATCTCAAAACTGTAAACTCAACTAAATACCTAGGTATTACAATTACGAACAACTTAAATTGGAAGACACACCTAGGAAATGTTGTGGGGAAGACTAACCAAAGACTGCGTTTTATTGGCAGGACACTTAGAAAATGTAACGGACCTACTAAGGAGACTGCCTACACTACACTTGTCCGTCTTCTTTTCGAATACTGCACACAGTGTGGGATCCTTACCAGATAGGACTGACGGAATAAATCGTAAAAGTTCAAAGAAAGGCAGCACGTTTTATATTATCACGAAATATGGGAGAGAGTGTCACAGAAATGATACAGAATTTGGGCTGGAAATCATTAAAAGAAAGGTGTTTTTCGTTCCGACGGAATCTTCTCACGAAATTCCAATCACCAACTTTCTCCTCTAAATGCGAAAATATTTTTTTGACACCGACCTGCATAGGGAGGAACGATCGCTACGATAAAATAAGGGAAACCAGAGCTTGTACGGAAAGATATAGGTGTTCATTCTTTCTGCGCTCAATACGAGATTGGAATAATAGTGAATTGTGAAGGTGGTTCGATGAACCCTCTGCCAGGCACCTGAATGTGATTTGCAGAGAATCCATGTAGATGTAGATACATGTACACAGAGACTCTCACGTGTGACAGTTAAAAAAAGTACACATAAAGTTAAAAAACACAGTGGGCAATGTGCTTAGTATGTAAAAAAAACTGAAGCCACACACAGAACTTAAAAGTTGGCCGCAGAATTAAAACACTCCAGAACGACGACACTTAAAAACCTACTGCACGAGATGGAGCACACATCATGAAGAGAAAATCTGTTGGGAGGGACCTGCCGAGGGAGGGGGGCATGAGAGGAGGGAAAAGAGGGGCAAGTGGGGGCAGAGGGGCAGGGGGCTGGAGAGGGTGGGAGGAAAAGCAGGGGGGTTGGGGGCACACCAAGGAGCAGGAGAGGGACAGGGTGGGAGATGGGGAGGGAAGGCAAGTCAGGAGGGAGTGCTGAGACGAAGAATGGGTGCACTGGAAAGGGAGGGGGTAGAGGAGGGAGGATAAAACTGCTAAGGGGAAGGCCGGAGGAAAGCAAAGAGGGAGCGCTGAGCGGGGGGGGGGGGAGGGGGGCAAGGAGGTGTTGGTAGGAGGGGTAGATATCAGGGCGAGCGGTAGGTGCTGAAAGTTTGAAAGTTGGGAGAGGAGGTTGAGGGTGTGGAGTTGGAGACAGGTCGGGACACCACGGTTATGGTGCGGCAACGGGCTGGGGTTAGAGAGGACAGAAGACGTCAGGGTATGGGGGGATCGAGTCTGTGGACGACGCATAGGGTGCAGATGTGTTTGAGGAAAAGGAGAAGATATGGGCTCGGGCCTGGCACTATTTTCCGCTTACATACCTACGATTACGGACGCTGGCACCAATAAGAGGGGGCCGAAGCGATGTGTGCACGGAAGGCGACTTTTGCAGCTCATAGCAGTGCCGGCCTGCGGCGAGACCGAGTGACGCCAGGTGGCGCGAAAGCCCGGCGCCACGTTTGAAACTGCCGCTCCGCCTCCCTGCAAGCATTAAGCACCCGTCGTTGCCTCCTTTCGACGTCCAAAGCCCACCCCCACACCCTACTCAGTGTGTACCGTTGGTCTCTGTTGAAAGTGTTGCTGTTCATTCTAATCTCAGCCACCTTTTTTATATCCGAGTCCCAGTATGTTGACACATCAGCCAAGCTGTATTTTGTGTTCGTTGTCGAGACAATGCTCAGCTATGGCCGACTTGTGGAACTCCCTTTGCTTAATATGACTATTGTGCTCGGTATAGCACTCCACAACTGTGCCAATTGTCTGGCCTATATACGCTTCTGGCCATTAAAATTGCTACACCAAGAAGATATGCAGATGATAAATGGGTATTCATTGGATAAATATATTGTACTAGAACTGACATGTGATTACATTTTCACGCAATTTGGGTGCATAGATCCTGAGAAATCAGTACCCAGAACAACCACCTCTGGCCGTAATAGCGGCCTTGATACGCCTGGGCATTGAGTCAAACAGAGCTTGGATGGCGTGTACAGGTACAGCTGCCCAGGCATCTTCAACATGATACCACAGTTCATCAAGAGTAGTGACTGGCGTATTGTGACGAGCCAGTAGCTCGGCCACCATTGACCAGACGTTTTCAATTGGTGACAGATCTGGAGAATGTGCTGGCCAGGGCAGCAGTCGAATATTTTCCTGCTGAAATGTAGGGTTTCGCAGGGATCGAATGAAGGATAGAGCCACGGGTCATAACACATCTGAAATGTAACTTCCACTGTTCAAAGGGCCGTCAATGCGAACAAGAGATGACCGAGACCTGTAACCAATGGCACCCCATACCATCACGCCTGGTGATACGCCAGTATGGCGATGACGAATACACGCTTCCAATGTGCGTTCACCGCGATGTCACCAGACACGAATGCGGCCATCATGATGCTGTAAACAGAACCTGGATTCGTCCGAAAAAATGACGTTTTGCCATTCGTGCACCCAGGTTCGTCGTTGAGTACACCATCGCAGGCGCCCCTGCCTGTGATGCAGCGTCAAGGGTAACCGCTGCCATGATCTCCGAGCTGATAGTCCATGCTGCTGCAAACGTCGTCGAACTATTCGTGCAGATGGTTATTCTCTTGCAAACGTCCCCATCTGTTGACTCAGGGATCGAGACGTGGCTGCACGATCCGTTACAGCCATGCGGATAAGATGCCTGTCATCTCTATTGTTAGTGATACGAGGCCGTTGGGATCCAGCACGGCGTTCCGTATTACCCTCCTGAATCCACCGATTCCATATTCTGCTAACAGTCATTGGATCTCGACCAACGCGGGCAGCAATGTCGCGATACGATAAACCGCAATCGCGATGGGCTACAATCCGACCTTTATCAAAGTCTGAAACGTGATGGTACGCATTTCTCCTCCTTACACGAGGCATCACAATAACGTTTCACTAGGAAACGCCGGTCAACTACTGTTTGTGTATGAGAAATCGGTTGGAAACTTTCCTCATGTCAGCACGTTGTAGGTGTCGCCACCGGCGCGAACCTTGTGTGAATGCTCTGAAAAGCTAACCATTTGCATATCAGAGCGTCTTCTTCCTGTCGGTTAAATTTCGCGTCTGTAGCTCGTCATCTTCGTGTTGTAGCAATTTTAATGGCCAGTAGTGTAGATGCTGCTGCACTCGCAAGGGACACCATACACACTGGGCATACAAAGAGCTATGTGGTCTCCAACAGGGCGCAACGTATCTCGTGTTTTGGGGACGGTTTCTTGTACACTGGAATACGAAGCTGGGATCCTGCCTCCCGCTCGACTAAAACATCTAAGAAATCCATCTCGATTGTAAATTTAATGTTGGGATGGACACTGTTCATGTGATCCACGAACTGCTGCACGTATTAGTAGCACAAGAGAGGATGGGTTGGAGGAATTCAGTCTCTATGTTTAGTTATATTACTTGGTATCGTCGATCAGCATTTCCTGTTCTCTTTATCACCGTGTAGTTAGTTTTATGCTGTCCAAACAAATAAACTCATTCATTAGTTTGAGCACCTCATTTTCTAATCCAATTCCCGCAGAAAGACCTCATTTATGTGGACTGTATTCCATTTACCTTATTTTAGCTTTATTTATGTTCGTCTTTAATACGTTTTTATATACCATCCATTCTCTCCAACTGGTCTTCCAAAAGTTTAGTCAACTCTGACAGAACTGCAGTGGTATTGAAAACTATGAAGTTTTTATTTCTTCTGCATCAGCTACAATTCAGTTTCTCAATTTCCTCTTCCCTTCCTTTATTGCTTGCACAAACTACAGACTGAACAACATGAGGATGTCCGGATGAATTCAGAATTTTAGTGCTCACAGATGACATAACTTCTCCTACAAGGAGGACGTAAAGTGCAGCTGGCCTGGGTGACACTGTGTCGTTTCGACAGGCGGTGACGTCGTCTTCAGCATCGTGCGAGTGCACTACCGTGCCCGCGGCCGCACTGTCGCCTCTGCAGGCGCTCCTGGTGGAGGCGGCTGGAACGGCGGGTCTGGTGCTGCAGTGCCACGCCTCCTGGGATGGTCACCAAGCTGGCGTTGCCTCGCTCCAGTTCGGCTTCTACATGGCGGCCATCTCCCTAGCGTTGGTGAGGACCGGAATTTACATCGAGTATTGGTTACAAAATCAAAATATTAAACATGGCTGCGAAACAGCAACTGTGTAAACCTGAAGAGGTTAAAAAATCAACCAACCAGTTGCAAATAAAGGCTTATTGGCCCTTGACCTAGGTTTCGGCATTTGTAAAAAGAGCCGCTAGGCTTCATCTAATCTAATGTACCATTATGTGATGTAACAAGACCCACTACTTCCGAAGAAGATATTTTTACAAATATCGAAACCTAAATCAAGGGCTAATAAACCTTTACTTGCGACTGGTTGGTTGATTTTTTTAACCTCTCCAGGTTTTAAAATCCTCTAGAGAGCATCATATTATTTATATTTTTCATATCAGAAGCAATACTCTTTACACTGCACAATAAATTATTTGTCGCACTCCGAGTGTGGGTTTTGCAAGGGACTGAGCGACAGGGGCTCACGGTGTGTGGTGCTGATTGATTGATCGAAGTGAGAGGGGGACTTGATGCTCTCACATAATTCGCTCAGGTGGACATATAAGACCGCAGGGTAAAAAGGAGAGAAAGCAACTCAGCAGATACGATTAACTTCCGTTTTGTTCCGAAACTGAAATACATGTATGACTTTCCTAGCTGACACGCCTCTGCACCAACAGCCACGTCCTTGTGCACACACAGTGGCTGTTCACCACCGCTTTATCTGTGTCACAGGACCACCTTTTAAAATCTGAGACTAGCAGAGCGTGCAGCCAAATAACTTCTATCCAGAGGCTCCAGTCTAGCTGCGTCCGTGTCTGTCAGCGACTCGCTTCATTACTGCCTACTTTCTTCTTCCTAACCACTCTTCTAATTCTGGACGTTTGGTCCTAAAGTTTCGTCTTGGTTTCCCATTTGACCCTGCCTGCCCCCGACACGACGTAATTTCGAAGACTTCTCGTCACCTTATTTGTTATCCTTCTTTCTGAGGCTGGTTGGAGGAATAGGAAGTCTTTCCTTACGTGGTCTTGAACTACGTCTGAGGCCCTTCATTGGCTTCCCATATCGTAGCATACCTCCACTGTCTTTCCCTCTCGCAATTTCTGCTCTCTGTCTCAGCTCTTACACTCTTTTTTGTCTAAGACCCTTACTTCATTTATTCTGTTACATCATTTTTGCCTTTACTTCCTAAGGATCTTGCCTCATCTCTTCTGTCACCTTACTCATCCTTTATCGTCTCAGTTGTAGCCGGCCGGGGTGGCCGAGCAGTTCTAGGTGCTACATTCTGGAACGGCGCGATCGCTACTGTCGCAAATTCGAGTCCTGCCTCGGGCATGGGATGCGTGTGATGTCCTTAGGTTAGTTAGGTTTAAGTGGTTCTAAGTTCTAGGGGACTGATGACCTTAGAAGGTAAGTCCCATAGGGCTCAGAGCCATTTTGAAACAGTTGTACTTAATCAAACATAACAGTCAACGTTTGTACTCACAGGGATTGCGATTTTTTAACAACAGCATAAATATTTTTTTTAATGATAGTACCCTCCAATGTTGTTGCGTTGTTAATCTCTAGCAATAGGTACATCATGTGACTCTGCACCCGTAAATGAAGCGGCTTGAGCTTTGAACAAATTTGAGATATACAGTTTATTTCATTCTGATTTTATGTGGCAGATACTGAACAAACCCGCTATTTGCCATACATTTTTGAACATCCACGGTCAGTCGCAGACCTAGCTGAAAAGTGGAACAAGCCTTGTGGGAGACATTGCCTAGAAATGAGCCGCATGTGATGCGAAGATTCGATTGATGCTGGAGGAAGAGGTACATAAAACATTATCAAGGGACACAACATCCAGAATAATGAAGAAGACGTCAGAGCTTCTCAAGAGATCTTTACTGGAAGGGAGCGACATTAAAAATCTCCTTCCTCGGGCGACTCGACCACGTACACTGTGTGATTAAACGTATCGGGACACCTGGCTGAAAATGACTTACAAGTTTGTGGCGCCCTCCCTCGGTAATGCTGGAATTCAGTATAGTGTTGGCCCACCCTATCTTGATGACAGCTTCCACTCTCGCAGGCATACGTTCAATCAGTTCTAGAAGGTTTCTTGGGGAATGGCAGCCCATTCTTCACGGAGTGCTGCACTGAGGAGAGGTATCGATGTCGGTCGGTGAGGTCTGGCACAAAGTGGGCGCTCCAAAACATCCGATCTATAGGATTCAGGTCAGGACTCTGTGCAGGCCAGTCCATTACAGTGATGTTATTGTCGTGTAACCACTCCGCCACACGCCGTGCATCACGGACAGGTGGTCAATCGTGTTGAAAGATTCAATCGCCGTCCCCGCATTGCTTTTCAACAGTGGGAAGCAACAAGGTGCTTAAAACATCAGTGTAGGCCTGTGCTGTGGTAGTGCCACGCAAAACATCAAGGGATGCAAGCTGCCTCCATGAAAAACACGACCACACCATAACTGTTCGCACTACACACGCTGGCAGATGACGTTCACCGGGCATTCGCCATGCCCACACCCTGCCATCGAATGGCCACATTGAGTACCTTGAGTACCGTGATTCGTCACTCCACACAACGTTTTTCCACTGTTCAATAGTCCAATGCTTACGCTCCTTACACCAAGCGAGGCGTCGTTTGGCATAAACCGGCGTGATGTGTGGCTTATGAGCAGCGGCTCGACCATGAACTCCAAGTTTTCTCACCACCCTCCTAATTGTCATAGTAGTTGCAGTGGATCCTGATGCAGTTTGGCATTCCTGTGTGATGGTCTGGATAGATGTCTGCCCATTACACATTACGACCCTCTTCAACTGTTGGCGGTATCTGTCAGTCAACAGACGAGGTCGGCCTGTACGCTTTTGTGCTGTACATGTCCCTTCACGTTTCCGCTTTACTATCACATCGGAAACAGTGGGCCTAGGGACGTTTAGGAGTGTGTAAATCTCGCGTACAGACTTATGACATAAGACACCCAATCACCTGATCGCGTTCCAAGTCCGTGAGTTCCGCGGAGCGCCCCATTCTGCTCTCTCACGATGTCTAATGACTACCGAGGTCGCTGGTATGGAGTACCTAGCAGCACAATGCACCTAATATGAAAAAACATATGTTTTTTCTGGTATCTGGATACTTTTGATCACATAGTGTACAATGTATAGCTTTCCGAAGGCTCACAAGAAGTACACAGTTCTACGTCCCATCATGAGCAGCATTTGATCGTCGACTTATAGACTCTCGAAACATCTCGCCAGCCTCCTTACTCCGCACGTTGGTTACTGTGTACGTAGTATCAAGAACACGACATATCTCAACAATCGAATTAAAAGTCTGCATCTTGGAGAAGGATACGTCACGGTTAGCTTTGTTGTGATGCCATTATTCATGTGCGTACTTATCAAAGATTCTATAGATCTGCTCTCTCAGTTATTTAACGACCCTGTTGTGAGTTTATTTAAGCACACTCTGGCGTCATCGTATTTTTTGTATATTTTGACCAGACCGATGGCGTCGCAATAGGGAGCCCATTGGCACCAATTGTAACCAATTTGTCTGTAGAGTACTTTGACGACGTCGCCCTGGATACGGTACCTGCAAAACCTTGTTGCTCTTATCGTTAAGTCGACGACACGTTCGTTGCCTGGTCCCCCGGACGTGAAAATCTGGTAGAATTCTTGGAACACGTCAACAATATCAATGCCAACATGAAGTTCACGATGGAGACAGGGTCAGACGGTGGCTTGCCATTCCTTGACGTCCTCGCCCGCCAAGAAGCAAATGTGTGCCTCAGCCACAGTGTTCAAATGGTTCAAATGGCTCTAAGCACCATGGGACTTAACATCTGAGATCATCAGTCCCCTAGACTTAGAACTACTTAAAAATAACTAACCTAAGGACATCACACACATCCATGCCCGAGGCAGGATTCGAACCTGTGACCGTAGCAGCAGCGCGGTTCCGGACTGAAGCGCCTAGAACCCCTCGGCTACAGGGGCTGGTGCCACAGTGTTCAGCGGTAACCCTCCCCACAAGGACCGATATCAGCATACTGTTACCATCAGTCGCAGAAACGTTATGTTCTGAGGATCTTGGTGCATCTAGCGGAAGCCGCCTCAGAAGCTGACAAGCTGCCAAAGTAACTGAGTCACTTACGGAGAACGTTCAAGGAAAACGGCTACAACAGCCGCCAGATTTCGCAAGCCATCTTTCCGAAAACACATAAGCAGAAGGACCCCGAATAGGACTCGAAGAAGCTTACGTTTTTGCCGTTCTGTGGCTCAGTCACAGAAAGGGTTAACCAGCTCTAAAAGAGTGATAAAAACGATTCGGTCTTCGGAGACACAAAAAATATGGCAATCATGAAGCCTGTGATAGACGATGTAAACGTCAGAACGATATAAAAAACCGCCTGGGTGTGGACAATCCTATGTCGGACAGACTGTGCATACTATTGAATAGCTCTGTGTAGAACACGAGAGATGCCTTCGCCTTCGGTACCCTGAGGAATCTGCGGTAGCAGAGCATCTTGTAGAAAAGAGACGTCGTCTTGCTTTCGACAAGATATCTGCTATTACGTACACTAACAGTTTCTGGGATAACGTAATAAGAGGTACAATCGACATAAAAATTTGTGACAACAACCTCAAGAAGGACGGCGGCCTGCAGCTAAGCACGGCTCGGGATTCAGCCACCGGAAGGTTGAAGCAGGCATTACTTTGTATGGCACTGAAGTGAACACCAGTGACGTCACAGAAGGCAGTGCAGCTATATGAGGAAGGTAGCAGCAACCGAAAAGACAGTTACCATTTGACAATGGCCGAGGAGTACTCGACCGAAAGCTCGTGTATTTTAAGCCACTCGACGCAGCTGGAAGCTCGAAAGGATATTATCATTGCTTAGATTGAGTCATGATACTCTTTTTTATGGATGGTGTTGCTATATACAGAGAAGTAACAACACTGGAAAACTGTAGCGATATGCAACAAGACTTGCAGAGAATCGACGCTCAGTGCAGTGATTTGCACTTTATTTTCAATATAAAAAGAAAATTAAAGTATGGCGCGTAAGTATTGTATGGTTGTACGATCCCAAAACAATCACTGGAAGCAGTCACATCCAGTAAATAGATGGGATTACGCATATGGAGCGATTTAAAGTCAAACGAACGTAGGCAGATGCCAGACAGATTCATTGGGGGAATCCATAAGAAGTGTGGTTGGCTCACGAAAGACGTAGTTCATAAAATTCTCGTTAGAACAGTGCCTGAACATTCCTCGTCAGTCTGAGATCTGCACTTGAAAGGTAACCCTAGTGGAACCATATGAATTGATTGAGAATGTTGGCATAATTTTAGTCTTCTAACAACATTTATTTTTCTTTGAAACAGACATAAATTATGCTAAACAAATTACTGATTGAATACTGTAAACAACGAACAGGTGTTTCAAGACTACACTGGAAAAGGATCCTGGGTGGCAGAGACAGTACAACTAGTGGAGTGAGTCAATTCCTCTGGCCCTAAAAATGTGGATAACGCAATCTGAATCGATCTGAAGCTGAGCAGATTGTGACTGATCAAATCTACTGTAGATTCTCAACATAGGTGCAGCTGAGAGGAAGTGGCGATAGAGATCTGTACGCCCTGACAATGCCGGAGTGGCAGTACGTTACCCCGTTTGCTTCATGTGGTGACGTAACTTGCAGCTGGCGAGATGTGTGCGGCGAAGGTGAGACATGGAGACGGCACCTGTGAATCGATCGCGGCCACGAAAGAAATGTAAAAATCTCACGGTCTAGAGATGAGGCAGACGGATCGCAATTTACTCTCTACCAGAGCCCTGAAGTCACGGTAGATTTCAGTGTGTGACGCACCCATTTGCTGGTAGTACCAAGGACCAATTTGGCTCACTTATACGACACAGCGCACAAGGACACCAAACGTCAAGACAGGTAAACCACAAACGAATAAGTGTGCCCTCGGAAAATGAGTAGTCCGAGACGTTTGAAGTCACACTGTTGTTACAGTAAGAATGTTAACACAGGCTCCCCAGTCTAAACTACTCGCAAGTGAAGTCAGTCTCTGGACAGGTCCCAAGTACCAACCACACATGGCAGAGCTTCGACCAGCAGTCCTTACCAGACCAAAGTGCTGCACCTGAGTCTCTCGCACCACTCCAGAAAAAAAATCCGTTTTCCCACAAAGTGCAGGAACGACACCGCCTTCACCCCGTCTTGAGCCAATCACAGGGCTCTAGAGGCGTTAAATCTACCCTCCCACACGGCAGCACAAACTCGTGTCGAATCAAGGCAAGAGTTAACAAACCTGCATCTCTGAAAAAAAAAAAAAAAGGAAATCGCCAATTACTGGCTTTTTTAAGTTTTTGCAGAGGGGAAAGAGACGATTTTCTCTGAAGTCGTGTCACTTCCCATGGCAAGAAGCAAACAGATACAATCTTAAAGATCTTTATCTAAATCGCCTGTGCCTTGGAGCTTGTTAGTCATAGCTATGAGGTGTAATCTCCAAACGTTTCGCAGACGCCGGATTTTTCTTATACAACCGCAGTGGCCAAGGGAAGTGGTTCACTGGCCTATTTACACTATCAGCGAACACGAAAACAGGTGAATTTTTATTACTCATGGCTCTGCACACAATGCCCAGTTTATGACTCCACTGTGTACACACATTCCTTCAGACCATCGCCCCAGTCCAGGCCTTCTGCTGGCGCCATGGCAGGTATCGTGGCATTGTTCTGCTGGAGAACTGTCTCGGTAAGGGGCTATCCTGTCTGCCCTGTACAGCTGCGGGCCTGTCCGGTAAGATTTACTGAGGGATGGGCTCGACGCCAATTGCTTTCAACTCCCAACATGCCGTTTCTATGAGATAAGAATCATAAAAATATCTCAAGCTTTTAGCGCCCTACCAGGCTCCAACAACGTCTGCTCAGGCCATTACCTTTCTAGAGTCTCACTCAAGGTGCATGAAGTTGTAATGAAATCTTTAATAATTTTCTGTATGTGAAAAATAGGTGAGAGAGTAACATGTCCTCTCTCAAACTAAATAGGCTTGTTAGAGGAAGCGGATAAAGCCCTAAGAAGAGCAGCAAGTTTTTTCAGAGCTAAGCATGAAAGCGTCACAAAGATGCTCATACAACTTCAGGGGCAGACACTGCAAGGGTACAGTTGTGGAGCACGGTCTGTTCCACTGTCGCAATTCTGGGAGCATAAAATCCTAGAAGAATCAACCAATCCATTGCTTCCTGATACATGTATCTCAAGAACAGGAAATGAAGGTGAATTCAGAGAGATTCGAGGACACGGGGTGAATTACCAACAGTCGTTCATCCCGAGGGTCATTCTCCACTGGGACAGGAAAGGGGAAGCGACAATAATATCCAATGTACCCTCCGCTACATACCACAAGTTGTCTTGGAGGGTACAGATGTAAATTTGGGCTTTGTACATCCATTTACACTCGCAGTCTAGTGCTCTTTGTTCTTGTCACTTGGCAACCAAATCTTCATGAAAAGAATGATCTGTAAATAACGTGATCGCAAAAACAGTTTCTCACCATCAACTGTTGCATGCTCCAGCTGCGTCGATTTCTCGCCCCATCTGGAGGCCTGGAGCAGCGACAGCGGAGCGATGCGACATGGCATCGGTCACTACCGTGGCCGACTGTCAGGTTCGCTCTCTACCACTGTGTGTGGTGAGGGGCTATGAGGCTTGTAGACCCTGATACGTTGTTTGGTTACATTACTTTCTATGCCGTATGTTCCTAAGTTAAATATGTCCAAAATCTGACGATCCTTTACAGCCAACGCTATACTTCGTCTTCCAAGATGGCCTTTAAAATGAAAAAGATGGCACTATTTCTTGGCGAAGGGTTGTCTGCGTCGTCTTACAGAGAAACGCTGTATCTTTCTCTCCAGACTATACCCTCCTGGGTATTCTGGAAAATGGTTCAGGACGCTAAAATCGTCTTAAAGTCGACAGCTTGGCTGCCTGTTCACTTGCCCTATCTTGCCATACTGTACAACGAAAATTGGTCATCTTACGCACACATCTACAGACTCCCATTTTCCCACTGAAACGGTTCTCTCGGCCAAGATATAAATTCTATTAGACCTCATACTTCAGTTGTCTGCTAAGAAATATTAACAATCTGATGAAAAATAAGGATGTTTGATTAGAGAATCATGATGCACCTGTGTGGACAGGGCAGACTGTTTTTGGTTTTTTTGACACCACAGCGATAGGTATGACATTTATGTAGAGTTGGACTCTCATAGCAGATTGCATCCAAGGCTTAAAATATAACAATTCTAAATATACTACACTGTAAGTTAACTGTCACCACTAATACGAGATTGCATCTAATCTGGAAAGAACTTCTTCATATGTGAAAAGAAAAAGTTGTTAACTTGGAAACAACTTGATAAATGATGCATGAAATCACGAAGAAATTCAAATCATTTGTTATGCAAGAGCTCTTCCATGCTCCAGTTGAGCAACTGGTGCAGCAGGTGCTTCGAGTCGCAAAGTCGGCTGGGAGCAGGGGACAAACCCTACCCAGACTCCGGGCGCCAGGTGGGTCACGTTCGGCGGCCGTTATGAACGAGTAACTTCATACGGGGCGATGCCAGGGCGCACGTCATGTAGCCAATTCCGTACAAAGACTTTCCGTTGAAAAGAGGCGCAACCTTCTTCCAACACAGAATTCTCATATTCTTTCTCAAATCATTAAATCTATAATTTTGCTTCCGCTGTTTTGTTTTGAAGTTCGAGGCTGTACTGAGAATAACTTACTCAAATTTACGACTGAAAGTAACGACCATCGCTGGCCCCTACTTTCTCCCATCTCTAGGGCAGCATGTTTTGAGGAGATGCATAAATCGTTCCAATTTTGCACTTGTTCATATGCCCGGAAGCACTGGACAGCTAGGCCGTGTGCCATTGATCGAAAAGGCTGATAGTCGGAGGGATCATTGTCTGGAGAACACGGCGGGTGGAGTGGGACTCCTACTTCATCTTTTCCAACTACATTTTGACGGGTTTTGCAACATGTGGTCGAGCACTGACACTCTGTAAAATCACCTTTTCGTGTCTATCGCTGTATTGTGACCGTTTGTCTTTCAGTGCTCCTCTGAAGCGCATCAACTGCTTTCGATAACGATCTCCTCTTATTGTTTCAGTAGCTTTAAGTTCGTTCTCTCTTCCACCGCCTCGTGAACCTTCTCTCTTCCACCGCCACGCCGGTCTTCGATGTCAAAATCACTGCTTTTGAAGCTTTGAAAGCATTTTGTGCACTGTCTTTCACTAATAGGTGACTCGTATTGGGTCTTACCCAGCATTTTATGAGCCTCAGCCACTCGCCATAGGTTTTACCGAACAGTCTATGAGCGTCACTTGCAGATGTATGTATGGATTAAACCAGGGACCTAGAAACGACGGAGAGGCTTCGTCCAGCCGTAGCCCTCAGTGGTTCACAGCTCCACAACAGGCCACAGCAGTCTACCCACCCCACGGCCAGCCCACACCGAACCCAGGGTTATTGTGCGGTTCGGCCGTCAGTGCCCCCTCCCTTCCCGGGAATGTGTCGTACCCAGGGTACGATTTGTGCTTTTACCAGTGGGGGGGGGGGGGGGGGATGTCTTAGGGGGTTAGTAGAATTATACAGGGTGAGTCACCTAACGTTACCGCTGGATATATTTCGTAAACCACATCAAATACTGACGAACCGATTCCGCAGACCGAACGTGAGGAGAGGGGCTAGTGTAATTGTTTAATACAAACCATACAAAAATGCACGGAAGTATATTTTTTAACACAAACCTACGTTTTTTAAATGGAACCACGTTAGTTTTGTTAGCACATCTGAACATATAAACAAATACGTAATCAGTGCCGTTTGTTGCATTGTAAAATGTTAATTACATCCGGAGATATTGTAACCTAAAGTTGACGCTTGAAACCTCCGACGTTCAGCTGCGTGTTGTAACAAACAGCTGCAACATACATCGCGTTTCTACAGAATGATCTGCCAACGTTGCTCGAAAATGTCCCACTGGAAACGCGTCGACGTACGTAGTGTCAGCATGATGGTGCACCTGCACATTCCGCAATTAACACTAGGCTGACCCTTGACAGGATGTTCGACGGGCGTTTCATAGGACGTGGAGGACGCATAAATTGGCCAGCCCGTTCTCCTGATCTTACACCTCTGGACTTTTCTGTGGGGTACGTTAAAGGAGAATGTGTACTGTGATGTGCCTACAACCCCACAGGATATGAAACATCGTATTGTGGCAGCCTGCGGCGACATTACGCCAGATGTACTGCTGCGTGTACGACATTCATTACGCCAGAGATTGCAATTGTGTGCAGCAAATGATGGCCACCTCATGGAACATCTATTGACCTGACATGTCGGGACACTCTATTCCACTCCGTAATTCAAAACGGAAACCACGTGTGTACGTGTATCTCACCCCTCATGGTAATGTACATGTGCGTCAGTGAAAATGATCAATAAAAAGGTGTTAGCATGTGGACGTAATGTGCTGTTCCAGGCTCTTCTGTACCTAAGGTCCATCACCGTTCCCTTTGGATCCCAACGTAATTCGGTGCTCTCCGATACACACGATCGAACAGCGGAGGAGTGGTACTCAAGCGTCAACTTTAGGTTACAATATCTCCGGATGTAATGTAAATGTAAACGGCACTGATTACGTATTTGTTTATATGTTCAGATGTGCTAACAAAACTAACGGGGTTTGTGTTAAAAAACATACTTCCGTGCATTTTTTTATGGTTGTATTAACCAATTACACTAGCCCCTCTCCTCACGTTCGGTCTGTGGAATCGATTCGTCAGTATTTGATGTGGTTTACGAAATATATCCAGCGGTAATGTTAGGTGACTCACCCTGTATATGTTACTAGCTTGGACCGTGGCGTTACGCATGGTTAAACAGCTATTTATAAATAGATGTTAATGCAAAATCATCTACATACAGGTATACGAGGGGAATTCAAAAAGTAGAGGCACATTTGTGAAAAGCTGTACTTATTCTGATGATAGAAAATTGAAACATATTAATAGTATTAATAGTAAGACTTATCAAAAATCTTCAGTGTTCGGCTCCACAAATTTAAATTATATGTAAAGTTACTCCCAGGTTGGGATGCATAAACTAAAACCAGAGGAGGGGATGGTCTGATGCAGAGGGGGGGAAATCCCCCCCATCCCCCCCTGCAAATCGCATACTGGTCGTACCAGACAAGTGTAGCCCCAAAGGTTTGTGTGGTAGAATAATTAGGGTGTACGCATACGTGGTAATGGTGTTTGTGCAGCAATCGCCGACACAGTGTAACTAAGGCGGAATAAGGGGAACCAGCCCACGTTCGCCGAGGTGGATGGAAAACCGCCTTAAACACCATCCACAAACTGGCCGGCACACCGGGGTTCGACACTAGTCCGCCGGCAGGATTCGTACTGGGTACCGTCACGCTTTCCCGCTCAGGAAACAGCGCGTGAGACCGCGTGGCTAGCCGGGTGGGCTTTAGCCGCAGATTGCCTCATGTTAAACCAGAAAATTAAAACTTCCCGCCAGTGACGAGAACTGGGCTCGGAAGTTGACATCGTTAATCAACAATAAGTTTATAATGCCGTCACAAATCGACTAACGTTAGGATGGCATTATGTCTACAAATGTCTAAGCTTATTGTGTGGCACTTACGACCTACCAGCTGCACCACCACTTTCCGCTACTGCCATCTATTGAAAAATGGCGGAACCAAAGTTGTAGACCTAATATAAAAAAAACCATAATCCTTACAGTGCATTTTAACTGGCATCGTTGTTTTGTAATCCACTGGCTGTGGACATTTGGCACCACTTACCTTTGTAGCGCCGTGTTTTGTCATCACGTGCCACGTACACTATCAAAATTACCCGGACATCTATTAGTGGACACTAATAAGGGTGCTTTTATGACAGCTTAAGCTCTGCTGGGGACACTTTGAATGAGGTGTATAAATGAGGCAGCCAGTTCTTCCTCTACAGATCAAACCAGAGAAGGTAGTGATGTTGGACGCTAGGGTCTGGAGGTGTTCCACAGCGTTCAAGTCGGTGCTCTGGGTAGGCCAGTCCATTTGTGGGATGTTATCGTCAACAGATAATCTCCTCACAGGTGCTGCTTTACCCCCACACAGAGTGCACTGTTTTGCTGAAGTAAACAATCACTGTCCCCGAACTACTTCACTACTGTACACAGTACAGCAAAATGTATTCATATGCTTCCATATTTAGCGTTTTCTTAAGTGCAATAAGGGGACCACGTCGTAATCACGAAATACACCACATACAGTAACATCAACTCCGATATACTTCACTGTCGGCACGACACATCATGGCAGGTAATGTTCTGGAGGCATTCGCCAAACTCAAACGATTCCATCGGACTTAACACAGGATGTAGCATGATAACGTTTCCTGTCATCCGTTATCAAGGGCACCACTCTTTACACATCTCAAACGTCACATATATTCACCTGTTAGCAATGTGGCTTATGAAGAGCTGCTCGACCATTGTATCCCATTCGCACAGTCGCAGTGCTAGCCGGAGTGCTTTGGAACTCACGAGGGATTCCTTCCGCTGATTTCATGTGATTTTTACAACCACCCTTTACTATGTTCGATTGTACCTGTCCGTCCTTATACGAGGTCTACCTTTGGCTATTCCACTGCGTTTCCACCTCACAATCACATCTCCAGTGGTTGACCTGGGCAATTTTAGAAGCGCTGAAATCTTCCCAATACATTTCATTTGTAGCCCAGATGGTATCCACTGACTAGTCCTCCTCCTAAGTAACTGGCCTCTCCTGACCGCCCCCCTCTGCTGTTGTTGCTTCTCCACGGACAGCTCCACACTATCAAATGGCTCTGAGCACTATGGGACTTAACATCTGTGGTCATCAGTCCCCTTGAACTTAGAACTACTTAAACATGACTAACCTAAAGACACCACACACATCCATGCCCGAGGCAGGATTCGAACCTGCGACCGGAGCGGTCACGCGGTTCCAGACTGAAGCGCCTAGAACCGCACGGCCACACCGGCCGGCACTCCACACTATCCCCCCCCCCCCTCCCACCCCTCCCCCCCCCCGCCCCTCCTTTTATACTGGTGGCTCCGTCACTCGTGTCATCTAGTGGGCAATTCCGTATTACCCATGGGTATCCAGACACTATTCATGAAAATGTGTACACAGCAGGCTACTGGACAGCACCTGACTTTTTTCCTTTCTTCTTAGTTACATCGTGAATGACGGAGAACCGTCACGTAGGCTGTTTCGGCTCTTTATAAACATATTCAGGTATATTTACATCGATTTTCACGAAAATTAAGAAATGTTTGTCATTAGAAGGAGTTATTTGCTTATGATAAACATAATACACTTTTAGAAATAAATAAAAATAGATTTCTGTATATATTGTATGTAATCGAGGAAGCAGCATTTACTGCAATAAATTTTTCATTCAAGACCAAATAAAGGGTAAAAGTGGTTAAGGTTTCATTGGGGATTCTAGCACATCAGGTCCCTTTATTCATATAAGATCTTTGTATGTTACTTTATCCTTGTTGGGTCTCGTGAACTCCGCGACCGTTAATAATAATTGGCGAATTATTCAACCAGCCACATATATTCTTTCTAAAATGTTTTATTTCAGCGTCATAACCGGTTTCAGGATACCATGCCTATCTCCATACGGCCAATATTTTAGTTACATACACTACTGGCCATTAAAATTGCTACACCACGAAGATGACGTGCAACAGACGCGAAATTTAACCGACAGGAAGAAGACGCTGTGATATGCAAATAATTAGCTTTTCAGAGCATTCACACAAGGTTGGCGCCGATGGCGACACCTGCAACGTGCTGGCATGAGGAAAGTTTCCAACCGATTTCTCATACACAAACAGCAGTTGACCGGCGTTGCCTGGTGAAACGTTGTTGTGATGCCTCGTGTAAGGAGGAGAAATGCGTACCATCACGTTTCCGACTTTGATAAAGGTCGGATTGTAGCCTATCGCGATTGCGGTTTATCGTATCACGACATTGCTGCCCGCATTGGTCGAGATCCAATGGCTGTTAGCAGAATATGGAATCGGTGGGTTCAGGAGGGTAATACGGAACGCCGTGCTGGATCCCAACGGGCTCGTATCATTAGCAGTCGAGATGACAGGCATCTTAACCACATGGCTGTAACGGATCGTGCAGCCACGTCTCGATCCCTGATTCAACAGATGGGGACGTTTGCAAGACAACAACCATCTGCACGAACAGTTCGATGACGTTTGCAGCAGCAAGGACTATCAGCTCGGAGACCATGGCTGCGGTTACCCTTGACGCCGCATCACAGACAGGAGTGCCTGCAATGGTGTACTCAACTACGAACCTGGGTGCACGAATGGATGAATCCACGTTCTGTTTCCAGCATCATGATGGTCGCATCCGTGTTTGGCGACATCGCGGTGAAAACACATTGGAAGCGTGTATTCGTCATCGCCATACTAGCGTATCACCTGGCGTGATGGTAAGGTGTGCATTGGTTACACGTCTCGGTCACCTCTTGTCCGCACTGACGGCACTTTGAACAGAGGAAGTTACATTTCAGATGTGTTACGACCCGTGGCTCTACCCTTCATTCGATCCCTGCGATACCCTACATTTCAGTAGGATAATGCACGACCGCATGTTGCAGGTCCTGTACGGGCCTTTCGGGGTACAGAAAATGTTCGACTGCTGCCCTGGCCAGCACATTCACCAGATCTCTCACCAATGGAAAACGTCTGGTCAATAGTGGCCGAGCAACTGGCTCGTCACAATACGCCAGTCACTAATGTTGATGAACTGTGGTATCGTGTTGAAGCTGCATGGGCAGCTGTACCTGTACACGTCATCCAAGCTCTGTTTGACTAAATGCCCAAGCGTATCAAGGCCGTTATTACGGCCAGAGGTGGTTGTTCTGGGTACTGATTTCTCAGGATCTATGCACCCAAATTGCGTGAAAATGTAATCACGTGTCAGTTGTAGTATAATATATTTGTCCAATGAATACTCGTTTATCACCTGCATTTCTTCTTGGTGTAGCAATTTTAATGGCCAGTAGTGTAGATGTTTTTCTCTGCATGATGTCATCTGCTCCCGCACTGCGCAACAATATTTAAAAATTTTGTGCTGTTTTATAAGTTGTTTCATTAATATAAACACACTGAAGTGCTTAAATTTATTTAGATGTAATGTGAAATATTTGTATTCACTTAAGTTTCAGTAGATGGCGACTTTTTTGTAGTGGTTCCTAAGGCTTTGCAGGTCGTTGTATATGTTGCTAAATTGCAAACAGCACACATGCTGTACATAAATTACAGTGCCATACATCCTAACATTTAATGTCAGTGTTGAGCGTCACACATTTGCCATATATTCGATGTTTTTGTTTACAATGCAAAGATTATCCATTAATCAGAGACACAAAGATATAATTCATTTCCTGCTGAGCAAGGATGTAAACAGAGCACAGCTGATGTGTAGAATGTGCAAAATGCAACACGTTAATAACAGAAAAATGTTTGTAGTCTAAGAGTGAACTCATTAAAGGGCTATAGGACACGTTTTCGTTTTATGTAACTGTCGGCGGAAATTTTAACGAAAAATTTTAAAGCCAACCGATTACATACTATAAATTACACATATATGTACACACATTTATATATCCAGACATTTTTAATCATTGCAGTTTATAGTTTAGTTGAGGGAAATACAAAATTAAAATGTGGAATGATAGCAACACATTTGTTCACCATGATAGTTTGTATCTTGATCTTTTTTGCAAAGTTCTGAGAATTTGGGGCCAGTTGTGCTTAATTTCTAGCTCAAGCCAATTATTTAGAATGTTTTTGGTGAACTGAGAGTGTGAATATATATTTCTAGTACACGGTTTAACATGGATCTGAAATAAATTCAGAGAATACCCACCACCACAGACTTTGTTATAAAACATTCTTCATGCCATCTTCGCAGCACAAAATGGGTGTTCCAGCTGGAGCCAGCCAATAAATAATTCCCAAAGAAGCGGTACTAGTTGTTGATTTTAGGCTCATTAGCCCGAATTATAGGAAATCCCTACAACTTCTAACCCTACATAGGATAAAATCAACTTCTCTCCTTCGAATGAAAATCTAAATTGGACTGAGCACATAACAGCAATGTGCAAGAAGCCATCACCATCTGTCCATGCCCTACAGAAGTATTAAAAGCTTTTCCATCTTAACCTGAAAAAGAAATTTGTACAAACACACTTCCAATTATTGATTGCAGCAATGTTATTCTGGAAGCCCTTTCTCAGGAAAGTACGTGGCGCCTGGAATTGTTTATGAATGCCTATATTCGTTATATCTGTCTTCGAGTCTTTTGTGATATTTCACCATCATATGCACAGATACCCTGGCTGTGTGCATACAAGCACATAGATTCTTTCACACTGTCTTCTCTACTGCCTTATCAATGTACACTGTCCCTCATATCTCTCCTCGACCTTAAAGCTCTTGTCTGAACAACATGGCAGAAACAGCTGTTCCCATCAGAGCAAAATCCTTTTCGTCCCACTCCATAGTTCAGCCATTTTCAAGAATTCTTGCTCAGTAGCAGGAATCCAACTCGAACAACTTCCCGCAGTAATTTAGAGAAATGAGTAACATCTCCAGCTTAAGAAGACAGAATGACATATCTAGTAAACCAACAATAATGATTACCATTGTCACTGTACTTACTCATGCCCTTTTATATCATTCTTTTCAACCAGATTTTCCTCATTTCCAAGTATTCTTACCTGGTGCAGTCTCCTTAAATTTCCTTTCCCCAGAGCTTGCTATATCAGGAAACATATGTTTTGTACTACTACAAATTCTTTTTACATGTGTCATTATCATTATTATTATTATTATTATTATTATTAGTAGTAGTAGTAGTAGTAGTAGTAGTAGTAGTAATAGTAGTAGTGGTGGCAGCAACAGGAGTAGTACAAGTATTGTCAGTATTAACTTTATTTGTTCATAGTCAGTTTAACCTACTTACGTAGTCACTATATAGACTCATATCATTTTAATATCATTCGTCATATACATTGATATATCTTTGGTAACTATGATATTAAAAATGTAATGTATGTGTGAAATCCTGGTCCGATCTAAGAGGGAGCCGGATGACCCAAAACAGATCCTGTTAAATAAATAAAAAGGTATTTTGAATGGCTGCCGTGAGAGGAGCAGAACCAGTGTGACCCTCTTGTTATCGCAGCTCTAAACACATTGACATAGCAAGCAAGTCAATGCAGCGACTTTTCCATTCACCCCACTGCTCCCTATGTTTCAAGAAAACAGAGGCTATTCTTTCCGGATAGCCCTAGTATTAACAGAAGTACGTTTCACGTAATACAGATCGGGATTCCTAATCATCACACTGAACCGCCTGTTGAGACATCACGTGATGAGATTTGCTGCTACACACCTGTTCCTTACTGGTGACGAGTCTTAAGTGCACAATAAAATAAAACACCTGCACCTGTCGTTTCGGTGTTATTTTATTTTATTGTATTACAACGATGGCTGCAAGTGTTTCATTTTGTTACGTAAGTGAACTGCCGAAGTCCTGTAGATCATCGGTCACAAGGGTGGACATAAAAAAATTCTTATATCGTTCTGCAGGGTCCTTACACAGGAGGCAGCCTAAATCCAGCAAGATCCCTGGCTCCTGCCTTCTGGACGGGCATCTGGACCTATCACTGGGTAAGCACAAGTGCTCTTGTTCTTGTTCTTCATATAGCATTATAGCAGAGTTCCAGTTCATTCTAAATTACCAGAACCATGAAAATTCTCCCTGATGCTCAGAATTTGGTGGAGAAAGCTAATGGTATGTCAGAATATTAAAATTGCTGTAGATGATGAGCTATTTCTTCTCTAAATATGTTATTGTGGTGGAAAGTGGTCTATTTCCCTGTGGATGATGATAAGTAATCACTGAGACTTATGCAGTCAATTCTGAACATGTTGGCTGAAGGTTCTTTGCTTGATGGCCCTATGACTTAAAATGTGACTGACAGTCACTACGGTTACTACAAGCCACGCCACAAGTTGGGAAACGGGGCAAATTTCTAGTAGTTTACTGTCGAGTTGAGATTTTCACAAATGTTTTATTCGTGTCTTACAGAAACTAGCAGTACGGCAATAAACAGCCTTTTAAACACGCCGCCAACGGCAATCAAGTAATTTTGTAGCAATACAACTACCTTTTAAAAGACGCCGCTAACACCAATCAAAGTAATTTATAGCAATACAACAATTTAAAAAAATTAAAGATCATTAGTAAACAGGCTACTAAAGTAAATACAGAACTTTGTTAATAAAGTACGGTGATGTAGTGAAGCTACCAACACCGCCATTTAAAAAATTAAACGGGTCTCAGCAAACACACGATTAATGCCAATAAAAGGAATTTACAAACTTGGAGGAAGTTACAAAAAATTTTAAACAAAAGTGTCCTGGAATATCATTAGAACATAACAGATATGACGGACCCGTGTAAGGCGGCCACAAATCACCCACTCAGGGATGGTCAGGCTAGACAGAATACTGACCAATTTAAATACGCCCGTAAGCACAATTGCCACTCTCTGGCTGGTCACTGCACCGACTTTTAGCCAGCGAAAACTTGTTATAAGATGGGTTAACTTGCTGACAGAATTAGATCTACCCTCGTGCAAGGAAACATTACACCACACAGTCCTGAATGAGCGACCACATGATCAACCAACAAGAAGCACGAATTTACTCATAACCCACGACAGAATAGCGAAACAATTAAACTGCCCAAAACTACACCTCCCATCGGACAGTAACGAGAGGAGAAGAAAAGATCACTGTCTTCATTTACACCGGTGACAGGAACAGGAAACCCTGTCGCCGGAGGCCACAAGGCAGAAGAGACGCTGATTACACAAAATTATTACTTAATGATTAAACCTTCCACGAACTTAACTTGCAATTATGCTCGAACTGGCAGTACACGACCTCCGATGGCAAGGATCCACACATCCGACCGCGCACGCGTCGCCAGCGTACCCAACACGCCACGGTCACGCGACAACACGCTCTGTCACCGGAGTTCACGTCTTCTCTGCAACGTTGACGGGTAGTGACTGCTCCATGTTAGATGTCTCCTTTTAAACTCCAGCGTTGAAATGGAGGATTTAAAGAAGCTTGCTAACGTCCCACCAAGGTGAAATGAACAGCAACTACTCGTGGGGCGATTCTGTATACAACCAACCTGCGGGGAGCTCTTCCGTCAACTCGACCCGCTCGTTACACACAACCGACATACATCACGTGGCGACTCGGTACAACCGACCACGCCTGCTTCGCGCTGGAGAGCCACACTGCCCTCCCGTGTCCACCACACTCTCTGCGCGCAACGACCCTACTTCCGCGCCACAACACGAGGTTACAACCGGTCAAAGATCTCACTTCCTCCATAGCAGTTTCCCGGAAGCAAAAACGCAGATATCCATAGCAGAGCGAAAAGACAACCGAGCAGCCACTTAATGACAGACAACATATCAAACAAACATGTCAGGGGAAGAAAAGGAAAACCAATGCAATCTAAACACAAGGTGTAGCACGAGACGATACACGGCTCAGTGACGTTTAGAAACACGACTGGCTGGCCTTCTAATTGATGTGTCGTCCACTGCTCGAGTTGGACTCAAGACGAGCTTGTGGGTAGCTCTTACGCATAGCCGTGATGCCATTTCCGTAGCTGTTACTGCCATCCCTTCATACTTCATGCCTGCCGTCGTTGTTATCTTGAAGAGAGGATAATTTTATTTTAGAAACAAGAGGATCTCCTTCATGCCCAAACTTTCATTCTCAGTATTACAAAATCTTCTTGTGCAACTTACCCAAAAAGGATAGCTGCTTTCGAGGCTTCACTGGGTACAAAGTTGTCCATATATCTAGATGTGTAATATGTTTCCATCTAGGAGATATTTGACAGGAAGATTATGAAGCCAGGGAAGAAGGTAAATAATTCTTTGATCAAGTGCAGGGGAACATGGGCTGCTGGTCGGCTACCATGTCATTCACTTCCAGAGAGCATGATTTAGAAGTGGTATGGAGTGACACGGCTTCAACACTTTGCTCTCCCAGTCACCGTCCGTTTTTCTGATGTATGAGTCGCTACTTCAGATACAAGTGGCTCCTCAACTGGCCTCACGAATATGAGTTCACTTTTTTCCACTCTTCTTAACAAGCAAAGCTCCTTGGCACTACGAGAAACTCAACCTGGGTGCTCTACATGGTGGTCAGACGCCCTGCTTACTCATATACTGAGTCGGAAAGGGGGAAGAAAGTTTCTGGGAAAATTTCAGGTATAAAAACATCTTTTTCTCCTGCCTGGACTAGTCTTTTTTTTTTTTTTCTTAATCTAATTTTGTTCGTTTGAGTTCGTTGCATCTGCTCGGGACGGACGTCACAAGACACCCGTTTCAGTTCGTCGTTGATCTATTAACTCAATTTTTTTTTTTACAGAGGGCAGCTAACCCTCTGACCGAACACGCTGAGCCACCGTGTCGCCATCTTAGGGCTGCTGGTGCCTTATGCTCGCTAGGACCAACCGTTCACGCATAAGTTCAAGGATTTGTTCGTAACGGGGAAGTCACCATTACTGAAGGGCACACACGACGCTTCTGGGGCCAATATCGATGTTTTGTTCCTAACACGCCAGGGCCATCACCAGAGATGTCACTTTTGTCATAAAATAGACCCCACAGAAGCGAACATCAACTAAACGTAAGGTTTCCCTCTTTCTTTTTGATGCATTTATTGCGCTCGTTGTGCACGATGGCTTAAAAAACCGATATGGTAGTTACTTTCCACAGGCAAGACTTACTTTTCGGCAAATTTTATACAATTTCTATATTTAAAGAGTTGTCAGCTACGACAGATTGGTGCGTTACAAGTGCATGGAATTCGGTAACCCTGATAACATTACATTACATCACAATACTTGTTGCAGAGGTCATGAATACGACTTTTTGTAACGATGCGGAACATGTCACTTTAACATAAGTTTTCCTTATACAATATAATTAACTTTTTTTTACTGTTACTACTTCGTATCTAAAAATTCATCTATTGAGTAGAAGGATTGGTCATGCAGAAATACTTTTAATTTGTTTTTAAATGTTGATTGGCTGCCTGTCAGACTTTTAATCCTGTTTGACAAATGACCTAAGATTTTTGTGGCAGCGTAATTCACCCCTTTCTGTGCCAAAGTCAGATTTTAGCCACAATAGTGAAAATCATCCTTTCTTCTAGTGTTGTGGGTATGCACTTCGCTATTATTTTTGAAATTGGATGGGTTATTAATAACAAATTTCATAAGTGAATATATGTTTGTGAAGGTACTGTGAATACCCCAAGTTCCTTAAATAAATGTGTGCAAGGTGATCTTGAGTGGGCTCCAGCTATTCTTCTGATCACACACTTCTGTGCAATGGATACTTTTTCTCTTAATGATGAATTACCTCAAAATATGATCCTATATAGAAGCAGTGAATAAAAATAGGCATAGCAGGCTAATTTAATGATTGGTCTATTACCAAAATTTTCAATAACCCTCTTAGCATAAGTAGCTGAGCCTAACCGTTTCAGTAGATCACAAATGTGTTTCTTCCAATTCAATTTCTCATCAATGCACACACGCAAAAATTTTGAATATTCTGCTTTAGAAACAGACTTCTGTTCAGAGTCTATATTTATCAGTGGTGTTATACCATTTACTGTACAGAATTGTACATACAGTGTTTTCTCAAAATTTAGTGAGTCCATTTGCAGAGTACCACTTAATAATTTTCTGATAGACAATATTGACAATTTCCTCGGCTGATTCTTGATTTTTGGATGTGACTACTATATTTGTATTATCAGCAAGAAGAACTAGCTTTGCATCTTCACGAATAAAGAGTGACAAGTCATTAATATATGTTAAGAACAATAAGGGACCCAATACTGAGCCTGGAGGGCACCATTCCTGATACATCCCCAGTTAGAGGACGCTGCTGATTTTTGCACTCTGTCTGTACTGTTAACTTAAACCTTTTGCATTCTTCCAGTTAATATGAATTAAACCCTTTGTGCACTGTCCCTCTTACGCCACAATACTTAAGCTTAACTTGAAGAAATTTGTGATTCACAAACTCAAAAGCCTTTGAGAGATCACAAAACATCCCAATGGGTGATGTTCAGTTATTCAAATCATTTAATATTTGATCAGTGAAAGCATCTATAGCATTTTCTGCAGAAAAGCCTTCTGGAATACAAACTGACATTTTGTCAGTACTTCATTTTTACAAATATGTAATGCAACCCTTGAAAACATTACTTTTTAAAATTTTTGGGATAAAGCTGTCAGAAGTGGGATTGGGCAGTAGTTGTTAACATCAGACCTATCCACTTTTTATGCAATGGTTTAACAACAGCGTATTTCAGTCTATGTGGAAAAATTCCCTGTTTCAGTGAACTACTACAAATCCCACTTATCTGTTGAGCACAAGCTTTTATATTCTGTTGGAAATGTCATCAATTCTGTGTGAGCTTTTACTTTTCAGTGAATTTATTATTTTCCTAATTTCAGTGTAAGAGGTGGGCTGAATTTCAGTTTTATGAAATTGAATAGGTATTGTCCCTTCCACATATTGCCTGGTATTTTCTAATGAATAGCTGGATCCTATTTTTTTTGCAACACTACTAAAACATTACTAAAGATGTTTTCTACTTCTAACTTTTTGTTAACAAACTTTTAATTGAGTTTGATAGAAATACAGTATTCCTGTGATCTCAGTTGCCCTCTTTCCCTTTTAACAATATTCCAAATTGTTTTAATCCTATTATCATGTGTACTAATCTCAGACATAATGCACATACTTCTGGAATTTTTAATAACTTTTCTTAATAGAGCGCAGTAGTTTTTATAATGTTTCACTGTTTGTGGATCATTACTCCTTCTAGCTATAATATACATTTCCTTTTTCTGTTTACAAGATTTATTTATCCCTTTAATCAACCATGGATTTTTAGATAGTTTCTTACAATTATATTTCAGTTTTCTTAGGGAAAGTATTGTCATATATACTCACAAAAGTATCATGAAACAGGTTCAATTTTAAATTAGCATCAGGTTCCCTGTACACAAAAACATTATCTATTGGTGTGCTGCTTTCCTGTACCATCCATATAGAAAAATCAGTAACTGACAGATTGAAAGCACGAAGTAATACTTCAAGGACAAGCTTTCCATCGGTCTCTTTCAGAAAATCTGGACTAAAATCTCCACAGAGAATAACTTGTTTCATTCTGTCTGACAGACAGCACAACAAAGAATCCAAGTTTTACAAAAATAGCTGAAAATTTGCGAATGGGGATGCATATGTCGCAACAAATATAAAAGACTGTTATTTAGTTTAAGCTCACAAGCACATGCCTCTATATGTAGCTCTACATAAATTTTTGTAGTTTCTAAATTTTTAACACTATGGCAGATTTTAACATACGTATATATGGCAACTCCTCTCGCTCCATAGTGTCTCTACTTACATGTGCTGAAAGCCCATATCCACCTACATCTACCTTTTCAATATCTGTGACTATATGATATTCAGACATGCATAATATATCAACTCCATCCTCAGTTTCTAGATCTTCTAAACAAACGAGATCATCTATTTTATTTATTAATCCCCCGATATTCTGATGCAATGTACTAACATTATTTTTTCACTTTGCTTTTATGAGAATCTTGTGACCTACAAATATTATTTTTCGGTGTATTTTTATGAGAATCTTGTGATATTCTGACATCTCTAGTACCTGCATATCTGAGCCTCTCATTAAGCTTAATTTCATTCCATGTTGAATCATTGGACACTGATCTTAGCCTCAAATAGAGATACTCCCATGAGTTTCAGTGCCCCCCTTAAAGAATCTCCTATCATCCCAGCAAGTTTGCCCTTCTCATTCCTACTGAAATGCAGGCCATGTCTTGCGAAGTCCCACCTTTTCACAGGTGGTCTCATCATTTGTTATTAGGCCCTCTGGATGTTTTTTGTTCAGCAACAACGTGTAGAATAGAATCCTTCATGATCATCTTGTTGGTCCCCATATCTTCTCACATCTCTTACTGGGCAAATATACCTATTGTTTCTCAGAAGCGAGGTCCTTCAGTTACTTGATGATGTAACTGTAGATGTCACCTACGGATGTGGTTTATTCTCCACTGTCGATTGATTGGTCCAGAGGATCCAGTACATGGCCTACCCGATCTAGGGACATTAAAAACCCCTGATGTATTCAACTTCTGTACCTAATGTCGATGTTCTGAGGGAGCGTATCCGAAATTGTTTTGAGCAAAGTTTCAACAAAGTAACGCAAACCATAGGCAATAGGTTCAGGGCGTGCATGAAGCAGGAGGCCACTACGTTGTTAATGTATCACATGCAACATTAACAATAAACCTTTGTAACTCCATAATGAAGGATTTTCGGACCCATACCCATGTGGACTTTTCCTAATGTTTCTGTGTCAGAAACACATCTCTTCATTTATAGACGCCACTTTATTTAAGTTATTGTATTTGTGAAGGGTAGAGTTTTCCTTTGTCCGTGTGTTGTAAAATCTAAATCATAGGAAAGATATCCAAGGTCTCACGGAACCCTTTCACTCCTTTTCACTGTCTCGCAACAGAAATCAGACAATAGTATAAACATCAAGAAGACACAAATGCACAAAAAGGCGGAGAACAGGTTAGCCTGTGACGTTAGCAGATGACAGCACTTGCCCTCCTCACCTCGCCCACTCACCCTACCCTGCCCTTGACCAATGTGAACTTCTCAATTTACTTCCCCATGATCCTCGATGGTGACACTCATTCCTGTTGACGGTCCATGTGCATGCCACCATTTGAAATGTATTGCGTAATGATCTGACGTCCAGTACAGATGGTCCTGCGCTGTGAGCCACCACTTTGCCTGCCGCAGGTCTACTGGGCGGGCCCGCTGCTCGGCTCCGTCGCGGCGACGCTGCTCTACCTGCTGCCACTGGGTGGGCGGGCCTCCGCTGCCGACGCCCCTCCTGCCGCCACTCCCAGCACTGACAACAAGGCGCCAGTCGGCGGCAAGTGCATCGTTCCTGCTGTCTGCCTCTAGGGCCTGGAGTCTAGAGCCTAGAGTCTAGGATCTAGAGCCTAGAGTCCAGAATCTGGGATCTAGAGCCTATGGTCTAGAGTCTAGGGTTTGGAGCTTATGGTCTAGAGCCTACAGTCTAGAGCCCAGGGTCTAGAGAGTAGGGTCCAGAGACGAGCGTCTAGAGTCTAGTGTGGCGTCCGAAGGCAGCATCGGGCCTCACTAGCCGAGTTCTTCCACCAGCTGTGGTCCCTTGGGCTCTGCTAATGGTGTCGTGTTCCAGAGACACGATTTCGAATAAGATAATGCAGAGGATGAAGCAACAATTGCGAAATAAGAGAAAAGAACATAGTGTCTCGCATTTTGCGATGAGATTTCAGTGCCTACTACATACTAATATTTATTTTATTCCGTATCTACGTCTGTACTTTGCTAGAAGTTGTACACTGCACAGTGGAGGGTACTTGCCGTGCAATTGAAAGACTTGCGTCAGGACGTTGAGCCATATGTAACTTTATACTATGATGTTTTTGTGTAATAATTTTTTGAAACTGTGTTTCTGTTATGTGTGATGTATCAATGTAACACTGTAACTAATGTGATGTAAATATATTATAAAAAGACACATATAAGGTTTGTTTGGAGTATTACTGTCTAATACTAACACAGGAAGCAAATAAAAATAGAAAAATAAAAAAAAAAAATATAAAAGAGAGAGAGGGAGAGAGGGACAGACTTACAAGCTGTGTGAGAGAGCTTCATGAGAAAAAAACAACTTTTCGCTTCCCAAAGCTAAGTCTGACATTGTGTAGGAAACAGCCATTCAGTGTGCGTGAATTCATGGAGAAACTAGCCATTGAACAATTACTATGTATCACGATTATGAGTCCCAGAAAGTAAAGAAGCAATGTGTTAACTCATCAGTTTTTAGCTCAACAGAGCACAGTGACAGATTCAAGTCCAGGGTTAGGCTCTGGGGCTGGCGATAACAGGTCTTTACTCACACCCCTGTCCCCACCATAACGTGGTGTAACCCACAGTTGCCTAGGATTTCATGTACAGGTTTTGATTATTATAGGTACAAACGAGAAGGGCGAGTAGAGGATAATGGAACAATAAAATGATAGTATTACAGATATTTCCAGAAGCCAGTGGTTTTCCTATATGACGTATGAACACGTGCAGTCATGCTAGTGTTACAAAACTCTCAAAGTGTAACATTACGTTTATTTCGAAACACGGCAACTGTGGCGTAAGTTACAAATTGATCAACTGTACTCGTTTGAATTTATCATCAATCTCGATATCTAAGCACAGGTATACAGCATTTCGACAACAAATGTGTCGTTCAGGGCTCGTCAATACTGTGGCCTCCTGGACTCCCTGAACTGCCCTGTCACATATGTTTGCGTGGGGATACTTAAAAGCCTTAACATATTCCAGTCCTGTTGATAGCGTCGATGAACCCTAGGAAAATATGGTTATCAATGTATTCAGAACACACCTGGGACACTGGAATGTGTACGGGTGTTGTTGAGGAGTTGTGCTGAGGCCTGTCTTCATGTGAACGATGACCACGCGGAACACTTGCTGTGGTGTATTTGTCGTCAAATGCATGTCTGCAGTTTTGACCCTCGGGGACTCTATTATAAGGTGTTCACGTACTCTGTCGTAATTCGTCGTATCGAGAAAACAATTGTCTTCAAGACACATATATTTGCGCATAAAATCTGTCAATATAATAATAATTTGTACACACATGTAGAATAATTTACAATAAACTGCAATTCAGAGAAATATAGCATTTGAAAATCTGAGAAATATGCGTCACGTGATTGATATAAGCTCAATAATGGCACGCAACTGTATTCTCCAGAACCTAGGTGAAATGAGTGGAAGTTTACTAGGTTATGTTTTGGGGGAGGTTCATGACGCCCGGATGACTCGACCCCTCTTGCTTTGCATCCTCGCTTGCGTGCTGAGCGTAAATAACTACTCAGTTATATTTTCTTAGGGTGCGACATAAATTTAACTATAGTTTGTACAGGAATAAACTCCCAGCACCGAAATGATGGTACTAGTGGCTGTGAACCGAAGTTAATTAATTACGGTGCACGTAATTCACGCAATTATACCTATTCAGTCTACGTTTTCTACCGGCAAAATTTTGCGCAACTATTTTAACCTCTAAAAGCATTTGAGACGAGCTCTTGATACTACACGTCAGTTTAGAGGCTGTAACAGAAATGTAGAACCGGTACTGCCGGAGTGGCGGTGTTCGTTTTCTCTCAGAGTAACTGCGACGACAAGCGACTATGAAAACTCACTGACGTTTCAGCCGCAGACCGACTGAGCGCACGTCGCGCCTGGTCGGCAGCGTGAAGTGACTGTAGCACTGAGAAAACTGTATGTCCCTCAAACAAAAAACTGGTCCAGACAGGTGACACCTGTTTACAAGTGGGGTGACAGAAGTGATGTACGAAACTATCCTTCAGTATGCTTGACGAATGTTGCAGAATCCAAGAACATATTCTGAGCTCTAACATAATGAGGTATCCCAAACAGAATGGCATCATGCGAACGAGCGTAGATTCCGAAAACATCGGCCATGCGAAAAAAAGGGTTTTGAAAATCATGGATCAGGGTTTTTTGACTTCCGACAAACGTTTGACTTAGTACCACACGTACTCTTAATGATTGGAAACATGGTCGTAGGGGGTATTGGGGGAAATTTGTGACTTGGTTGAGAGTCTATAGGAATGGAGGAAGCAGCATGTTACCTTGTGAGGAGAGACAATGATAAAATTGGAAGTAACATCAGGAGTGCTGTATGGGAGATGTTCGAGCTCTTGCTGTTCATGTTGTACATTAATGAACTTGCAGACAGTATTAAAAGTAACCTAAAACTTTACGCAGATAATACAATCATGTATATGAGATATTGTCTGAAAAAAGCTTCACATATATTCACGTAAGTCTTGATAAGACTTCAAACTGGTACAGAGATTGTCACCTCTTTAAATGCTCAGAAATGTGAAACTGTGCGATTCACAAACGAAAAAAGAAACGTAAAATACTATGACTACTATCTCTATGAGTCACAAATGGAATCAGTAAACTCTTACAAATACTTGGGTGCAACAAATTGTAGGTATATGAAACGGAACGATCCCAAAGGATCAGTCACAGTAAGGCAGCTGGCAGAATTCGGTTCATTGCTTGGATATTAGGACACTGCAACCAGTCTATAAGAAACGTTGCTTAAAAGCCGATCGGATGATCCAGAGTAGAATATTATTCAAGTTTGTGGGACCTGTACTAAATGCGATTAACTTGGACTATTCATGTTGCTTTACTTGTACGTGTTCAACATTCTAAGCTTTGAGTGACCCATGGGGGAGCGTCACAGAAATTCTAAAAATCTTAGTTGGCAGGAGCAGGCCTAACTTTAATGTGGAGGTTGTAGTAGTACGTTTTTTGGATCTACAAAGTTTCTGCGTAGAATGTTCTTCTCACCAGGTTTTAAAGAATTCCTCACAGGTCAGATCTTTCTGCACCAGTGTTGATCCCTAGCCCTACTGTCCCATTCACACAAGATACATGGAAATTTGGTAAAGTCACCTTGCTGACCAAGGAGTATGCATGTTAGTTTTAGAACGCCACATATCATCCAACGAGCAGAATAGCCTATTTTATTTGGAACTATTTCTAGGTTTTCATAGCTTTCTTTCATATGTACAGAATGTCCAACAGGTATAGATGCATACATGTTATCATTGTGTAATAAAACAGCCTTTAAACTAGTTTTGGATGAATCAATAAACAGCCTCCAGTCTTCCTTTTTGTGTTCAATACCAAACTCATTCATCAGACCAGGAATGTGTGGCACTACATTAAATCACCTTGTTGTCGAAAAAACTTGGAAAATTGCTGGCATATACATGTATAGAAAATACATGTATATGCTGGTTCCAACTGCAATAAGTTCTTTTCTTTTAACCTAGAGTTAAGCAATTCAGCTTTTTCTTTCATTAAGCCCAGATCCCTAACCAAATCGTTAAGCTCAGCCTGAGTGAACAATTTGGGATCTAGACTTCCTGTATTACAATGGATTTCATCATTATCTAGGTCATCTAAAACACATTGCACATCAGAAAATACTACTGTTGGAATAGAATTTAAATCATCTGGTGGTTCAGGAACTGGCAAATCTACACCATGCCCTACTGGTCGGATGGTGAATGGAAGGTTAGGGTAGCTTATTACCTTCTTGTTTTTCGAATTATGACCAGTAATATCAACAATGCAGAAGTAACAATCATTGGAATGATTTCTTGGCTCCTATATAAAAGCTGTTAAATTCTTTGAAAATGGCTTAATTTGCCAATTTAACTGTAAAATGTGAAGAAAAGGTGGGTGATACAGTTTGTTAAGTATCGTATCTGAATTTCTCACCATAAAACCATAAGATAAGGTATTTTCAGCAAAAAAGTTTTTCCATAGTAGGCCTGCATTATTGTTAAAATTCCGCAATGAAGCAGTCGGTATGTGTTGCAATGTCACCTCTTCCTACTCCAACGGAACATTTACAATCACTTCTCGCTGGCGAATCAAACGATTCAAAATTGTTTTTCACGAGACACGCAAATTCAATTCTTGCTTCAAATGACGTCCTTTGGGGCAACTAAAATTTACGATATCACATCTAATGGACATAATACTGGGATATAATTTTGATACTATATTAAAATACATGGCCAGGTGTATCAGAAGATTGGGTCGCTGATGCCGATGCCTAATGATAATCCGAAGTTTTCCCAACTGATTTTATGGGCAGTTGTGAGGAACGCATGACAGCTCAGTGCCAGGATAATTTCGTCGAACAAGCTGAAGAGACAGAAATTTTTTGGAAAATTGTTATCAACTTATTCAGTTGTTTAAAAGAGTGTCTCCACAATTAAGAAATGACAACTATCAAATAGTCATCAAAATCGACAAAGTAACATCAGTAGAACAGTTGGCAGATTCAGCACACCAACTGTAGATGAAGTCGCTGTTATTATGGCTCGAGATCTAGTTGACAACAAGAGACATCAAAATCACGCGTCGAAACAGCACTGTCAGTACAGTTCGAGACCTACACTGTTCACATGAGGCACTACAGTATCTTCTAATATTCTGGCAAGGGCAGGATGTATATCATATCAACATAAATAGTGTGATCCAGTTACTGGTACGTCTGATAGTCAAGTATTTAATTCCTTTAATTTCTTATTCTTAATTTTTCCAACTATTTAATTACTCATTTTTTAGATAATGAAACGAATAAAAATGTTAGTTGAATGAAATACTACATGCACCGATTGATGATTAGACTTAAATAGACTTAATCAAGATAATTATATCTTTCGATATCGTCAGCTGTACTATCAATATGTTATGAATGTGTACTCTGAGCTCGAAAGTGACATTACCAATCCTTCCTTGCTCTACTTTTGCCGATGAGATTAACACATGTTTAAAACAATCGATTTTATAGCAAAGTGTCAAGACACCTCGATTGACCTTGAACATGATAGTACAACTGCAGAATATTCCACCGGCACAGGAATTTTCTAAGCAATTGCTGCATATTGGAAGTGGTGAAATTGAACTGCATCAACATACACAATACATCATATTGCCAAACAATCTTCGCACTGCTGTTGAGACAAAAACTGAATTAATTGAGTCTTCCCAGACGTATTGAATAATTGCTTGGATCATAATTGGCTCAGTAATCGTGCTATTTTGGCAGCAAGAAATGTTGATGTTGAGGAAATTCATTTGCAGATTCAACAGTTGTTGGTCAGTAATATGATGTCTTTTAAATCAATCGACACAATAGTTGATGAAAATGAAGCTGTAAATTTTCCAACTGAAATTTTAAATTCTCTAGATATACCAGGAATGCCTCCCACAATCTTCGGCTGAATATTGGTTCACCGATTATTCTTCTCCGTAATTTAAATCCATCTAGATTATGCAACAGTACAAGTTTTGTCATTAAAAGGCTCACTGGAAATGTTCTCGAAGCAACCATTTTGATAGGAATGTTTAAAGGAGAAATCGTCCTGTTGCCACATATTCCAATGATACCATCAGAATCTCCAATACCATTTAGAAGGCTTCAATTTTCGATTCGTTTGGCTTTCGCGATGACCATCAATAAGTCTCAAGGCCAAACAATTCTATTTGAGGTTTGAACTTGGAAAACAAGTGTTTCTCCCATGGGCAACTGTATGTCGCTTGCTCACGTGTGAAAAACCATCAAAACTATTCGTCTTAGTAAAGGAGAGGTTAAACGAAAACATTTTCCACCAACTACCTCTCACATAACTAAAAATTTTGAATTTTAATAATTTAAAATAATGGAAATAACAGTTAAAATCAATGTTACTTACCTCATCTATAAAATTCAATTTTTATATGTTACTAATTTATTAAGTATTTTGTAAACAAGTCATTGATTACAAATTATAGTTGAATATGAGATGAATAAAACGCAAATTTAAAAATTGTGTGTTGGTTTGTGGTTAATTTCACCATTTAGATACTTTACCAATCACTTTCAAATTTAGGCGTAACGTTTCATTCTCATTCTCGTATGTTTTAAAATCGGCTATACTATTTTTAGCTTTATTAGTGAATATTAATTTGATTATATTAAAAAGATGAGTGCAAAAGTAATTCAACTTATTATAACTACTGAGCTACAGCGACGCATGACCGGGTCAGCTAGTATTCAAATAAAGGCCAAACAACGTCAATGCTCCCACTTACAAGGCAGAGGCACAAGATCCCATTGCCGCTCACCGTCGAAGGAGTGGTGTGTGGAAATCACTGGTGATCCTGACTGCACGCTGACCCAAAATTCTACCTGCTCTTGAAGTAGTCGGCTGCGCACACGATCAACTGCACGTGATGGTCAGTTTCAGAGGAAATCAAGTTCGCACTACAGCGTCTTAGGACTCTCTATGACTGCTAAGGTAGACCAGTCACAGGTGTGGTTAAAATGCTTGATAAAATACTCATCTAATAATGGAGCATTCGACAAGGTATTTAGACGGGCACGAAAACTCTTTTCAGTCCTTATGATAATAATAAGAAACGCTTTTTAAGAAATTCTGATGGGTCATTGTCCCATTTCTGTACTTTAAAATCAAATCAAAGAACCGATCATTGACTGGAATTGGTTATGGCTACTTGGGGACCATCTGCAACCATTCAAGGACTTCATTTTTCCATGACAATGTGCCATGTCACAGGGCCACAATTGTTCGCGATGGGACTGAAGAGCATTCTGGACAATTAGAGCCAATAGTTTAGCCATGCAGAGCGCCCGACATGAATCCCATCCAACATTAATGGGGCATAATCCAGAGGTCAGTTCGTGCGCTAAATTCTGCAACGGCGACACTTCCGTAATTATGTACGGCTATAGAGGCAGCATGGGTCAATACTTCTGCAGGGAACTTCAAACGACTAGTGGAGTCCATTCCATGTCGAGTTGCCAGGCAAAAGGAGGTCCGACACGATATTAGGTTTCCGATGACCTCAGTGCAAACTCTCCCCATCACTTGGATGCCTAAGACCGTTTTTCTCTGGCAAATTAGATTCTGTCATCAGAAAAACTTTCCAGCACTTCCTGTTGTGATAATTGTATGCATAATAGCACCATTAAAACAATCGATCAGAGCAAACATCTTCATCCACACTTTCAATATCACCGTCGTCATCCTAGTACATTTAAATGTTGAGGACAGTTAACAAGTTGTTCAACCACTAGAGTTCTCAGCTTTTGTTATCAGAATGTTTCTACAGTCATCTGACTCCAAAACCAACGAAAGATAGCAATGGGCTCATAATTTACTTTGTGTTCAGATACCTGTCGAATTTACTTCTTGTAGACAATACTATACTGAGCACAAAATACTTACAACACCAAATATTTCTGCAATATAAGCATTTATGGCCAAGCAGTGAATATAATGACTGTAAGGGGGAGGGGTTGCTAAGTGGACCTCGTGTTTGGGGGGGGGGGGCAAAATGACTTTAGTGATTTATTTAAAAACTAATTATTGTATTAAATTTAGTCATGGAAACTCAATGGAAAATCATTAAGGAGAAGCGAACAGAAGCTTGCCAGCAAACATTCCGTATCTGGTTTAAAGTTAACAAGAATGCTATAGCATATGAGGCCAGCACTACGTACAAACGTACAACCCACAGATTCCACCAGCGCTATTTTCCTACGCAGGTAGTGGCCGGTGCGCCGGCTACCCTCTTTTTCCTGTGACGGGGTACATTTTGCTTGCAAAAGATGAGGTAGAATATTTCATTTTTTAACTTGTGCATATAGTAAAGAGTATGCTGAATCCAAGTTTTCGTCCTCAAAAATATTCGGGACAACTTTATGTGGCCAAAAAAACCAAGAAATTTTGGCACTTTTTTCAGGTTATCGCCTGTTATTCGGCAACTAAGCATCCTATTACCAGAATGAAAAGCACTAAATTTTGCGTCGAGTGACCTATTTAAATGTTAAAATCGGTGCAGCCGTTTGACCGCAATCAGTTGACGACTCTTTCACCAACTTGGCCAAAAAGCCATCTCCAACACCTGTAACTCGAAAGCGGCTACTCCAAATGAAAAATGTCAAGTTATCAAAGTTGTACAGCACCGATTTTTTTCAGATTTAGGCAATATTAAACGTTCATACACTTGATAGTCAAACTAGTTGTTTTTTTGTAATTGGAAGTTATTCAGTGAAATGAAATTACCAACAGGAAGACATAAATCTGTCCCACCTTCGGATGTAGAGGCATCTGTACATCTCCCTCGACTGACACGCAGTAAACAGCCGAGGCTGCCATCCCCTACGTTCCTTTGTTATTGTTAGCCACGCCCAGGTATCATGTTTTGTGCGACAGATGCTTTCGAAATTCCTTGTGTCTTACAAAATTATCGTTTCCTCGTTTACGTTTACGTTCGGTGTGCGGTCATTCCCCTCAAAATATGTGCTCCAGATCGTACGGAGGTGTATTTTATATACGACGGCAATTTGGCATGGTGGTTGATAAAAATGACCGATTTTGACAACTGATTGCGGCCAAACAGCTACACCAATTTTAACATTCAATAAGTTCATACGGTGCAAAATTTAAAGCTCTTTCACTTTGGTCATGGGTTCTGAGTAACAGGCGAAAATCTGAAAAAGTACCGAAATTTCGTGGTTTTTTTGCCACAAAAATTGTCCCCAGGGTTTCGAAGATCGAAAACTTGGATTCTATATACTCCCAACTATACACACAAAACAAAAAAATAAAAATCTTCTACCTCATTTTTTTGCAAGCAAAGGTCCTTTCTTTGTGACACCGTTACTGGACTGCTTCGTTGTGTATTTCCTTCTGTTGGTGTTGACAACAATAGGCTCCTCTAGTAAGAATACCTCACGTTTTAATATGTTAACGATGGACGCAGTGGAACCGTGCAAGTAAGCTGGTAAGACAAAGTAACAAGGACATCATAATTGTGTACAGGATGGTTAGCATTAAACTTTCGCTACTTGAGAGGGCCCTCGTGAAAAACGAGTGAGCGTAGGACAATGAAACTTTGTGCAAGTATTTGTAAGAACATGCCAAAGAGAAATAACGAATAAACCACTGAAAGAAACACTTTTTAATCTGGACATGAAACGGCAACTTCCATTAACTGCTTGCCATGTTTACGTCGAATGGTACAAAAATTGCTCAATATGACGACAATCTACATCCACGACAGCCCGGAACAGCACTACAAATATCATTTCACAATTATTCATAACACTTTTCGTACGGTGGACCATGGAATGGTTCAAGTAGTTCAAATGGCTCTGAGTACTATGTGACTTAACATCTGAGGTAATCAGTCCCCTAGACTTAGAACCGCTTAAACCTGACTAAGGACATCACGCACATCCACGCCCGAGGCAGGATTCGAACCTGCGACCGCAGCAGCAACGCAGTTCCGGACTGAAGCGCCTAGAACCGCTAGGCCACAGCAGCAGGATCCATGGAACGTTCAGCTGTTGTGACACAGTTCTTGCACTGCTTTAAGATCGCACATTGTGGTGAACACTGTCAGCCATGGCAAAAGTAACTTCTTCAACAATTTTTGGCGCAGCTGGCCGTCGGCCTGCCCCAGGAGCAATTCCCATATCGCCATTTAAATCGAACATCCGAATCATGTTCTTCAACACCGTGGAAAGAGGAGCTCTCCGTATTCCTTTAACGCGTCAATACTCGAGAAGAGCAGCAGTACTATTGCTGTTATTTTGATAAAACAGCTGTACAAGTACAGCTCTGCTCACCTTTCCCAGACTCATGTCGTCTGTCTGCAGCTGTAATGCACACCTATGCTCGTGTTCAGCTCCGCGTCGCTGTACCAGTACCAGCGACTAACGGCAAGACATGGCCCTTCCACTCCCTAACGCCAATCCTGCAGCGCATGTGAACATCGTTCCTGTAAAGTTGGATACCGCACCCGTACGGTTAATAATTTTCCGTCTAGACTGGCTCAAGTAGCGAAAGTTTCATTATAACGACCCTGCGCATCATTTATCTGTCTAATGCAATTCTCTTCAAAAATGTTCAAATGTGTGTGAAATCTTATGGCACTTAACTGCCAAGGTCATCAGTCCCGAAGCCTACACACTATTTAAATTATCCTAAGGACAAACACACACACACACACACCCATGCCCGAGGGAGGACTCGAACCTCCGCCGGGACCAGACGCACAGTCCATGACTGCAGCGCCTTTTTCTTCTTTTCATCTAAGCTCTTGTTTGCATTGATGTAAAAGTGTTGAGGTTTCTCTTATATTGACTCTTATTAAGGCAAAAGTTTAACTTAAAATCACAATGTCTTGTAGTAGGTCACATTTATGTGGCACTCAAAGACGAAAATTAGAAGCCTATCGAGACGAAGAGATTAAAAAGACAATGAAGACGGATACAATCCTCCAGCGATCAACTACACGCCGGTAACAGCTATGCACTAAAATTAGTAACGAAAATGAAACTGAAGAAAAGTCTGGCAATTTAAAAGTTGAAAGTAGAAGTCAATACAGTTGCAAAATCGAAATGGGGAAGATTCTGGCAGTTTGCAAGTTCATAGAGGAAATAATACTAGCTGTGAAAATGAATCAGGTGTAAATTCTAGCAATGCACAATTTGAAAACGATCCACCAGTAATAGACATCGATTCACCATCACCAGATTTTTCTTCTCAACTACAAGAAAATTGCCAAAAGTGCACCGTTTAGCATTGACAGACGATTATTCCACAGGCTGGCATAAGAGCCAGTTAAGAGGAGGACATTGTACAGGGCAGGAAGGACAGGGGGATTGCTTGAGGTTGCTGTAGGTGATGCCATCACGACCAGGGGCGGTGTTGCATTTGGAGCAGAGGACAAGTGTGGTGTCGTGTGCAGTGATGGGAGTGTTGATGTCTGAGGGGGGTAACTGATCCAAGTAGTGGAAACTAGGGACGAGCGGTGGGACAGAGGTATCAATGCGGTCAAGGATGGTGAGGAAGAGGGAGGAATCAAAATGGGGATCGTCAGAAATGGAGAATCCCTCAGAGAGGTGGGAAGTAAAATGGATAGCCTTACTGAGGTTGACAGGCAAGGGGTGATTGCCGAGGAGAATAGGGTAATGCAGGGTGGGATGGCTACCAGTAAGGCGGTGGAAGGCAGAGCAGTCATTGGAGGAGTTGACAGGGAGGGTAGTGTTGAGGCGTATGCATGTCTGGCGCCAGTCCCGGCGTTTCTTTGCTGTAAGGAGGTTCCGGATGTTTCGCTGTAATTGCCGGTGGCGGATGAGTGTATCCCGGTCACGGGTGTGGAGGAAGGTGCAGCAGAGCCTGCGGGATTCACGAAGAAGGACGGCATGTGGAGGGAGCGTAGGGCACTGAGAATGGATGAGTTTGGTAGGAACATGGGCCTCCACAGCATCAATGATGGTCTTCTGAAGGAAGTAAGAGCAATGCGTGACGCCAGCAGCTGACGTTTTTTTTTTTTTTACTTTATTGTAATTTCCATTCGGAAGAGATTTAAAACAATATAAAGAAGAAAACACGGCAGAATATAGAAACAAAACAGCCGGAACATAAGAAAAGATAGCGTACAAAGTGATGGTTGTAAAGTGGAGGGAAAAATCTAAAAAAGTATTTTACACAAAACACACACACTAGGTTAAAAGTCACCAGCCAAAGTAGGGCCGGAGCACAAAAAATCGCAGAACGATTAAAACAGGCACGGGACGGACGGCTGGCGTAGCACGGAACAATCAGGGACGATAAACAGGTCGAGTACACATTTAAAATCACATCACTAGATGACACTGTATACCAGCACCGAACACAACGCTAGGGGGGGGGGGGGACAAGGGAGAAGATGTAACAACTTTTTATCCCTTTATTGTAATTTCAGGGAAGGCCTGGCAGTGGCACAGTCCACTGATCTTCAGCCAAATGGCTTTAACAAAAATACAAGGGGAACTCTATGACATAAAAAATGGGGGTAAAATGGGGATATAAAAACACAGTAAATGGAGATGATGGGAGTTAAAATATACACAAATGTTTCGACTCTAAATTTTTCCCTTCCAGTCACAAAAACTTCTTCAGAGTCCGCTTCTTCATCATTATGAAGTTTGCATTTTCGTGATCTTCTATAGGTGCATTCATAGTCTATATCAATCACATGGATTTATTTGCATAATAGTCGAACATGCCATGAATATATGCATAAATCCAACAAGTGATTCATATAATTCATGCACTATTTTAGTACCGATATTTACACTTTGCAATTTCAGATTTACACTGCTAAATCACTTCCAAAATGTCATCATGAATACTGTTTCTAGTCTGTTGAGTTGATTCAATAAAGCTGAAGCCTCATTTCACACAAGTGGTTTTTCAAACGTATTATTGGCAATATGTGTGAGGACATTGATAACGCCCTCCCAGTTTTCATATAGACTTACACAACAGTTTTCATATAGACTTACACAAGCTTCCTCTCTTGCTGACCATCGTGTTTTTGATAAACTTTTTACAATTTCGCTTCCTGGTTTCATGAAAGAAAGAAGTTTATCGCGGCGCTGTGTAGAAGCAGAGAAAAAATTGTAAAGGTTTTGCACTACACTGAAAAATGCACATGCTTCCCGACAACAGCTTGCAGTACTAGTGCTGACAAAATTTAAAGAATGTGCTGCACAAGGCGCATAATGCGCTTTCGGATTTCGGTCTTCTATGCGCGCCTGCAAACCAGTATAGGTTTCTGATGGAAATGGAAATGCCGTGTGGCTAGGGCCTCCCGTCGGGTAAACCGTTCGCCTGGTGCAAGTCTTTCGAGTTGACGCTACTTCGGCGACTTGCGTGTCGATGGGGATGAAATGATGATGAAAGACACACAACATCCAGTCATCACGAGGCAGAGAAAATCCCTGGCCCCGCCGGGAATCGACCCTGTGCGCGAGAAGCGAGGACGCTACCGCAAGACCACGAGCTGCGGACAGGTTCCTGATATATTGCATGCGCTGTTATATGACTGGCCTCTAGTCAGTGTTATCAATGGAATTTGTAGACAGGGTTTTCAGTACGGCCTCAACTAATTTTTCGGATTTTTGTCCTGGGCTTGGTAAAACAGAAGGAAACGTTCAACAGATTCACCATTCTCGTTCACATATCTTAATATGAAAGATAATTGATCAATATGTGAAATGTCCACTGTGGAATCTACTATTATAGTGAAATATTTGGCCTGTTTTATTTCATTTATGGTAATTCTTTTTACTCATTCAGAAAGAAGTTCTATTATTTCATCACAGATTTTTGGAAGAAAGGTAACTTTTATGTCCCTACCCTGGATTTCCATATCGTTCATTGTGCTCTACGAGAAAGGGATCGAACTCGGCTAGAAGTTCAAGAGACATCATAAATTGACCATTGCGTAATGAATGGAATCTTTCAACGTGTCAACATAGGGGAAGTCCACGACTTGTTAGCTTCTTCACTACTGCAAATACCCTCTTCAACACAATGCGCCAGTACATTATTTCTGTCTCACCATATGACTCGAAATGGTTATCTATTGTTCCAAGTGACGTTTTTCTTGCTAAGAGTGATAACTCAGAATGTTTGTGTTCAAGTGAATTCTCATGAAGAGATAAAATATTAGAAATATTTTTCCAGTCTGCAATACCATTAGTAGTAATCGCGGCCTTACCTCCGAACGATTTACTTGGTGCACAAAAAACAGCAACGGTGCTACAGGAGTATACTAGAAATCACGCAAAGTTGATTCACCATGTAAAAGTTTACGGTAAAAAACATTTTTGTTCAAATATCTGGTTTTATCGCCTATTGATCTTGAATCAGAAAAATCCCTGTTACAATTATGACTAATGCCACGTTGTAAGAGAATGTCGATTGTTGATTCATTGACACACCATTCTCCAGGATCATCACAAACGATGTTATTTATTTTTGTAATGTCTGACTCGACACTTAGTTTTTCGTGAAACTCCAAATCAGAAAAAAAGCCGGCCGACGTGGCCGTGCGGTTAAAGGCGCTGCAGTCTGGAACCGCAAGACCGATACGGTCGCAGGTTCGAATCCTGCCTCGGGCATGGATGTTTGTGATGTCCTTAGGTTAGTTAGGTTTAACTAGTTCTAAGTTCTAGGGGACTAATGGCCTCAGCAGTTGAGTCCCATAGTGCTCAGAGCCATTTGAACCATTTGAACCAAATCAGAAATAATTTGCTTTTCTTCATTTTTAACTTTTGTTTCGTCTGTATTTACTTCTTTTGCAACAGCTGCAGTGCCAGAAATATTATCCGTACTACTTGAACTCGGAGTCGAACCAGCAACATTTTCTGCGAAAATTTTATCTACTCTGCCAAGCGTTTTCATAACATCGGCTTCTCGTTCTCGCCTTTCCTTCGATAATTTCCGAAATTCCACTCCACTTCATTTTTTGCGCGTTTGCTTTTTTCACTGTTATTCATGGCACTTACAAAATTGTCAACCAACAGTCAAAACAAAAGAAATAAAATTGTAAAAGGAAAGAAAGAATGGCTGTATCCAGTTCCAATCGTACAACACCGCACATGAGAACAAAGCTTTTTACTTTAAACACGGCACACGTGCACAAAGATTTTTACTTTAAACACGGAGCGATGAGCTGACCAACTCGGATTACTTGACGTAACTGTGCTATGAAAGAGGGACAATGCAGAATAATTTAATTTCATTGTCGCCTGTTTCTCTGTTGTCAGGGAACAGTAGAAGCACACGTTCTGGCTGGAATTCGCCTCGTAAAGAAAACGGGACATTCCCTTCTTTGGCTTGTTTCCCACGTCGCCGGCATTTTAGCTGGGACGCAAATATGTTGTGAATATTCTTGACACTGTCTTTCTAATTTAAAAAGCGAATAATTTTTGCAATTTCTTGCAGTGAGGTGTGTTGGATGGACTCTTATCCCACTTATTCTTATAACATTTTAGCCGTTTCTGTAGGCAGAGAAGACAGACTACAAAGTTTAAGTAGTCTTGTTGGCAGTTGATGTGGTGTGTTGTCATTTGTGTGAACCCTGCTGTTATGTCTACACGCAAATGCATCTTTTGTTCCAACATAAAATAAAAATAACCTTTCGCCGAAGAAAAAAAGCTTGGTTAAGAAGTTTAATATAAAGTTTGTAATGCCACGTGCTATTCCATTGCACAGAGAGGGAACTTTGATATCGTGCAGGCTACAGCACAATAAATGAGACAAACGAAAGTTGGTTTCTTCTTCTTTTTTGCCAAAAAAAGTAATTAAGTAAATAAAATTTTTAAACTGTTGTGAAGTGTATTTCACACATTATTAGATATTTTGCTTATGCTCTTTTCATATAAACATGTGTTTAAAACTGTAAAACATTCCCAGTATCAACATGTTTTGTTAAATGGGTGTCATTAAATCAAGGCTCAGATATTAAAGACGCCAGAACTTTCACATTAATTACAGTAATGGAGGGTTGCTCGATACTTGCCCATGATTTCTATAAGAAATTTAAGTAGGTTCGGGTTTTACATACTGAGGCGCACACATGTTACAGTATTTAAGGAACTGCTGATAAGTTCCTCACAGATTTTCAGGGGTCCCGGTATTTTCACGGGGAAAATAGGGTAAAATGTTAAATTTCCATTCAGTCACCAAGTAAACTATGTATATTTCCAAGCTTATATCGTCGAATTTCGGTTTTAATTATTACTTAAACTAGCAAGTTGTTTAACAATCTTAAAAATTTATGTCATTTGTAAGCCCAGTTATTTTAAAATGTAAAAGGGTACAATGAGTACAGAGCAAAAAATGCCGCCTCCCTTAAGGTGCCAACCCCAGGCCCGTGCCTAGAGGGCCTATATGTAAATCCGCCACTGTTGACGGCAAACGGGGACTTTCAAGTAGGTTTGGACAACTTCATCATACAACCCGACAAAGGTAGAAAAACAACCTGTGAGGTATATAGAGGCCAAGCAGCACAACGGAAAGCCCAGCGGGGTAATCTGGTTCACAAATGGTTCAAATGGCTCTAAGCACTATGGGACCTAACACCTAAGGTCATCAGTCACCTAGACTTAGAACTACTTAAAGCTAACTAACCTAAGGACATCACACACATCCATGCTCGAGGCAGGATTCGAATCTGCGACCATAGCAGCAACGCGGTTCCGGACTGAAGCGCCTATAACCGCTCGGCCACAGCGGCCGGTGGTTATCTTGTCATCAGGAGGTGGGAATGGAATGAGAGAATCAACAGGAAGTGGTTGCTGTCGCAGAGGTCGTCATGTTGCGACCTGCGTTCAGAAGGAAGAAGGAGAGGGGACGCGAGCGAAAGATCAATGGCAGAGAAAGCGGCATATACAGCACTAAAATGAGTATGGGAACTGTCATTAAGGAGGCACAGTCCGTGGCAAGAAACTGGTCAATGTGGAACCCCTGACTAGATAAAAATGCACTGCACCCAAAAGGGTGATGGGCATTAAAATCCCCAAGGAGAAGGAAGGAAGGGGGAGTTGCTGAAGAAGAGCACTTAGGGCGGGCAGACGTAGGTGGACTGTAAGGAGGGAGACAGATCACAAAATTGACCACACAGTCCATGTTGGCCCAGATGGCGACAGCTTCCAATGGGGTATAATGTGGGACCCATCTACTAACAATATCCTTACTGACAAACGTGCAGACGCCACCACAAGCCCTCAAAGAGCCGACCCAGTTCCGATAAAAAGCACGAAACCCATGAAGAGTCAGTGAGTGAGCATCAGTAAAATGAGATACCTGGAGAATGGCACAATTTGCTGAGTCAAATGTAATAAGGGATTGCAACTCTGGGAGGTGACTGTAGTACCCATTACAGTTCCTTTCAGTAAGCACAGGGTGGGTATCCAAATGAGAGGAGAATGGGCTGGAGCCAATCACATTGCCAGGTCACCATCTGTCACCAACAAGGCCTGAGCGACATCGATGAATAAGAAGTTAGGTTCAGGTTGTGAGGGAGGAAGTGGCACCTCTGGGAGCACTGGGGAGACCTTGTCCTGGGACTTCCTTTGTCTTTTATTTCATAGGTTGAGGAGAACAGGGCACAGAGGAAAGCAAGTTTCTGCTAGATCCAGAACTAAAAGAGAGCAGGCGACCTTGGGGTGCACAGACGATGTGTCTCATGGCCAAGTTGTGACAGCAGGCCTCTGGCCTGAGAGAAGCCAGGGGGAGAGGTCCTGTATGGGAGCCCCACCAACGGTGGGCGCCAAAGAAGTGGGGCACTTCTTTTGGTGGGAAAGGCGAGTGGCACCCAGAGGGGAGGGCTTAGAAACCACAGGGGAGGTGGAAAGGAGAGGGGAATGGGACTGGGGTAAGGAAAGGGGAGAAGGAGAAAGGATGTAACAGAGGCAAAAGTAGAAGTCATTGACACAGGATGAAGTTGGTTAAATTTCTGAGGAGCTTCAGTGTAAGACGAACAATCCAGGACTTATACCTTCTTTTCTTTCTTATAAGCTGGGCAGTCTGGTAAGAACATGGGTAGCAGAACATAAGGGTTCCTCTCATGCAGTGGGTGTCCGGAATCATCACATAGAGGGTCCACCATACATTTGGAAGACATGAGTCTGAAATGAAAGCACTGAAAGCACCTCATGGGTGGCAGAACATACAGCTTCACGTCAGACTCATAATACATAACCTTGACCTTCTCTGAGAGGGTATCTCCATCAAAAGCCAGAATAAAGGTGTCAGTATCAGTGTGATTGTCCTTAGAACCTTCCGGAACACACTAACAAAATGTATGCCCCATCATTCCAGATAGGCCTAGAGTTCTTCATCAGTTTGAAGGATGATGTCCCCATGAAAAATGACTCTCTTGACGGTATTCAGAGACCGATGAGCTATAATAGAGATGAGACGTCGCCAAAATGATCACAGGCATGAAAAGCTGCAGATTGGGGGGGGGGGGGGGTCAGATGAAGTTTTGATCAACAGGCAACCCGGCCACTTCTTACTGAGAGACTGCACATCACCAAACTTGTCTTCGATATTTTCCACGAAAGATAACGGCTTTGGGATGTGAATGTGTTTCTATCCATCCCAGCACAGACCAGGTAGCAGTGGGGAAAATGTTTCATCCCAAACCAGTGAGTCTGGCCCTCCTCCCAGGGTGTGGTCAGGGAAGGGAAGGCCACAGAGTAATAAGAAGCACCACTCAATGATCCATTACCACTTGAAGAGACAGTCGTAGAAGAATGGCGAGATTTTTGGAGCTTGATATGTTTCATCCGCTCTGGTACCAACCACTCCAGTCAGTGGTCTCCCAATGGGCGCCACCCAGCCACAGCAAGGGCAGTCTGCTGTGTGGCTGTTGCCATGAGTTCCGATGCTCTGGAATGACAAGCAACCACTGCTAGGCATACATGGGGAGCCAACAGCTCAAGTAACAGAAGTGTGATACCTGTGAGGTTAGGGGACTCAGCCAGATGGGTACATAACAGCCCCATGACACTGTCTGGGTACATGTGCTGGTGACCTTGCTGATTCGAGGTAGTCTGCCATGGAAGAGGGGAAGGAAAGGGGGAGAGGAATCCACGCCATAGACGCTAGGGAGGAAGTTCTTCCGCAGATGGCTCACTCTACAGACAATTTAGAAGTGGAGGTCAAACCCCAGACGGTGACCAACGACGCCAAAAAGGAAGGATGAAAAGCAAAAGGCAAGAGGAACAAAACTGCAAGGAATACAGGAAACCAGGCAGAAAACCAAGCTCCAGTTTTAGATGACACCATTTTGCCATGCATGGTATACTTCAACCACAATGGCACATGAACAGTTTGAAAACTTTGCCTTTCAGGGGAAGGTGAATAGCATTTTAGAAACGTGTATGATCATGCGCTTTTGAACGTCCGATAAATAACTCAGTTTCCGCGTTATGACAACAACTGCACTGTTTCCTGTGTCCCCCTGACATACTTTATACACCCTCCACTGCTAGTGCTTCCACCTGGCATCTGTCAGTGGGTATTGCACGTTGACGTTGAACATAGCCATGGTCATGTTAATGTGACTGGACATTGTATAATTATATATTCGTATGTCGATTCAAGACTTGAAAGAGGACACATATCAGGCATTGTTAAAGGGTTTGATCTCTAAGGAAATATATTCCTCTTGTTTATCCTCATTGTTGGATAAGCGTAGCACAGTAAGTGATAAATCAGAGTTTATGTATGCCCCTACTTAACCCTCCCGTCTGTTAAACCTTTTGTGCCTTAGGAAGACGTAGTCATCTAGATTTAACGAGCTTTTAGAAATACTTGATTTGCGCTATGTCTCTGACAGAAGGATTACATAGATTGTATGAGGGGACTCGTCGATACAAGCTGGAGAGATTGAACACTTGCGTGTGCGGTGGAGCTTAGCGCATTCACACGAGTATGTGCGAAGATGCCGTTGATGGAAACTTGGGACTATGGGTCGGCGCTTGCGAGGGAACAAAGCACGAGGAAACGGGCTAAGGTGAGGGAGTACAGGTTCCGAGAAGTGAATGGGGCAGGTATCTTCAGGGAGGAGGGAGGTTTTGTGGCCAAGATCTATGGGGTTTGCTACAATCATTAAATAGTCAAATGGTGACAGGCAAAGAAATTCCCAAAACAGAGCTAGAACGATCTGTGCGCAACAGTATTGAAGGCAAGATAAATGGAATAAAAACAGAATGTACTCTTCACGGTATTAATGATGACCAGCAACCATAATATGATACTAAATTGCTAAATAAAGGCGGACATGAGGCTAATTTGTTACAGTAATTGACAAAGTAAACAAGAAACAGTTGAAAACAGGAATTAGTAATGAAGTAAAACGGGACAGTTAACACATCAGTTAAGATATTATCTGCAGTATCAGTCTTTTATTTATGATAACAATACACACTCACAAACTAGTGACAGCAATGGTCGGTACGTTCTTAGGTCCTAAAGAACAGGTTCTCGAGTTCATTTGCATTGCATGTATTTTTGGTCCTACATTTTGTACGCCAAATCTCGAAATCGCGTTGTTCCAAATGTTTTATCATTCAGAGGTGAGATCCGCTCGTATTGTGACCCCTGACGTGATGAGTTTCTGCTCCGCTCCGTAGATTTCAGATCTTTCCGTGTACTTGGCTAATGTTGGCTTAGGGCTTTTGTAAATCCCTGCGTCCTGGCTCCCACTATGTGACTTCAGTCAGTATCATTCAGTGTCACCTGCATGTCTATCTTTTCACGGATAGGATTCGTCGCTAATGTGCTTGTTTTCTATCTACTTTGCTCTGGAATCCCGAACGGTTTGAGATTACTGCATTTCTGATAATGTTCAAGCTCGTCAGCATTCTTGAGCAGTTTCTATTGGAATAATCGTGTCCTTTCACGGTTTCTTTTAACGAACAGTCAGAATACGGGTCTCGCTCGCATTCGCCTTCAGAGTTTCCTGAGTTTTGCACGTCGCTGTTGCAGTGACACCTTGGGTGATGGTCTACACAACAAGAGCGAGCGCGTCCCGTGCTCGCAGCGCAGCGGCGCCGACCTCAGCCTCGACCAGTGCGGCGGCGGCAGCCATGCTGGACGATGCCGGCGCAGCTTCCGCTACTCCACAGCGTAGCCATCGGCGGTCCTGCGCGTTGTTCGGCGATTCTCCGTTTAAACAGCAGATTCACGTAACATATACGGACATGCAGCTCGCTCATCATCTAGGGAGTCAAAGCGGTACCCAACTTGCCTACTTTTATACACACATCAAAAAAAGTTTGCATCACCTCGGTTCCGAGAGTTCCGGAACCTGTACAGAAAACTGGAATAGAGATCAACATACACATCATATCCGCCCTTTTTATTGCTCATGAAAACCACACACCGTGTTGTATCACTATACAGAGAGACCTTCACAGGTGGTGGTCCAGATTACTGTACGCACCGGTATCTCTAACACCCAATAGCACGTCCTCTTGGCGGTCTAGGGCGCTGCAGTCATGGACTGTGCGGCTGGTCCCGACGGAGGTTCGAGTCCTCCCTTCGGCATGGGTGTATGTGCTTGTCCTTAGGATAATTTAGGTTAAGTAGTGTGTAAGCTTAGCGACTGATGACCTTAGCAGTTAAGTCCCATAAGATTTCACACACATTTGAACATTTTTTTGAACACGTCCTCTTGCATTGATACTGAAAGGGTACAGTACCGCCCGACATTGAAAATAGGTACAACATACTTCATTATTTTTGTCAGAACAACACTATTTTTTTGTAAAATAACTTAATTTCAATCAATACAGCGAAGCCGGATACAAGTGAGGGCAAGAATGACAATTTATTTATTTAATTGATCACATGTGCACTCCCACAAAATAAATCCCTACACCCAGTTTGGTGAGATCTGTGAACTGAATGAATGTATGGTCGTCTGCTAACTGCAGATTGTGAATATATGATCATCTTTGAGACGATCCTTTGGCCACCTTTGGTGGGACCAAAGAGACGAAATTTACCTGAGCTTTGAGCGCCTGAAATGTGGCTGACCAATACGGCAGCAAGGTGCTCCCCCACTTGGGCAGAGGTGCGAGAGGACCTGAAGAACGGCCATGTTTCAGCACTCTGCCGCTGGACCTTGTGCTGTTAAGACCTGTCTTAGGTGTGCTCCGTAAAGACAAAAGAGTGGAGACATGGTATGCATGTGGAATACTTGAGAGTAGTTTGAAATAATAATTTCTCTATTTCAGGAACTTTTGTGGGGAGAATTAAATGTCAGGCAGGTAATATTAATGGGATCATACTAATCTTCGGAAGTGACCAACGGTCACAATGAAACCACGTGTAGCAATAAGTTGAAATACACTCCTGGAAATGGAAAAAAGAACACATTGACACCGGTGTGTCAGACCCACCATACTTGCTCTGGACACTGCGAGAGGGCTGTACAAGCAATGATCACACGCACGGCACAGTGGACACACCAGGAACCGCGGTGTTGGCCGTCGAATGGCGCTAGCTGCGCAGCATTTGTGCACCGCCGCCGTCAGTGTCAGCCAGTTTGCCGTGGCATACGGAACTCCATCGCAGTCTTTAACACTGGTAGCATGCCGCGACAGCGTGGACGTGAACCGTATGTGCAGTTGACGGACTTTGAGCGAGGGCGTATAGTGGGCATGCGGGAGGCCGGGTGGATGTACCGCCGAATTGCTCAACACGTGGGGCGTGAGTTCTCCACAGTACATCGACGTTGTCGCCAGTGGTCGGCGGAAGGTGCACGTGCCCGTCGACCTGGGACCGGACCGCAGCGACGCACGGATGCACGCCAAGACCGTAGGATCCTACGCAGTGCCGTAGGGGACCGCACCGCCACTTCCCAGCAAATTAGGGACACTGTTGCTCCTGGGGTATCGGCGAGGACCATTCGCAACCGTCTCCATGAAGCTGGGCTACGGTCCCGCACACCGTTAGGCCGTCTTCCGCTCACGCCCCAACATCGTGCAGCCCGCCTCCAGTGGTGTCGCGACAGGCGTGAATGGAGGGACGAATGGAGACGTGTCGTCTTCAGCGATGAGAGTCGCTTCTGCCTTGGTGCCAATGATGGTCGTATGCGTGTTTGGCGCCGTGCAGGTGAGCGCCACAATCAGGACTGCATACGACCGAGGCACACAGGGCCAAAACCCGGCATCATGGTGTGGGGAGCGATCTCATACACTGGCCATACACCACTGGTGATCGTCGAGGGGACACTGAATAGTGCACGGTACATCCAAACCGTCATCGAACCCATCGTTCTACCATTCCTAGACCGACAAGGGAACTTGCTGTTCCAACAGGACAATGCACGTCCGCATGTATCCCGTGCCACCCAACGTGCTCTAGAAGGTGTAAGTCAACTACCCTGGCCAGCAAAATCTCCAGATCTGTCCCCCATTGAGCATGTTTGGGACTGGATGAAGCGTCGTCTCACGCGGTCTGCACGTCCAGCACGAACGCTGGTCCAACTGAGGCGCCAGGTGGAAATGGCATGGCAAGCCGTTCCACAGGACTATATCCAGCATCTCTACGATCGTCTCCATGGGAGAATAGCAGCCTGCATTGCTGCGAAAGGTGGATATACACTGTACTAGTGCTGACATTGTGCATGCTCTGTTGCCTGTGTCTATGTGCCTGTGGTTCTGTCAGTGTGATCATGTGATGTATCTGACCCCAGGAATGTGTCAATAAAGTTTCCCCTTCCTGGGACAATGAATTCACGGTGTTCTTATTTCAATTTCCAGGAGTGTACTTCCGTGTGCTTAAGTTAAGCTGAATTACTAGCGTGTGTACTATAAGTTGAAATATTTAAGAAATAGCGTGTGCAGGACTTGAAATTAGAGGCGAGTACTTCCACGTGGTGAGTACTGTGTGAGTCTCAATCTGTGTATGAGACAAAGGATAAAGAGAAGTACTCGTCCATGGTATCAGTTGAGGACTCGTGTGTGTGATGAATATGTTCTTAATATTACTTTGCGTGATATGTTTCCGGGTGACGCTGGATTCAAACTGTAATACTCTGAGAGAGAAGCAAGGTGAGTCATCCGTCTATCCAGTAACGCCACTTGGCTTGCATTGCACAGGAAGACGTGCATATATCTCCAGAGTTCATAGTAGGAAAGTAGAATTACGAAGTGGGGCAGTGTCGTGTGAAACTGGGATAAATATTAATTGAAGTGGGAAAGCTGAAAGTGATAATGTTGTGACTATTCCCTGTGTTGTATTTCATGTTGTAGTGTGGTGTATGTCATGTAATTTGAGTATGTGTGGTTTGCATGGGAGAGTAGCAGGGTAGTTTCAGAGGTAGTGGGTTATGCGTGTTCCTTTTGTACCACTCGGTCTGGAGGAAAGTTTCGTGATGATGGTTGTGAGAGTCGAAGTGTGGGATAAAGCAAAAGATCCACCATCCTATCCAGAAAGTGCACTGTAGCGTTAAATAATTACGAGACCATAAGGTAGAGAATCACCAATGTAAAGCCATGCCCACTGGGCGGAATTTCTCATGTGTTATTGTTGTAGGTTATAGAATTTGTGTGTTTAGGTTATAGAATTTATCGGAATAAATAAGTTAGTGAAAAGAAAAAGATTGGTGGACTTTTCCTTCGAATTGTATGTTGCCATGATGTCCCGAATTTATAATGTGTGCGCCACTCATATTCAGTGCGATGGCCAGGTGTTGATAAAAGCCGTTAAATAAAAAGGAAAGAAAATGTGCTATTGCCAGTGCGTAGTGAACAGTCAGAGTTCTGTAAATTACTGATAGTCAGATGTGAGTTTCCGTTGCGTATTATTCATATAGGAGGATAATTTGTAACTTAATTGTGAGTACGAGAGTTCATGTTACTCGATAAATAAGAATGAATCCACTCGCTTGGCAGACCACTCATCTTGCAGGCCTGACTGCTTGATGCCACAGTATGAGCAAGGCATGTGGGTGCCTCTCAATACATGCCTGTATTCGTCGTGGTATACTATCCACATGTCCATCAAGGCACTGTTAGTAAAGAGTGTCCCACTCCTCAACGGCGATTCGCCGTAGATCCCTCAAAGAGTGTTTGGTGGGTCAAGTTGTCCATAAACAGCCCTTTTCAATCTATACCAGGCATGTTCGATAGGGCTCATGTCTGGAGAACATGCTGGTCGCTCTAGTCGAGCGATGCCGTTATCCTTAAGGCAATATCCTACCGATCGGCCCCACATAATGCCACCCCAAAATAGCAGAGGAAACTCCATCTTGCTGCACTCGCTGGACACTGGACAGTGTATCTGAGGCATTCAGCCTGACTGGGTTGCCTCCAAACACGTCTCCGACGATTGTCTGGTTGAAGGCATATGCGACACTCATCGGTGAAAAGAACGTGATGCCAATCCTCAGCGGTCCATTCGGTATGTTGCTGGGCCCATCTGTACCGCACTGCATGGTGTCCTGATTGCAGAGATGGACCACGCCATGGACGTCGGGAGTGAAGTTGCGCAACATGCAGCCTATTGCGTACAGTTTGAGTAGTAACACGACGCCCTGTGGCTGCACGAAAAGCATTATTGAACATGGTGGTGTTGCTGTCAGGGTTCTTCCGAGCCATAATCTGTAGGCAGCAGTCATCCACTGGAGTAGTAGCCTTTGGGCGGCCAGGGCGAGGCATGTCATCTACAGTTTCTGTCTCTCTGTATCTCCTCTATGTCCGAACAACATCGCTTTGGTTCACTCCGAGACCCCTGGACACTTCCCTCGTTGAGAGCCCTTCCTGGCACAAAGTAACAAAAATGGTTCAAATGGCTCTGAGCACTATGGGACTTATCATCTGAGGTCATCAGTCCCCTAGAACTTAGAACTACTTAAACCTAACTAACCTAAGGACATCACACACATCCATGCCCGAGGCAGGATTCGAACCTGCGACCGTAGCAGTCACGCGGTTCCGGACTGAAGTGCGTAGAACCGCACGGCCACCGCGGCAGGCTCACAAAGTAACAATGCGGACGCGATCGAACCGCGGTATTGACCGTCTAGGCATGGTTGAACTACAAACAACACGAGCCGTGTGCCTCCGTCCTGGTAGAATGATCGGAACTGATCGGCTGTCGGACCCCCTCCGTCTAATAGGCGCTGTTCATGCAAGGTTGTTTACATAGCGGGCAGGCTTAGTGACATCTCTGAACAGAGAAAGTGACTGTCTGTGATACAATATCCACAGTCAATCTTCAGGAGTTCTGGGAACGGGGTGATGCAATTTTTTTTTTTATGTGTATCTCCTTGCTTTCACAGTTCCAGTCATTTGCTGTTTGAGTGCGGCGTTGAGTTCAGTCTACTTTCCTGTGTAATTGATCGTTATCGGTGTAGGCTTCTGTCAAAACTGCCGTTCAGTAACTGAAATGGATGATCCTGGTTGAATTTCTTCAGCGTTTCTATCTGTACTTTGAAGAGGTTCCAAATTATTTGCTGTTGGTATTTTTGCAGTTTGTTGCTGCAGATGGCACTTCCAAAAATTATTTCCATTTTTTGTTCCTTTTCTAGTGACGAAAGTTTGAAATGGCTGCTCGGTCTCTTGTTGGTCATTTTAGACCTTCACGGGTCGTGTTGGTCGATCTCTCTCTTGTTCCTCCGGCGTTCGTCTTCGTCTGAAGGGAATTCTGGGTCTCATGTTGGGAGACTTTCTTGAAGTCTTTTTATGATGGCTACTTCTTATGCTTTGCTGTGTCTTCCTTGTCTGAGTTGTATGACTTTTTTCCTCGAATTGGTGTGGAACACAATTCTTCCGTCACGTCTGTGCTGCCTGCAGCACAGAGTTGCTGGACTGTGTCTCGTGTAGTCCTCCTCGCGTTTTCCGGCTCTGGCCTGTCCCACAGGAACGCGCGCAGGCCACCTGATGTTGGGGCCGAGCCTCCTCCCCTCATCTTCCATCTAACCTGTCTATGTGGTTGACTCGCGCAATATCGCCTGCTCTATGCGGATCCTATCAGACAAGACAATTCGGCACTTATGCAGTTTAGCAGGTACGGAAAAAAATTTTTCAATTTTTTTCAAAATTTGATCGATTATAGTCAAATTTGATACGCTGATTACGAATACGATATTTATTTTCGCCCCAGTCAATTATTTACATCAAAAAAATTGTTTTAAATTTTTTTAAAAAATTTTTATTTTTTTTATTTTTCAATATTTTGTCGATTACAGTATACGTTCATTTTGCGCTGATTTCGAATATAACATCCATTTTCATTTTCCCTTGACCGTCGGCGATGTCTTCTGCCCAATAAGCGCGGCGCTGCCGATGACGCAACATTGCGTAATACACTAACTAATCAGTATTTTCAAATCATAGGCGGCCGCTGCCGCGGCCGCATTCCAAAAAAAAAAAACTCCCAACCTAACCTCAAGTGGGCTACGCTACAGATCAATTTATGCAGTTTAGCAGGTACGGAAAAAATTTTTCATTCCAAATGTATCTGGCTTGGAGAGCTTTGTGGGTGAATATGTAAAGTTTGTTGGTGATTGTATTTTGTATTTTCGTAAATAAAGTGATCTGTAGCGTAGCCCACTTGAGGTTAGGTTGGGAGTTTTTTTTTTGGAATGCGGCCGCGGCAGCGGCCGCCTATGATTTGAAAATACTGATTAGTTAGTGTATTACGCAATGTTGCGTCATCGGCAGCGCCGCGCTTATCGGGCAGAGGGAAAATGAAAATGGATGTTATATTCGAAATCAGCGCATCAGAATTCACTATATCGACAAAATATTGAAAAATAAAAAAATTTTAAAAAAATTTAAAACAATTTTTTTGATGTAAATAATTGACTGGGGCGAAAATAAATATCGTATTCGTTATCAGCGTATCAAATTTGACTATAATCGATCAAATTTTGAAGAAAATTGATAAATTTTTTCCGTACCTGCTAAACTGCATAAGTGCCGACAATTCTGCTTATGCTGATGCTGAAAAAGACCGACAAAGTGCGCAGAACGCAAATCGTGCTCAGAAAGGCGTAGCGATCCGTGTAAAACACCTCACTCACACTTCTGTGTGGTTCATGCTGGTTAGAGATTGGTCGTTCGGAAACTAACTGGTCCAAAGGAACGGTTCACCAAGATGAACGGAAGGAGCGAGGTACGAATTCTAAGGAACGGACTTTCATCACTTTGGTCGCGGCTTTCTACTTTCAGTTCCCGGGACGGGAAACGGTCGGTCTTGTTCCCACAACGGCACGTCGGCCGGTCCCGTTCTAGCCTCGGTCCCGTTCCCGTCTGCCTCGGTCTCATTCGGCCGGAGTCGTCCTTCTTCGCGTGGCCACTCGTCGACTGCCGACTGCTCATAGTTAGTTCAGTATCGAGTTGTTGTTGCTTTCATTCGCTGCCCACGCCCATTCGTAGATCTGTTTCAAACCTTTTTTGAGCTCTGGACTTTGGTTCTTTTCGTATTCTATTCAGCGATCACAACCGGTAATTAAAATGTATTTTATATTTACATAGATTACATAAAAATTAATAATTTTTTTCTCGGGCTTCCAGCCGCGTCAGGTGGTTAAAATCCCACGAGCTTTCGGTCGAGCTCTCTTCAGTCATCGTGAAGTGGTAAGAATGACTGCTGTGTCGCCGTTGCGTGGTATATAATACATAAATCATTTCAGGTAACAAAAGGGCATATCAGCTTACTTCACTATTTCGATAAACAGCAGAAGACATACGTATAAAACGGCATGCGCTTTTTTTTCTTTTTTTTTTTTTTGTTATTACACGTACAAAGGAAGTCGGCGTGGAGCACAGGAGTGGCAATTTTCCGTCTTTTTTTTTATCCAAGGTAAAACAGCGTGTTCATTTTTATGGAAGACAGACCGACTTATAACTGAATAAAGCTCGCGCTCCATAATCGAGTGTCTGATGTCACGTTTCGTGAAGATAATATAGTAACTTGTACAATATTATTTCAGTGGTACATCGTGGCGCACGAAAAATCGGCCCCGAGTAGTAGCTAGACTGCTCATTGTCGCCAACCAATCGTCATGTGTTGTTTCGAAGTTGTTGTTTGCATTAGCTTATTTGTTATTTCTTTACTGCCTAGTTATTTACATGTTTACCTATTCTGCTCGTAGCGGTCAACAAAGCGCCCTCCATCTTCAGTCACCTATGCTACTAATGTTCAGTTTTTCATAAGAACCATAGAACCATATACCATGCGCAAATGAACGGTGAACGAGTAAAAATGAACGGTTCCCAAAAAAAGACCGATCACCAGTGAACTAGTGCTCGAGGTTGAACGAGTTTGCCCATCTCCAATGCTGGTCACGCAAGCTACGAGCCGGCGGCCAGGATGGACGCTCCTGTCTGCAGGGGTACTAGATCAAAAAACTGTATTGACATCAGGATTACATAGGTACTAAGCAGAATTTCAAGGCAACGGGACAAGTGGAACTGTTTCGAAGTAGAGTTTTAAGATTTGACCGAAACAAATCTAATGTACAAGTCAGGATGGTATCAGGAGCTCAGCTTGGCATCCAGAATATTTTTCTTAACGTAAAATGAGAAATGATAGAATTCAGAGAAAAATGGGTTTTCTTCCCAAGAACTACCACTAAGGGGTACGATATCCACGAAAACTGGCTACGGCCATGGAGTCAACCGCACACCATACGGAAACAGCATTTTGCCCTCAATAGGAAGGACTGGTGGACGCGTCCAGAGAGTAAGGAAGTTGTCTGGCACGAGCTGTTGCGACCGCTACCTCACTGGCTACCTCACTTGACAGCACCCGGTCCTGGCTCGTGGCGGAAAAGTAGGCGTTCCTCACTCGCAAGGGAAACTCCCCGTCGCACCCCTCTCAGATTTAGTCGTACGGTGGCCCAGTGGATACTGATAGCCTGTCGAAAACTGAACGCAGATCAAGCATGAAAACAGAAAGGAGGTGTACTGAATTGTGAAAAAGGAAGCAAATTAGAAACAGTGATCGGTACAAGTTCAACATGTGCAGCATTGAGCTTACTTGTACATGGGTGGCGGCCTGGTTATGTGGGTATCGTGTTGGAGTGCGAAGGGGAAGATCTAGTTTCAAATGGCTCCGAGCACTATGCGACTTAACTTCTGAGGTCATCAATCGCCTAGAACTTAGAACTAATTAAACCTAACTAACCTAAGGACAGCACACACATCCATGCCCGAGGCAGGATTCGAACCTGCTACCGTAGCGGTCGCTCGGCTCCAGACTGTAGCGCCTAGAACCGCACGGCCACTCCGGCCGGCGATCTAGTTTCAAATCTCGCTCAAATTCTTAAGTTTTTTTTTTTCACAAAATTATGAACTGTTCGTGCGGTTATTGAGGTGTCTGTTCGTTGTATTCAGATTTGTGTGTGTGTCGTGGTGTAACGTCCTTTTGCAGCAGCCAGGTGAAAGATAGGGACATCCAGATGCATGTACCTGCCGTTTGTTCTACAGAAGTGCCACATCTTATGACTGTTGCGACTAGTTTTTGGTATAACGTCCTTTTGTAACACCCAGGTGAAAGATAGGGACATCCTGATGTATGTACCTGCCGTTTGTTCTACAGAAGTGCCACATCTTATGACTGTTGCGTCTAGTTTTGACTTTTGAAGCCGGCCAGAGTGACCGAGCGGTTCTAGGCGCTACAGTCTGGAACCGCGCGACCGCTAAGGACGCAGGTTCGAATCCTGCCTCGGGCATGGATGTGTGTGATGTCCTTAGGTTAGTTAGGTTTAAGTAGTTCTATGTTCTAGAGGACTGATGGCCTCAGCAGTTAAGTCCCATAGTGCTCAGAGCCATTTGAACCATTTTTGACACTTGAATCCCTTTGTTGTAGTATAGTTGACACCGGCTTGTTTGTTGTTTTGAATTCTGTGAAAGGTCGATGCCGCATCTCCTTGCTCTCACTATACGTCATACTTACTTGCGACAGTAATATATTCTTACTGCCTGAGATATCCTACAACCAATTTATAGTATGACAATCGCCAAGACTGCAGAAGGAGAAAAGACACGTCAACGACCGACGATAAGTTCATAATTTTGTGAAAAAGAATATGGGGCACGCGCGAGATCTTCCCCTTCGCAGTTCAACACTGACTACATAATCACGACGGCCTAGCTGCATAATCATGCTCGATACTGAACATCTTGACCTTGGACCGTTCACTGTTTCTGTTTTGCTTCTTTTTCCATAGTTCAGTACACCTTCTTCCTGTTTTCATGCTTGAACTGTGTACAGATTTTGACAGGCTATCGCCGGCCGATGTGGCCGAGCGGTTCTAAGCGCTTCAGTCCGGAACCGCGCTGCAGCTACGGTCGCAGGTTCGAATCCTGCCTCGGGCGTGGATGTGTGTGATGTTCTTAGGTTAGTTAGGTTTAAGTAAGTATAAGTTCTAGGGGACTGATGACCTCAGATGTTAAGTCCCATAGTGCTCAGAGCCATTTGAACCATTTGACAGGTTATCCACATGGTTACTTGAACACTAAGGATTATCTTCAGCCAAAAATGGAAAAACGTTTCAGTCTGTTGTCAGAGACAAGAGTTGCCAATGAGAGTGTGAGTAGTATGGTTTTCATAGGTAGCAGCAGTGCCTTTAGTACGGATACAGTTGTTAGTTCATATACTGACCACCGTATGCTCTTTTCTGGCTCGTTTGTTACAGTGAAAAATTATTTCGTTTACTCCTCAACTTCCTTCTCTACAGGCAACACAAAGGATGCCTATTGCTGAGCAATTTTTTTTTAAATTTCACATCTTTTACAGTTTTATCCAGTCAGTTTGATATTTTTATAAAATAAACCATATAAAAAGATTCATTTAAAAACTTGTTCACATTACATGCAAAAGTTGGTTACTTGAGCCCATTGTGTTTGTCATGCGCTTTGGGTGCCAAAAGAGGATACTTTTTAGAATTGCTGAAACAAAATAAAAGAAAAAGAAACAAAACAAGTGAAGGTATTAGTGAGATGATACTAAGCAAGCTCGACGCTGACTGAACTGTAGAGGGGAAGCTTACGACAACACTGCCACAATGGTTGGAAGACAGACAGGTGTGTAGCAACGAATAAAACAATTATATCAGTTCTGAAGCAGAATTTATGCCCTGTACAAACCACTATTTCAACCTAGTTTGCTTGCATGTGCCTTCGGATTAGATGATTTCTGTGACTTTCCAGCACTTTGTAACGCTGTTAAGCTTTCTTGTTTATGGGCACGCAACGATTGGAGAGCCTGGTTGCTGCTACATGCAAGAGTTTGAAGAGGAATCAGGACACATGTTGAAGCGCAGGAGGCGATGCAGTAAACATGACACGAAATCATAACAGAGAAATTTGGACAACGCTATGGAAGCTAATAGAAATGGCCGAAAGCTTCAACTCGCAAATCGACGCAGGAATTTTGCTAGTCTCGATGCAATCAATTCCGTTTCTATGTTTCCTGGGTTGCTGGCAACCAGTACTGCACGAAGTGAATATGCCCAAAATTACTTGCAAACATAGTGTGCTCAGAAAGTAAGCGCCTGGCAGACAGTAATGGAAGAGAAACGAGAGGAATTCGTAGACGAGGCTTTAAGTTACGCTAAGAGCTTGTGTGAAGTATCTGACATTCCTATTGAACCTCCAAGAGGAATTAGGAGGAGGCACATTTCTGGCGACGAGAGTGGAGATACCAGTTTTTTGCATGAAGACGACTTAAAACGAGAAATGTTTTCTTCATTAGATAATGTGACTGTTGAAATTCGGAAAAACGTTCCACCAACTCCAGAATTTCGCCAGAAATATTTCTTCTTAAGGTCTGCAAGAACGCTGGGCGTCGATGATCAGAAATCCAACCTGGTCCAGATTCCTCAAGATATTGATGGAGAGAAGTTTAAGATTGAGTGCGTGCGGATACGAGCCTTCGTAGCTGCAAGAGACTCATCTTCTTCTTTTCCTTCAGCGTTTGTCCCGCGTGCCTGCAGGGTCCACCACATGGGTCCGTTGTCTCCCTTTTGCTCTATCACGGGTTACATCTGGGTGGATGTTCACGCATTTAAGGTCTTTAAATAGTATCGCCCCAACGTTGCTTAGGTCTTCCTTTGGGTCTTATGCCGATGACTTCAAGTGTGTAACCTGCCTTTGCAATAAAGTCATCTCCGGCCCATAAAACATGCCCAAACCATCGACGACGACTCTCACGCATCTTGTCTTGGATAGGGTGCAACACCAAACTGTTGCCTAATGCTGTCATTATAAACGTGATCTAACTTAGTGAGGCTCGCTGTCCACCTTAGCATCTTCGTTTCCATTACACATAGGCAGCGTTCTGTCTCAACTGTAGTCGGCCAGCACTCACAACCATACAAGGCGACTGGTCGGATGACAGTGCGATAGATTTTTGATTTTAAATTGTCTTACATCCTGCGGTCACAAGTGACTCCGGCTGTTGTTCGCCACTTCATCCAGGCTGCCTGATTCTGGTGTTGACCTCTTCGGTGAGTCAGCCGTGATCGTGGAACCAAGGTACTTAATCACACCACTCAGATCTTCAACATTGATCGTGGTGGTTCCCATTTCATGTCCATCTGATGTCATGTATTCGGTTTTCTTCAAATTAAGGTGCAAACCGTGTTGCGCCAACTGGTCACTCCATTTTTGAGTTTGGCTCTGCAGATCAATCTTGTTTTCTGCTGCCAGCATCACGTCGTCAGCATAAAGTAGGGTCCACGGTGATGGCCCGTGCTGGTCAGTGTCACGGTGTCCATTACGAGAATGGGAAGTTCTTGGATAGTCCTGAGACTGTACGGACATAGCTTTTTGGCTGTGCATAAAGTAACTGCACCCAGTTAATAAGCTGCTCTGGCACATCACGCTGTCGAAGTGATAACCAGATGAGACTGTGTGGCACCTGATCAAAGGCTTTTCGAGATCCAGGAATGCTAGATGCAGCGGCCTGGCTTTCTCATGATGTTTCTCGACTAAGAATCTTGCAGCATGAAAGGCATTAGTTGTGCCACAGTTCTTCACAAATCCAGCTTGGTTTCTGGAAATCTGTGTGATCTCACGGATCCTTTGGTCCAGACTTTAAGAGGCTATAAGATAATAATTGATTCCGGACTACTGGGTTTATTAAGGTTTATTTTTGAAGCCAAACTTGAAGAAGGGTTACCGAATATAATTATAATGCTGGGAATACTCCTCACAGTTGGCGTACTTGAAGCCAGTTGTGAGAGAAGCTTCTTTGAATTGAAACCGATCAAAAATTATTTAAGATCTGCAGTGTGTACTTAATATTAACAAATGTAGCTATTGTGGCAATCGAACAAGAGATACAAACTGACATTGACGAATGTGTTAAAGAGCTTGCTTTGCAAGAAACACACAAAATAAAATTTTAATTTAAAAAATTACGTTTTATTGGAATCCATTTCAAATGGTGATAGAGTATCTGAGATTTTTTTTCAATTCCTTGGACGCACTGCACAGCCAGTACAAGATAGGTTAGTGCTAGTAGTGCATGTATATGTGTTCTGGGACAATGGCCCCATTGTCGTCCGTAAGTAAACAAATCAGTCACCTGTGCTAGTCTAATTTAATGACCGTTATATAAACAAACTTTTCACCAGCGTGCATGCTTTCTTTGTCCATGCCAGAATTAACCCACAATTACAGTTATAATAATGGCAATTAATGGTCAGTAACTATCATAATAATTACCATAATTTATGAACAGGATGGCCACCTAGTGGGGGACTTGGCTTCATGTTTACTCAGGTGTTCATTGCTTTTAGCTTAAAGTGGCAACTGTCGTTCTTAATGGTGGAAATTTGTGACTCAAATAAGACTGTGATCTCATTGTGCTGCTATTGGTCCTTCCCAAATCACCACCAGCACCGCCGCTCCCACAGGATATGAGCATCAACCTGAGACTCTCATTTTTAATCTGGGCCAGACTGGAGCAGCAGCAGCAGCAGTAATGTTGGAAAATTCCAGCATAGCATAGCATGCAGTGGTTTTGGCCTAGCTTTCACGAATGTTTGTCACCTGCACTATTTTCTGCAACATGCGATACTGTTTATGGTTTCATGGCTAATTTTTACTGAGTTTTAAAGAAGACGCAAATTTCATTGCTGTTTTGTTGATTTCCCCTCTTTTTAAGAAGATACACGTAGATATGGACTTCGTTGCTTTTCTCTCCACTTTTTAGGGAAGATAGGTCAATTACATAGCTTTAATGCTTAATAACTATCACAATCAACATGTAACGCTATTTACAGTTTTTAGGCAAATCGTTAAAATTTGATTGATTATCTCCCAATATTCCACAAGTAGATCCTTTTTGGTATATGTATATGGAGACACAAAGAACCGAAAGGCAGTAGGAAGTGAGGGCATTAACAGCGAACTAACAAAATATTCGTCAGTAGCATTTTAAAAAAAGGTTACTCAGATTTTTGAATCTTTGTGGATAACGAAGGAAATACCAAAAGAATGGAATATCTCACTTATAAAACCAATATTTAAAAAAGTAAACAGATCAAAACCCGAAAATTATAGAGGCATATCACTATTAAATACAGTGTATAAGAGCTATGCTAGAATAATAACCAAAAGACTAAAACTCATAATAGAGTGCCAGGTGTCAGAAGAACAAATGGATTCAGAAAGGGGAGAAGCTGTACAGAGAACATATTTATACGACAGCAAATTGTAGAAAAACATAAGGAATTCAATAAAGAAACAAACATCCTTTTCGTCGATTATGTATAGGCTTTTGATAAAGTAAATAGACAGCTATTGTGGGAAATTTTAATAAGAAGAGGTATACCAATACACATTGTACAAGTTGTTCAAAAGATCAATGCTAATACAAGAATCCAAATAATTGGGGATAATGAAGAAACAACAAAGGTTATCAATTTAGCAGTTCGAAAAGATTGCTGTCTCTATCCACTGCTTTTTAATATATACATTGACGACATTTTACGGCAATGGAGAATGAAACTGAAGAACTATCAACCAAAAAGATTACATTATGAATTTGTTATTCGCAGATGATCAAACGTTAATTTCGAATAATGAAGATGGACTGCTGAGAGGGTGTAGAAACAGTCACGGAGTTCAACAGCATCCACTATGGATAAAATTCATTCATGGACTGCAGAGAGCTGCCTACGAACCATACCAAACATGCCAGATTTAGAATATGCCAGTATCAATAAAAAAACAAAAGCCATGGCTTCCTGTCGAAAAAATCCAGTAAGAACAAAAATAATTATAGACAACAAGATTATAGAGCAAGTAGATAGATTCAAATTTCTAGGAACCGTGCTGTCGTACAGGGAAGACCTAGATCAAAAAGACAAAACTGAGAAATTTGACTACTTAAATGGCACTATCAGAATAGCCCTCCAAAGTAAAGTAAGAACAGAAACATATCTAAAATTTTATAAAGTTATTTCAGTACCAGCATTACTATATGGAAGTGAATCTTGAGTAATGAAAAAGAAAGATAAAATAAGATTACAAGTCAATGAAATGAAATTCCTCAGGTACATAGCAGTATACACAAAGAAGACTACAAAAGAAATACAGGTATCAGGAAGGAACTAAATATTTTCGATGTAAGCAGGAAGGTTGACGAATACCGAGAAAAATGTATATCCCATCTGTTACGAAAGGACAAATCAACATTACCACTACATTTTTGACGACATACTCCGCAAGGCAAAAGTTGCATTGGTAGACCTGCAAAACGATGGAAGGACCAGGTGTAGCTGCAAACCAGGTGAAGCTGCAACAGGCTGAAGGAAAGCCTAACGCATGACGGAAGAAGAAGGAAAAAGAAGCTACTTTTTTCAGGTAGGGACACGTAAGAATATCCGTCAAGCAATCACCATATCACAATAATCTAATAAATTACATGGATATTCAGCGTTAAACAATTTTTATTCAAGGTGAAGGAGGAGATTAGCTTTTAACGTCCCGCCTACAACGAGGTCATTAGAGACGGAGCACAAGTTCGGATTACGGAAGGATGGGGAAGGAAATCGGCCGTGCCCTTTCAAAGGAACCATCCTGGCATTCGCCTGAGGACTATTTAGGGAAATAAGGATGGCTGGACATGGGTTTCAAACGTCGTCTTCCCGAATGTGATTCCATTGTGCTAACCACAATTTTTATTCAACAACAAAATACACACACACACACACACACACACACACACACGAAGTTGCATCCCTCCTAGTCGCTTATAATGTGGTCTGATTCTACGTTTGTGCTTACTGCAGTCTTGGTTTCAGCTGTTTCTGTTTGATTAATGATTTGTTTCCTCATAATCCTAGGCTCATCTCTGTCGTACTGTCTCACTTTCACACCTGTTGTTTCTTCGTTAATCAGTTGATCATCGTTATTTAAGCCACATGTTTCCTGCTCAAAATCTTCACACATTGCTCAAATTCCTCACTTCACGACCCTGTAGACTAATGACGTGCCGATATTTTTCCCACAGAAGTGTCTCTATACACGGGTAATTATATCCCTTTTCATTCACCTCAGGTAGTGCAGTGCATGCGTTTTCTAGTTTCTGTGCGCTACCACGGAACATTTCTGCCTTTCTTTCACACGTCACATACAGCATCATGATTATGGAACCCTGATATAGCAGGTAACTCAACATACGCCCTCCATTCCCAAAGATTCTGCAGCAGCAAAGGATACATAGGATCACAAATCAAAACAAAAACGTGTGAAATGAAAAATATTTCCTGAGAATACCAGATTTTAACGTTGGCTTCGCCATTTCGTATATAAGGCACAAGTAGTTGCTCAAGTTCCCAACCAACAGTTTTCCAGTTACTACAACAGCCTACTGATCCCCAAAAATAAAAAACGAATTCGACTCTACTTTCTCATCCTCATACATAGCAAAGCACATTCTTGACAATCACGTGCGGAGTGCCCAAAACGTATTCAGGTATCACACAATTTGAGTAAGACTGATTACAACGTGCGCTGTAACTTGCGTCATCCTGATTTTAGAAAGAATATCTTTAATGCTGTGGTTTTCCTGTGAATCATCAGCAACCTTCAGTGATATCGAATTTTCCAGTACTGTTTATAAAGTCGTTCACACAACTGTGTCATGTACCTGACAGACGCTTGCATGTAAACGTAACCATCGAAATCATGCCGCCACAGGTCCCCAGTTTTCTTTTTCATTCTTCTGTATATTAATCGTGTCAGCAGTTTGGATGCATGAGCTGTTAAGCTGATTGCGCGATGGTTTTCACACTTGTCGGCCCTTGCTATCTTTGGGACTGTGCGGATGATATTTTTGCAGTAGTCTGATGGAACGCTGACAGTCTCATACATTCTACACAGCAACGCCAACAGTCGTTTGGTCGTGTTTTCCCATGATGATTTTAGAAATTCCGAAGGAATGTTATGTATACAGCACTTGCATCTACCCGACTTTGACGAGTAAGGCTGGCTAGCCCTCTACCCGTCACTCGCTACGTAGAGAGCTATCACAACGAGAAAAAATAACACACCAACGTTCAGGGAGGAACCCACCACCATGCGCATGCTTATGTCCATTTTTTTCGCAACTGGTACTGCTTCTAGTGAACTGTAGTTAAGCGCGTGATTAAAAAGTAGCATGCCTCTTTGGGTATTCGGCTACAACTCCCACCAATCTTCAGTCCTCTCCAAATTGCTACAGTCAACTGGTATCGCAAATAGACAGGAACCTTCATTTAAATACATATTCCGATGTCACTGCACTGAGTAGCCTATCTCATAATAGTATAATCGATTTTTTTTCGTTCCTACTCCAGTCCCAATGGCAATGATCGACTAAAATTATGCGAGACAGAAATTATTCGCAATTGTATAACGCAGGCTCCCTGCCGACGTGACTCCAAGAGACCGAAGCCGCCCTCAGGAGTTGTCTCGCCATTAGGCGGGTGCTGGACTATTGCATAAGCTTCGAGGACATTGTCGGAGTCATTCTGCTAGTGTACATCTATGATACTGCCGCGGTTACAGTCAGCGAATGGAACCTCTCCTGCGAGTCCAGTAGCTTGTAACCGATGCACCGCTGCCAATTTACTGTAACCCTCGCACACTCACATTGACAATTTGACACAGAAATTGCTTAGTGATTGCATACTACTTTCTCCCTGCCTACACCTCTGCAAGAGACTAATGACGCCCTCAGGAATTGTATCGCCACTAGGCGGGTGCTGGGCTATTGCCTAAGGCTCGACGCTATTGTCGGAGACAGTCTGCTAGTGTACATCTATGATACTGGCGCAGCTACGGTCATTGCATTGAACCTCTCCTGGGAGTCCAGTAGATCGTAACTGATGAACCACTGCCCGTTTACTGTAAACACGCACCCTTACATTGACGATGTGACACAGAAATTGCTTCACGATTGCATACAACAAGCTTTATCCAGGGACTCACGCCTAGCGAGTACGTGGCTGGTGACCACGGGGCCCCAAGCTGGCATTGCTTCCACTTACTTACGCCAGGCTCCTCACTTTTATCTTTCCTGTCTGGCCACCGTCGACAGACTTGTTCTTTTTCGACCCTGACGCTATTAGGTTACGAGGACTAGGGGTCTTTCATTTTCCAACCTATACGTCTCATGCAGCGTCTGACCCGCTCCGGACAACTGCGAAATGCGTCTGTATCCCATGTTAGGGGCGGCCTCCAGAACTGTGGAAGGCAACGGAATACCACCGCAGATTATCTTCCCTGCATAATGCAGTCTCCATTTTATGCACAAAAATGGCTTCCTCTCGTGTTAAATCAGTATCCGAATGTAAAATAGCCCCCCATTCGGATCTCCTGAGGGGACAACTTCAAAGGAGGCAAAAACCAAAACGAGAATTAGCACCTGGAATGTTAGAACTCTGCTACAAGCAGGAAAACTAGGAAACCTTAAAAGAGAGATGGAAAAGAATTATATGTACCTCGTAGGAATTGCTGAGGTAAGATGGAATGGATGTGGAGAGTTACAGTCATATAAATATGTATTGTCCTACTCAGGAGGAGAAGTAAAAGAAATGAATGGAGTAGGAATGATTATGACAAAGGAATTGGCTAAATGTGTGGAATATGTGGAACTACGCAAATGACCAGGTTATTGGTGTAAGGCTGAAAGGAGCACAAAAAGATTTACTGATTGTCCAGGTGTATATGCCAACTTCAGTACGTGATGAACAAATTGTAGAGGAAACATACAATGTAATGGAAAGAATAATGGACGAAAATAAAAAAAATGCTGCAAAATAGTAATGAGAGATTGGAACGCCATTGTGGGAAAAGGGAAAGAGGGAAACATAGTAGGCAGTCATGGTCTTGGAAGGGGAAATGATAGAGGTGAATGGCCAATTGACTACTGCAGGGAAAGGCAGTTGATAGTGGCAAACACATGGTTCAAGAACCACAAGAGGAGGCTCTACACTTGGAAATCACCAGGGGATAAATACAGAAACCAAATCGATTTTATACTGCTAGAAGAAAGACACAGTAATGGAATCAAGAAGGTACACACATTACCAGGTGTGGATATTAATAGCGAGCACAACTTACTTATGGCAGAAATAGAAATAAGAATGAAAAAACTGAAGAGGGCGACCATGGTGAAGAAGTGGTATCTAGAGAAGATAAGATCCAACAGAGAACAAATTACAGAAATGCTGTCACTTGAGTTTCTAAACACATTACGAGACAAAGAGCCACCTGATAATGTCAACGAGTACTGGAATATGCTGAAAGAAGGAATGATTAAAGCAAGACAGCAAAATATAGGATATGTAAAAGGGAAAAGGGGAAAAAACCATTGGTCACACAAGAAATAATTTCCAAAATGGAGGAGAGAAGAAAATTTAAAACCAAGAACACTGAAGATGCAAGAAAGATGTACCAAAGCTTAAATAATGAACTGCGAAGAGAAACAGAGCAGGCTAGGAAAAAATGGCTAAAAGAGGAATGTGATGCAGTTGAAGAACTGGACGGGAAGGGAAGATACGACTTACTGCACAGCAGAGTAAAGACTATGACGGGGGATCAGAACAGAGCAGGAAGTGCTACTATGGAAATTTTGAGTAAAAGCGAAGAGGTAGTGTACAAAGATGGTGACGATGTTCTCCAGAGATAAGAAGAATACCTAAAGCAGCTATATGAAACAGATCGCAAACGAGAAACTCTAGAACTTGAATCACTCAACAGTGTAAGTGATGACGAGAAAGGATCAACCATCATAATGGAAGAAGTAAAGTATGCCATAGCTGCAATGAAAAATGGTAAAGTGGTAGGTACAGATACAATACCACGAGAAATATTAAAATGCTTGAACCAAGATGGAATAAGACAAATATTGAGGTTATGTAATAAAATACATGGCAGTGGTGAATGGCCTGACGACTTTCTGACAACAGTACTGACAACAGTACTGATTCCATTACCGAAGAAACAAGGAACCAAGAAACGCAGTGAGCACAGGACAATTAGCCTCATTTCACATGCAGCCAAAGTGATGTCATTAATTAGAGACTGGAAAAAGTAATGGAGGAGAATATTGGTGAGGAGCAGTGCGGAATATGGACACTAGAGATGCAATAGGACTCCTACGAATCTTGGCAGAAAGGTTTATTGAAAAAGAAAGAGACCTCCGTATGTATTTCATCGATCTAGAAAAGGCATTTCACAATGTGGCTTGGGACAAGTTGGCGACTATAATGAGGGAAAAGAGAGTGGACTGGAAAACCAGAAGACTTGTAAACTCATTATATATGAATCAAAAAGCCTCAGTTAAAGTGAGAGGAGAAAGTATAAACTGGATCGGACTAGTAAAAGGAGTAAGACAAGGAGGCTGTCTATCACATACCCTGTTCA